>NC_142035.1:80657828-80972895 GCF_982192425.1 Myodes glareolus
TGAGCTCTTTAAAAGAAACATCAAGGTTGTTCTTCTGTATAATTACATATGTCTTTAATTTCCCTTGCTAGTTCTTACTAGTCTTCATATACAAATATCATATACATTACTAAGAAATACAGATAAGCATAAATCATTCTTGAAATTACTGCAAATTGTACTTTAAAATTGGTTTCCATGTGTCAAATACTGCTGAAACACAACCGATTCTTAGGTCAATCCAGTGTCTTAACTACAGCAAGTATCTGTGTGTGTTTTTGGAATTTCCCGTGTAGTCATGTTATCAGCAAATAATGATAGATTTATGTCCTTCTTTTAAAAAATAAAAAGAAAAGGGAATCACAAATATTATCCAGACACAAGTTAGCTGAAGATCAAGCCTAAACATTAAATACTTAGAAATCTTGGTTAAAATGGAAACGTGAATATTGTTGAAATATAAGATGTAAAAAAATCAAATTTTAATATATAAGTCAGTATTTCCAAAAATGTAATAGATGTGTACTTAGATTTAGTAAATATAAGAGAAGGAAAAACTCAAAGCAGTTATTCACCAATGGTCATAAAATTTATGCCCACATATACAATCTAGCCTCTTTGTTTTTTTGTTAACAATATTTTAGTGTTATATAATATATATATAATATATATATATATATATTTAGTTTAGTTACTATATAGGAATACGTTTTCCATAGCTACCACACAGCAACTTTAACAGTAACCATTGAAATCTCTAAATTGAAATAGCTACTGCCTGGCATTTCACAGAAAATACCTATGACCTTCTGCTATAGGAAAGCATAAGGAATCAAACAAAAAATATAAATGTTTGGAGAGATTTTAGACCGCGTAAATGTATAAGACAGTACTCAAAATGCACAGCAAAACAAAGTTTAACAAAAACTGAAGTGTTCAATAATATAACAAAAACTAAGGAAGTATTACCTATTAAATGTAAGGAAAGAGATGGTCAGGAAACATTGAAAGAGTAGAACTGGATGCCAAGTGTCATTCGCACAAAGAGGAAATACTGGTAGAGGTCTAGAACCTAGGGCCGTAAAAACTGACTATTTTAAGCCTCATACAGATTTACAGGGAGAGCCAAAACAACAAATGATAATTCTTGATTGATGTTCCCACAATGCCATTCTTGTGAACCCATCTATGTAGACTTTTGCTTGATCTGAAAGAAAGCATTCAAAAACTGCAGTGGACAATGATTTTTAGTTGGCATGTTAGTTACAGCTCTGTCTGTTATTAAAATAAGTGTGGAGAGAAAAGAAAAATGACCATGCAAAGTCAAATCTTTGTTTAGGGAATCTGGAACAAAGAAAATTCTACATTGTCCGTAGTTACCATTGACTCTTTGGGTCATGATTTCAATAGTGATTCTGCTAATTTTGCATTTTAGTCTAGGTGCTCATGTATGTTAAACTACTGTAGACATAAACAGTTAAACCAAACATCAATCTTAACATGTCAATATGAAGTGATAAGACACTGCTTCTGATATACAGGCCCATTTTACATGATAGCTCAAAGTCAACAGGTCAGTGTTCTGGGTAAGGGTACAGAACATTCTCTTTTCTCATGTAGTGTTGGAGTGCTACAAAAATGAAACACAGAACCTTGATAGAGAGAAAGCTTTCCTTATAAATCTTGCAAATTAGAACTGGTCACTCTATAGAGAATACTGAATATGATTTCTACAGGAATTTAAAGTAAACAAAATTGTGAGATATATCCACAAATGGAATAAGAATTTGAGAAAATGGAACATTCTGTTACACTGTATATTCAATGGCACAAGAAAAATATTAGATACAATTTAAGAAATTGAAACATAAAATAAGAACAAGAAATTTTTTTTCATCATATTGATTTTGTCCTCATTACATCAATAAAAGCAAAATAATCACAACTTTTAAAAATAAGAGTGAAACACTGCTACTGATTGCATTTATAATCCATTCTAGAAATATATTTGTAAAGTTCTGCTTCTGTGGTAAATATTTAATAGCTATCAGGCAAGCTTTTAGCTGCCTTTATACAAGAATTGCTAACTTAGGAATACAGTTGTCAATAAAATAGAACTAAATGATTTAGAGGAACCCAGTTTCCAATTTTAGCATTGATATTATGTAACCCCTGAGAACACAATATTCTTGTGTTGCAAAGGTGTAATCCTTCTGCCTCATCTACTTCCACAAAAACATGGAGATCCTTGTACAGCAAGAAGAGCAAAATACAGAATTAAACATAGCTTGTTATCCATCTATAATTGTAAGAAAATGTTCTTTCTGAATTATTTTTTTCTTCTGTAGAGACATTTTAACCCTTCCTTGTACTAATATCACATACTATATGGGGAAGGAATTATATATAATTTTTAGGAGAAATATCTATATTACAAGAAGAAGATTTAATTCAAGGTTTTGAATAGATACTGACCAAAATTTTAATAAATATGTTTTCTGAGTTTGAATGCATGTTTTATTTTCTATATTTTCCTATATGTCATAACCACCTGTGTTATTTTTTCTAATATACATGCCATTATCTCTCTTCTAGAAACTTGAAGCATGTTTTTTTTTTCAGGTCATACACTCATCATGTTTAGTATTGTTAAGAAATTCAAAAGTGCAGACAAAAACTTGAGAATCTCAGATTAATAATTTTAAATTAGATATTAAATAAATCCTTTATATTACAACTAAGAACTATTGTAATAAAAAGTATAAAGTTGTTGCCTACCTTTAAAATGTAGGCCTACTAATCAGTGTTCAGGACTTTCACTGGGGCTGTAGACTCTGTTGGCCTGAAGTTTTGTATTTCTATTCACTGTTAAAAAAAAAGGAGCATCTTTTTTGAAAAGGGAAGAAAAATGAGCAGAGAAAAGGGGGAATGAAAAATGCACAGATCTAATAGTAGGTATTTTCAAAGCTGGAAGAATCATTACTCCTTCCTTCCATTTCATTACTCAGTCCAAATGCCATCAAGCTAAGTTGAGTGGGAATCACATACAGAAATGGAATTGCCATGGCAACCAACTTAAAAATTGTACCCTGCTGAGAATTTAGCTCACTGGATAATTCTTTGTTTTTAACTTTCTGGAAAATTAGATGGAAAGTAATTTTGGAAACATGCATAAGCCATTACAAGGTTCAAACCTTACTCAGTTTAGGTTTCCTGAGTGCAAAGGATGTTTTCAGTGTGGAATTCCTTAAGAAAACAACTGCAGAAATTCCAGTTAGATAAAAATTTACTCTTCTTTTTATCACTAAATTATAAATGTCTAGATGACACCCTGTGTCTTCTTTGTTCCTATAGTGAACGTCTCAGCTTCCAAAGTATAGGACAAGGTGGTTAGCATGATGCAGACCCAGATTCCCACTACAGTCAATAAACAACTGACTTTATATTAAACAAAAAAATTCTTAAAATGTCATGATAAATAGTTTTACTAGTTTTTAGAGCATTAATTTTATCATGAAAAGAAAAATGGTAAAATAGTAATATACACATAAAGCAGGGTCTCTAATGATTTCCACACTCAGGTCCTATCTACTGCTGTTTAGCTAAGGTGATTTTCCAAAGATTATGAAAATATATTTTATGTCAGAGAATGGCATGAGAAAGACAATAAAAATTTGGCAGAATGGATATTATTAGTTGACTTCCAAACCAAACTCCAATCTTTTTTGGTGGGAAATATATAGTTTTATCTATTGAGAAAGGAATACAACTGTTTGCATTCATGTTTCTTTTAAGTGAATAGTTGTGGATCAAATTTGAACTTCTGAATAGCAAGCATGTGTGATAGTTCTCTGGTGTTTAACAGAAGACAGAGAAAAGTACATATATACTGTATATCACATGCTGTGTTTAAGACTTCTGATTAGAATTTTAACTAAATTTTAAATTAGACATTAAATTGCAAGAAAATGTTGAAACAATTGTTATTATGAAACTCAAAGAAAATCTACTTGTGTCTGACTTTCCTCCATTTTATTTGCTTGCTTAATTTATAAAATAGAGAATATTGTAAACTCATTTCTCCAAAACAATATAGACTTGTTCTTAGGTAACATTGTTGTGTAGCCTTCATTGGCCTCAAACTCAGTGTAATCCTTCCGTCTCAACGTCCCAAATGCTAGGATTATAGATATATTCCAATACGCCCATACACTTCTGTTGTAGGAAGGTTGCTTGGTGATTTTGGCTGCTTGGCAGCTCAGACCTGAAATAACCATACAGAAACTGTATTAATTAAATCACTGCTTGGCCCATTAGCTCTAGTTTCTTATTGACTAACTCTTACATCTTAATTTATCCCATCTCCATTAATGTGTGTATCACCACAAGGCAGTGGCTTACCAGGTAAAGTATCAGAACATCTGTCTCTAGCGGGGCTTCATGGCTTCTCCTGACTCTGCCCCCTTTCTCCCAGCATTCAGTTTAGTTTTCCCTCCTAGCTATGTTCTTCTCTATCAACAAATCAAGGCAGTTTCTTAATTTACCAATGGTATTCACAGCATACAGAAGGAAATCCCACATCTCCTCCCCTTTTCTGTTTAAATAAAAAGGAAGGTTTTAACTTTAACTTAGTAAAATTTTATATTAAAAAACAGGTATCAAGCAAGAATTATAGTTACAATATTAATATCTACTTTATTTTTTATTATAACTAAAGAAACTATAACTATAACTATTTATTCTTCATCTCTGTCAAAGACTGCAAAAGATGTAATATTATCTAAATAAACAATAAGTTTATAAAGGTTGTTTTTATAATTATAATAAAAAATTTAAAAGAAATTTTGAACTAGTGAAACTAAAATACATTTTTTACACTTACTGGTGACACCACTTTGAAAAACTTCTTGGTATTTATTTTAACTTGAAAGACATGTAAAATTGTTTTAAAACTTAAATACATATTTTTACTCTATTATAATCTATTTATGAAGTTACTTTACTCAAATATATCTAGCTATGAGTTCCATTAGCATATCACTTTTCAGATTAAATTTAATTCATTTGTATACACCAATGTTTTCTTTGTGTTAACATACATTACTCAGATAATCAATTACATTTGAAACAATAATTATTGACATTTAAAATCTTCCAGTGTTCATTTCTAGAATCTTGATTCATTGGAAATATTGTCTTTATCCAATTATATATTCACTTAAGAAACTTTTCAAGTCATGCCAGGGAAGCAAGTAGTCTAATTGAAGATCTTCACCTATCCATTCCCTCCTCTAAGCCCAATCACCCTATCTCACCCAATTTCTGTAGAAGATGGTCTTCTGTGGTTTCTCCTTCCCCTCTGTTCCCACCTACAGTAGATCACATAGATCATCTCCTCTCACCTTCCTCTTCACTCATCCTGTTATCTAGCCCTGATCTCCAGCAGACATTCCACAGGGACCTGAAAGATAAACATGCCAAAGAAGCAAGTAGGTCAGAAATACACCTTCCTTCTCCCCTTAAACCCCAGTGTTCCAGTTTTATCCTAGATCTTCAGCAGACCATGTGCCTGACCTGTCCCATTCATTTTTTTCTGATTCTTGTTTTGTTTATTTTTCTTTTCTTTTTTTATTATGTACTTATTTATTTATTAAAAATTTCCACCTCCTCCCATCCTCCCATTTCCCTTCCGCCCCCCCTTGTTCTCCAGTCCTAGGAGAAGTCAGGGTGCCCTGTCCTGTGGAAAGTCCAAGGCCCTTCCCCCTCCATCCAGGTCTAGGAAGGTGTGCATCCAAACAGATTAGGCTCCCAAAGAGCCAGTACATATAGTAGAATCCAAATTCGGTGTCATTATCATTGGCTTCTCAGTCCGCTCTCATTGTCAGCCACATTCAGAGAGTCTGATTTGATCACATGCTTGTTCATTCCCATTCCAGCTGGCCTTGGTGAGTTCCCATTAGATGAGTCCCACCGTCTCCGTGGGTGGACGGACCCCTCTTGGTCCTGACTTCCTTGCTCATGTTCTCCCTCTTTCTGCTCTTCATCTGGGCCTTGGAAGCTCAGCCCAGTGTAAGATTCTATGGTGATATTCGAGATAATCATCAGTGTGTTAGTGCCCCCATTCTTAAATAAATGATTACCAACAATAATCTGTAGAACTACAGAGTCTAGGCATAGAGTAAGGAATTAGTGGGGTGATGGATAGATCTTTCTAGAAAAGTAAATTATAATAAATATTTGTAAATGAATGGGGAGTTTTCAAAGGGAGGATCAAGTGAACAGAGGGAGGAAATACAGGAACACAGAAGAAGTAGAAGGGAGACAGTAAAATGTTTATGTTTAAGAGACAATTAAAATCAAGAAAGGTAGTCCAGGCCGTGGTGGTGCCCGTTTTTATCCCACCACTCAGAAGGCAGAAGCAGGTGGATTTTTGTGAGTTCAAGATCAGCCTGGTCTACAAGAGTTAGTTCCAGGACAAGCTCCAAAGCTACAGAGGAACCCTGTCTTAGAGAGAGAGAGAGAGAGAGAGAGAGAGAGAGAGAGAGAGAGAGAGAATGAATATGGGAACCTAACACAGGAAAAGCTTCCTAAAATATATAGATGTTTGAAAGAGATCTAATTGGAAAGAGTCAAATATTGAGAGAGACAGAGACCCAAATGATCATCTTTTGTCATCCAATAAATTTACAAATATTAGAATTTGGCTGCATCTAATTGACTTATTGGCTAAAGGTGTTCCATGTGAATCTCTTATACAACCAAGGCTGTTTCCAAGAATATAGGTTGCTGTTCAGTAACTGATGACAACACCTTACTGCTGAAGACAACACCTACACATTTCATTAAACATGGAGAATTTGAGTTGGTACCTGCCTAGAATCTTTATATTTAGTGCTTATGAAGTTACTCTGCATGTTACCAAAGAAGAAATATAAACACCAATCCTGACACAAAGCCTTTGATCTACAATTGTGCACTTTGCAACATATGCTATTGAAATAGTGGCAAAAATTTTCTGAGAGTAAACAAAGAAGACCTGATTTAGCTTAAGGCCCGTTTCATGAAATGGAACCCATATCACATACTGCTTGAGTAAACAAGAATATAAGGTTTGGTCATCCAGAGTCCTAGGACAAAATTAATCCTACTTTTCTTCTAAAGGGATATAGCAATAATCCTAGTAATATTCTGCCGTATTTATAGATCAGTGCCTATCTCAGCAATCATCAGAAAATTTTCTACTGCAACATTGGGGAACAAATACACAGACACATGTCTAGATAGACATTATACCTCAGAAAAATTATACCTAAATGTGATATCCCAATAGAGCCTCTCCCATTGGGGGTCAAGAGCTTCATGGAAGAAAAGATAGAAGGAATATAAGAGTAAGAGAGGACAGAGGACACCAAGAAAACAAAACTGTATAAACCAACAAGACTGACACTCATATTAATGCATAACAACTGAGACAGCAAGCACAGGGGTTACCATGGGGCTACATGGGATGTGGTCCTAAACTTGAAATAAAAAACAGGTATAGGACCATCTCCCTAATGAAAAAATTACCTCCATTTGATAACCTCTGGCAAATGAAATTTTTTTTTTCCTTCTAGTGAGTATCTCAGGGCAAAAAAATTACTCCTATGGGAATACTATATGCCAGAAGTTGATAGTGAACAACAATCAACTCAGTGGCATCTATGGATGATTTTTGTCTCATAATGTCATATATATGACATGTATATATATATTATGCCATACATGTGCATAAACTAGAAGGCACTAAACTTCTAGTTTAGTGTCTTGGGAGTCCTGAATATGTAAACAAGTATGTCTCTGTTTCTTGTGTCTTTCTTTTGATCTTTTCCTCTATTTCCTTTGGCCTATTATTCTGCACTAATTTTTATCATATCATATCATATCATAGCAATTATATTCCCTTAGAAGCCTGTGTATTATCCAATGTATAATAGAAAGGGAATGAACCTGAATAGGAAGGATTGTGAGAGGAAATGGAAGTAGTAGAGAGAATGAAAAATTTAATCAAGACATATTATGTGAGATAAAAAATCCATACTCAATAGAAGAAAAATATTTAAATCCATTAGATAAAATACTAATGCACCTTTCCTCTATACCTAAAAGCCCAAAGCTAATCATAAATTCAGGGATCCACTCTGCTTTGACTACTTTGGTCATTGTGAATACAATAGAGTTTCTATCTCACTGACATTCTGGATGCTACTTATTTCTTCCACTAATAAACCTAATATTTGATGTTGATACCTAATACAGTTTTAAGCAAAAACAAACCATTAGATAACTGAAAGTGTAATATGAAAAAAATCATGATAATTCCTTCACAATTTATTCAGTGCTGCAATATCTAATCCTGTACAGCAAGAAAGAAAATTCTTAAATTTTGCTTGCTTTTATTTTTTATTTAGTTATCAATTAAAGATCCACATATTTTGCTTTGTAATATGTTAATACAATTGTGATAATTACATTTTTACACATTTCTACCATGAAGGTTTTTTTTGCTTATTTTGAATCTTTGCAACTTCTAATTAATTGGTCTATCACTATTACATGGCTTTATTCAGGATAAAAAAAAGACCATAAGCACAACATAAAACAAATGCCAGCTCCAGCTTTCAGTATATATGACAGCTCTATCCTCATATCAAGTCATCACTTGGGTTGAGAGGTGATGAATTATCCTGTGATCTGGAAAATAGGTTAGCAAGCTGCTAATACAGGGTTTCCATATAGAGGAAAGATCAAAGAATGCAAATGAAATAGAGATCTGCGAAAACAGTCCATTCTTCAACATTTAATTTTCTTTAGGAGAAAGTAAATATCTGAGCTGCATTTTTTAGGTTTAATCTAAACATTCTCAATCACATAGATAATCCATTAAAAATCCTGACTATGTTGTTGCATGTCTTCCATGCAATTTCAATAAATAGGAATATGTTATAACTGAAATAATTAAATTTCTGAGAATTCTTCAGAGAATGCATTCAGATTTCCTGCTTGTCGTATTTAGAGAATCACTGAATTGCTTTTTATACTATTTCGGGACAGGGTGACATTTATTCCTCCTCGAGATCACAAATGAGCAAAAGAAATGGCTACAGCATCAAGTCGTGACCGTATAAATATATGTTCTGAGACAAACAAGCTGACTTCCTTCCTCTGTCACAATATTATACAATCTGCAACTGACAAGCAAGGAAAGTCTCTGTTTGCAGCAGCAGAATCTCCTGTTTTTGTGATCATAATATGTATTTTTGACATTCCCTGTGTATTTGATCAAGTGGGGGGAACCAAGGTTGCTTAGGCAGAAAAATATGTTCCTGGCTAATAGTTTGACACAAAATCTTCAGACGTAGCACATTAAACTTCAGGAACCAAATACTTTTGGCTTTGAAGCTTTCTCTGATTTAAAGGAAAATCTCCATACTAAAGAGATCAAACACTCACAGTTTTCATCAGCTTTTGTTCTTCCACATATTTTATACTGACATGACTGCCATCCTGTTTTAAAACTCTCACTTTTTCTTCTTACCATTAACTGATATAGATTCCAAAAAAAATGTTTCTGTTCTTGTACTATGTTCAATTGTATCACTATCCTAATGTACATCATTAGTACCAACTTGATAATAGAAATAAGGAAATTCGACGTCCATTTAGTCACTTTCTGACTATCAGATCTCTCTTTTCAAGAGTTCCTACTTTTGTACATTCTAGATGAAAAACAGTTTAAATATCTTTTAGGTCACATGACACAGACTTGAAATACTGTGTGGAGCAGGTGATCTACAACAGATTCAAGGCCTGGTGAACACTTTTTAGGTCACAGCTTGTACAGTCCTGACATATACACTGGATGACTCTCATATTGTACTCTGCTTCTTAATGCATAAGGCTTTGGATAGAATAAAATGTGCTAAATCTTGGTGGTGAACAAAATTATAGATACATCTAAATAAAATATATTGAAATGGATTCTTCCTTTAAAACTTTCCTTTTATGCACTAACAAGTTGCTTCAGCTGGTAAAACATTGTTGCATTGTCAGACCACCTGAGTTTGATTCTTGAAATACATTATGTAAGGAGAGAACCAACCATATTGTAATCTGAAACCCACTTGAGCATATGGCACATACATAAACCCTAACTCAATCCTCCCCCCCGTTACCTCTCTTTTCTCTCCCCCCTCTCGCACACATGGATAGTAATAGTAATTAATAAAATTCAAAAAAAGTATAAAACTGTTCATCTTATTTAAATATAGTATTTTGGATGTCTATATTAATTGGATTTTATTAAAGAAACAAATAGAAGGAAATACTTAGATTTCAAAGGGAATACATTAAGCATCTATTATGTGTCCACAGTCAAAATACTAATATCAATTACTTTTGTCATTAAGATGACATTCACAGAAAGTACCACTGATATCCAACATTATAAATTGTTCAAGATAACCTAGAAAAAAAGCCAAGGTTTGTAAAAAATCTTTTCAGCATATCAGCACAGATGTGAACATCTTACTTGAGTTTATCTAAAGAAACTTGAGTGGTTACAGTAAATAATCCTTATGTGACATATAAACTTTGCCATAAAGTACACTATCAGTGTGGAAAGCTTCAATCCTGAAGAATGTGAGGATAAGAGAAAAAACTTATGAAGCATGAATGTAAGTGGTGAGGTCAACATACAATTTTTTCTGTAAAAATTCAGAGATCCATGTTCAGAGACATATTTTGTGTGAGGATGGCCATTCAATGAAAGTTAATGAGTTTTCATTCCCTGGCACTCGGGTTCCTGTGATATTTCCATTAGCCAATTAAAAACAGTAAGTATGTATGTATACCTGGTTAATGCTTTCAGTACTACTTATTTGTTCTATATACTAAATTATATCATACATACAATTACTATACTTTCTTTATTGATTAGGAAAATGAAATAGTTTAAGTTGGGAGGTGTGGCTTTCAGAGCATCTGTTTTTATATATAAAAATATATATCTTTCCATATATTTCCCCTTCTTTTTTCCCTCAGGTTTATTATTATTATTATTATTATTATTATTATTAAAAATTTTCACCTCCTCCCTTCTTCCCATTTTCCTCCCCCTCCCTCCATTCCCTCTCCCCCTACCTCTCCAGTCCAAAGAGCAGTCAATGTTCCCTACCCTGTGGGAAGTCCGAGGTCCTCCCTCCCCCCATCCAGTTCTAGGAAGATGAGCATCCAAATGGACTAGGTTCTCACAAAGCCAGTACATGCAGTAGAATCAAAACCCAGTGTCATTGTCCTTGGCTTCTCAGTCAGCCCTCATTGTCAGCCACATTCTGAGAGTCCGGTTTGATCACATGCTCCTTCAGTCCCAGTCTAGCTGGCCTTGATGAGTTCCCATTAGATCAGCCCTACCATGACAGTGGGTGGACGCACAGGGTAGTTTAACTACAGAGTTAGAAGTAGTCATGCTTATATTTTTATATTATGTCTTTGCTTTTCTTCTTTTAGTAGTAATGCAGATTCTTTGGGAAAAGTTTGAATAAATTCAAATTTTAAGGACAAACAGAAAGCTTATGGGAACAAATTGTGAAGTTTTGGAGAGGGGACCATATTAATAGTGGCTACAACATAAAATAGACATCCAAACTAAGATGTGTCTTTAGAGAAAGGACTCTGAAATCTTCGATAAAGACTTAGACAACATTGGATGAGTGAAGAACAGAGAAATGGCTCATCCAGTAAGGTGTTTGCAGTGCATGTATAGTGATGGAATGGGATTTTTAAACCCAAGGTGGTTAGACATATGAAGGTGGATTGGGCAAACATGCAGTCATTGCAAAAGATATGATTCAGGTAAAGACTTGTCACAAGAAAAAAAAATGGAGAGCAACAGAAGGCAGGAACCATTTACCTAAGCTTCCAAGAGGCAGCACATCCACACCCACAGATACATTAACTTTCTCTGTGTCTTTCTTCAGGGTGAGATATGAACAAATGTCTACTCATCCTAGCTAAAGGAACCAATAACATACAAAAGTAACAGCATCACCAAAGTCCATCTCGGCACACCAGTCATTTTGTTGGAGGTTACTTACAGGCCTATGGTTCAGTCCATCTCGGCTCACCAGTCATTTTATTGGAGGTTACTTACAGGCCTATGGTTCAGGGGTAATGTACAGAAATGTGGAGGACTCAAACCAAACTGAATTACTAAACTATCCATGAAACTCCCGTAAAACTCACATAAATTGAATGAATGAAGCTCGCTGCATAGATTATAGGCAGTCCCACTAGACAATGAGTCTTCCCCATCCACAATAAGTTACTGATTATTTTACCTTGCCGTGTGAATATTGTACAATTTAGGAACATTCTGAGAGTACTGTGCTATTTATATGATGAATCTTGTAACTTTCATTTACTATTATAGGCTTAATCAGACTCATTTAAGATGGAATGCCTCACTGAGGAGAAAATTTGTGATATGCACACATACATATACACCCAAACAATTTGGGATTCCTCTCTGTATGCTATGATTACCATTGATTAATAAAGAAACTGCTTTGGGCCTATAGCAGGTCAGAAGAGAACTAGGTGGGGAAAACTAAAATAATGCTGGAAGAAAGAATGCAGACTCAGGAGAAGCCATATAGCCCTGCTAGAGACAGTCCCAGGATGGAACCTTGCCCGTAAACCACAGCCACATGGCTATTCAGATTAAAAGAAATGGGTTAAATTATGATGTAAGAGCTAGTCATTAAGAAGCTATAGCTAATAGGGCAAGCAGTGATTTAATTAATACAGTTTTGTGTGGTTATTTCAGGGCTAAACAGCCAGAGACAAACAAGCACACACATGCACACACACACACACTCACACACACACACACACATCTGAGAGAAATTAGCTTTGCTATATATTTCATTTTCTATTTGTCTGAAACAGTTTGAGAATTTTTGTTTTGTCATCCTTAAAATCTGATAAAATTTAGCAATGATTCTGTCTATTCCAGGGATTTACATAATGGAGACACTTTAATATAGTTTCACTTTTATTCCTTGTTATGTGTCTATTTAAATTTTTGTTTCATTGCTTTATTGCACGTGTTAAAAGCATGTGAACCTAGAAGTGTATCAGTTACTTTTAAATTTTCCAATATTGAAAATAGATGTTTCCAAAGTATTCACAATTAATCTTCTAGATTTTATGGAAGTCTTTGAAATACCCCTCACTATGTCCTAATTTTAATAATTTCATTCCTTTTGCTAGATTAGCTGAGTTTTGGAGAGTCTTGTTAATTTTATCCAAGTTTCTTTTCTTATTGATTGATTATGTATAATATTATTGTATTCTGTACTTTATTAATTTCTTCCCTAGTCTTTATCCTTTGTCTATAATACGGCTGGTCAGCATTTGATTACTTTTGTGTTTTACTAGAAAATGGAATTATATTAGTTAGGTTATTTATTTGAGTACAATCTGATTTTGTAATGTCAACATTTACATATATTAACCTTCCTCTTAGAAATGTAGAAGTTGTAACACAGACATTTGAATTAGCTATATCACAATATTTTGCTTCTGTTTTATTTGTTATACAAATTTCATCCTTTACCCATTCAATATATTATTCCTCAATGACGAGTGTATCATTTAATTTCCCTCCATTTGTATAGGCTCTGTTATTTCTCTTCCTTTTATTGCTTTCAAGTTGTATTACACTGTGGTTTGATAAGCTGTAAACATTTATTTACTTACTTATTCTTCCTGAGGTTTTTATTTTAACTTATAACGAAATAAGTTTTAGACAAGGTTCCATTTATAGCTCAGAAGAACTAGAGTCTCTGTTTATATAAATGAAATTACATAAATATGCTAAATATAGGTACCCATAGTATAATTTAATGATATTTTGATATTTTGTGATGATCTCAATTTAGAAGACACATTTAAATACATGAATAGGATGTTGAATTTTCAGACTATTACTGTGTCTTGTGCTACGTGGTATTTTATAATTTTTATGGTATTACTGTGTAATCAGAAATTCTACATTTTGGTGAATAAATGTTCATGAATCAACTAGATGAGTTTTCTTTTAATTGGTATTTAATTGTGCTCTACGTCTTATGGATAGTTTTGATTTTAGATATAATTTCTTAAATATATGACTCACTACATTAGCATGCTATGGCTCCTGTTATTTTTTTCAAATTAATTTTTATTCTTTAACTTTTAGTTCTGTACATTTTTGTGAGCTAACTAAATTGGGGAGGCAATAAATAGATATTCTTTATTCATTTGGGCTTTGCTGTTGTATTGCTGATAGGAGACTGCATTTACGTTATTGAGTGGTCTTTTCTATTCACTATGATTTTGAAAGTTGATGTTCTCCTCCATTGTCTTATCGGAGTTGATTTCCCTCTTTCACTGTTAGTAAAATGCATTTGCGATGTTTCCGTGTTGCTACATGACTGACTTTTTTCTATCTGTTATTTGTCAATGTGGTTCTCTCACACAATGTATATCCTTTCCTATGCTATTGCAGATATCTTTCTTTTTCATTTACATATTTTAAACTATTTTCTCTAGTACTGCCCTGGCTTTTATAAATTTCCTTAATTGTGTTTCATTGGAAATATTCTTCATTCTCCATTAATTATCAGAAACTAACTTGTGAATCTAGAAATCTTGGTTGGCAGCTATTTGCTTTGAAAGCTGAAAATATATCATCTCCTGATTTCCTAGCTTATTAGACTGATTATGAAAGATCTGATGTTATTCTGACCTGTCTGACTTCATGTGTGAGCAGAACTTTTTCTTTTAAGCTTTTAGTGTTATTTCTTTCCTTTATGCTTGACATTCTGACTATGATATGACCTGTGAGGCTTCTTCTCTGTCAGAATATACTTGGTGTTCTCATAGTCTCTTGTGGGTTTTCTTTTTTTTTCTTTTTTTTTTAAGGCCTGGCCTATCAAAAAGGCCAAGGCAGTCTCTTTATTAACCAATGAAAGTAACAATAGACAGATAACCCTCCTCCATCATTTCCCCTTTTTCTGTTTAAACAAAAAAGAAAGGCTTTCACTTTAACATAGTAAAATTACATATAACAAAACAGTTATCAAGCAAGAATTACAGTTACAATATTTATATCTACTTTATCTTTTATCATAACTAAGGAAAACTATAACTATAACTAACCATTCTTCAACTCCATCAAAGACTCTAGAAGGATATAATATTACCTAAGCAAATAAGAAATAAGCAACTTCAAACTCTACAAATGACAGAGACATCTCGCTGCCTGGACAGTCACCCAAAGTTATTTTGTACCGATGGGGCATCCATCTTCAGCCTTCAGGCCCATAGTTTCCAGCAGCCATTTTCATGAAGCAGGAAATTTCAAAGGCAGTTCAGTCACTATCTGCTGTGTCCTGTAGAATGTCTTGCAGATTCTTTCATGAATCAGGAATCCGGAAAGATCATCTCACCTTTAGACAAGTTCAGTAGTCCTCTCTCTGCAGGTTCTTTGTATCCAGTCTATGCATCAGTCTGCAGTTTCTTTGTATCCAGTCTATGCATCAGTCCTGGCAAGAGCAGTTTCTTGCCCAAATGGCTATCAAACTCCATAAGGAGCCTCTTCGAAGTAGATTGATGTTGCCAGGAGCAGACATGTCTCAATGTCATGAAAAGCCCTAAGTTATTAAAACATTAAATGCCATATTCTGAAGTCTTTGAAAGATATGAAGAATGCCTATCTAACTGAAATATATCTCTATATATCTAGAAAATCTAACTAACATGACTACAAGATTGACTATTATCGATAATTATCCATTAACAACCTATATTTCCTAATTATACATTACATTTTTAAATGAACTACACAATCACAATACCTTAATCAAGATCAGAATTACATATACATATAACAAAATTGACCTTAAATTTCATACCAATGCAAATTATTCATATCTATATCTTATCCCCCTTTAAATATAAAAGAACATTTATAAACAATATTTGAGAATATAGGCATAGTTATTTCTCTCCAAACTGCTTCATGCTGAATGGGGGCGCTGTTAATCAGGTCTTTCATGGTAAAACCTGTGTGCTAGGTTCATCTTGGTTGGCAGTTGAATGAAGTAATTTCTTGAGGGTGTTCACGGCAACCTTTCAGGAGGACGTGGTCTATCATACCATACTGGGATAGAGACAATCCATAGGGTCTCATCCTCTGTGAAAACAAAAGAAGACCCTCTCCAAAGCATCATATCCTTAGACCCAAATTTAAAAAGAATATGATCATTGGCCGGGCGGCCTGTAAGCCAGGCAGAAGCTACCCCCGGAGCAGTACAGGGTCCCTGGGCGAGCGGCAGAGTCAAGAGGCTGGATATGGTGAATGGCAGAGTAAATGGACATAAGGCTATATATAAAGCTAGACATTTATTACTTAAAAAGGGAGATATAGACAAACATAAAACAAAGACACACACACACACACACACACACACACACACACACACACACATACACACACATGCACAGGCACCAGAGAGAGAGAGAAGATGGCAGTGAGGGAGGGCCGAAGTGTCTGAGGTGGGCGTGGTTAGTTCTTAAAATGATAGCAAAGAATAACATTCCCAGATCCTTTTTATAATAAAAAGTAGAAGGTTAGATATTACAGGTTGAAGGAATTGGGGCGGCGAATTCTCAAGACTGCTTCCAGCTGATTTGTGGACGTCGTCTTTGGGGGGGTGTGTGGGTGAGAAAGATCCGAGAGAAGCTGGATGCTGGTTATGTCTTGGCATAGCTGGTCTCTGTTTCCGACAGGACAGGTGTCTGTGGCATGGAAATGTCTGGTGTCTCTTGTACCTGGTTAGGGTGTTGGCAGAACAGAGAACAAAGTTAAATTGAGGAAAAATTTTTTAGGACCAGGGAATTGAGGGGTTTGTATCTGACCTGTTTACGGTGGGTTTTTTAATTTGGCTCCCTGGAACTTATAAGAAAAACAGAAGTTTTAGACATATATAGTGTATTAAGAACTCCTTGGGTTTGTAAAAACAGAAATTATAATGAAAAGTATTTTTATTTGGTGAGACAACCTGGCAAAACTTCTCAGCTATCAGACTGTCAGAGATCTTTGAGAAGGATAAGATTTTACTTGAGTTACTGATTAAAAAATAACAGAGAACTTACTTGGTTGATATCCAGAGCTACTCTTTGGTCCTCCCTGGTCGCTGAAGGTTGTATTTGACCTTTGTTGTTTAATGTAGAGCCTGTCAGACTTTTGAAGACTCTGTGGACCAAGAAACCTTTAGGAAGACAGGCCTACCTTACCTGCACAGCTAGACTGTCGATTCCAGTGATCCTGTCCACGTTTGGAGGTCTCCAGTTTAGGTGATAGGTAGTTTTTGCCTAATGGTCAGCGCTTGGCAGTCGAAGCAAACTGCAGATGGATGCTGGTCAGTGACGTGACCGTCTGTCTTTTGTCTTCTTGGAGGAAACAGAGTGTTTGCTAGGAGCCAACCTGTCTCTTTTGGTTATGAGAAGTTTTTAAAATAATTAAACATTTAAATATCGCATTCCCCAGATCTCTGAGCAGTTGAGGGCTGATTATTAGGTGTAGCTGCAGTATAGAATCTATCTGGAAGATTGGGTTTGAGTTTGACTGTAATAGGTAAGATCCACATTTGTAAAAAGACAGAAAGAAAAAAACTGTTTGTAACATTAAGATTAAAAGTACATACCAGTTTATGATTTTGTAGTCTGAAACAAGATGAAATGAACAATCATTATACATAGAGAACAGGAATTAGGCAAAGTGTATGTTTCTGATGGGCCCTATCAGAAAGCACGTCACTATGCAAAACACCTGTAATTACAGCTAAGGAGAGATTTCAGTGAAGGGGAAAGCGGGACATACATAACAGTGGGAGGGCCTGGTCGCGTGATCTGGCTCTCTGTGAGTCTAGAGATAAAGTCACCTGACCCCAATGAACATGGTGGCGGCCACGTGTTGCAAGGGAAAAGTTACAGTTTGTTGTTGAGCTGCCATGCCGAACCATAAGCCGCAGAGGGGAGCAAAAGTCTGGAACCGAAAAAAAACTGCACCAGGTCATGGCTGGGATGGAAAAGCCCGCGACTGTCTGCCATGGACGATTGTTTTCCAGAGTCTGAATCGTGAAAACCCGCGCAACGAACGAGCGCCCAGGACCACGTGAACAAGCGTTCTTGATTCACGGGTGGGGAGCTATGGGCCTAGCTGGATAAACCAGAGGCCGGGGGCCGCTCCTGGAGCAGCGGTACGACGAGAGGAGAGAAAAAGTAAAGAAAAGAAGTGAAAATGAAAAAAGATAAAGAAACTGAGGACCCGGTCCCCAGACGAATGTCGAATGCACAGCACAGGAATGCAGTGCTAACACAGGCGGACCAACCCCCGGGGTCGTCCAAACACGATTCCAGCAAAGGAAAACAACCTTCTGTAGCAGAACGAGGAGTGACTCACCAAGTGAAGATGGTGTTGGTTGTAACAGGTGGGTCGGTGTTGAGACCTCGGTTCTGATTCAGTCCCGGAAGTTGGTGGTCAGGGCCCGTGGAACTCTGGCCTTTGGCGGGTGAATCTCTCGAGTCCGCGGCACCAAAATATTGTTCTTTTAAAAAGAATATGATGATTGGCCGGGCGGCCTGTAAGCCAGGCAGGCGGCTGGATAAGGTGAACAGCAGAGTAAATGGACATAAGGCTATACATAAAGCTAGACATTTATTACTTAAAAAGGGAGATATAGACAAACATAAAACAAAGACATACACACACACACACACACACACACACACACACACACACAGACACACACGCACAGGCACCAGAGAGAGAGAGAGAGAGAAGAGAGAGAGAAGATGGCGGTGAGGGAGGGCCGAAGTGTCTGAGGTGGACGTGATTAGTTCTTAAAGTGATAGCAAAGAATAACAAATATAATCACACAGAATCTGTATTATTCACAATAATGTTTGGCCAGTGACTTAAGTATATTTTGGTTAACTATTATATCTTAAATTAACCCATTTCCATTACCATGTGTATCACCATGTATGTGTGGCTTACCAGCAAATTTTAAGTACATCTGTCTCCTGTGGGCCGTACACGGCTTCTCTCTGACTCTGCCCACTCTCTCTACATATCTTTTTCAGCCCTTCTTTAATCTGTTAAGCGATTGGACTAAAGCAGCTTCTTTATTAACCAATAGCAATAAACCATATTCATGGCATACATCACATCTTCTTTACTGTCTAAATTAAAAGGAAGATTTTAATTTGAACATAGCAAGATTACATATAACAAAATTGGTATCAAGAAATAATCACAGTTACAACATTAATAACTATTTTATCTTTTACCATAACTAAGGAAAACTATAATTATACCTATTTTTCAACTCCACCAAAGGCTACAGAAGGATTTAATATTACCAAAGATAACAGAAAGTGCATTGTAAGCAACTTCCAAAACTCTAAAATTGACAGAGGCATCCCACTGCCTGGACTGTCAACCAAAGTTCTTCTATAGCATTGCAGTCACCCATCTTCAGCCTATTAGCCCATAGTATCTGTCAGCCTTTTTTATGAAGCAGGAAATTTCAAAGACAGTTCTATTTACAGTGGCAATTTGTCAGTCACTTTTTTCTGTGTCCTTCAGAATAACATGCAAACTCTTTCATGAAGCAGGGACCCCAAGGGGCTGTCTCATCTTCATAAGGCAGCTAAAGCTGTCATTATTCTATAAGTCCCATAAGTCAAGTCAAACAACTTAAGCAACAGCACTTTCTTGCCCAAATGGTTAACAAACTCCACAAGCAGCCTCTTCAATGCCCATCATCATTTTGAAGATTGGTGCTTCCATGAGTAGATGCATCTCACTGTCATGAAAAGTTCTAAGTTCTTAAAACACTTTCAATGACATATTCTGAAAGTCTCTGAAATGTTTGAAGAATACCTAACTGAAATACTTTATGTATCTAGAAAACCTAACTATCATGACTACAAGCTTGACTATTATAGAAGACTATTTATTAACCTATATTTTTAATTATATATTATGTTTTAAATGAGCTGCACAAACACAATACCTTAATCAAGAGCAGAAATATATATATATATATATATGAATATATACATACATATCACAAAATTGATCTTAAATTTATATCAATAAACAAAGATCCATACCAATGTAAAATATTAACCTCTATATCGTATTCCCCTTTAAATGTGAACAAACATTCATAAATAATTATTTAAAGTATTTGACCATATTTCACTCCAAACTGCTTACTGCTTTTTGTTGGGGGAAACAATTTTTAGGTGTGTTTATGGTGATCTTTTTTGGGATCTTGGTCCATAAAACCACATTAGTCTGGAAGGAATCCACAGCTTCTCATTCTGTGTGGAAACAAAGAAAGAACTTCTTTTTCAAAGAAACAAATTCTTAGACCCAAATTTTGAAGTCAAGATACCTTTAAAATGTATCTGTTGTTTAGCTTACCAGCCCACAAAATGATATGTTTCTCTGTACTTAGCTCCTTCACAGTTAAAAAATTCAAGAAAATGCAATAGTATATATAATCCAGACTCTCTGTGTATATTATATCTTTACATGGCTTAATTTTCTTTATTCGTTTAATCTATGACTGTCTGTACTCTGTCTCTTTAAAGACTTTATTTTATTTTTTTAAAAAACGATTTACTTTTTATAACTCTCTATACTTTTTATTCTCTTTCCCAAGCCTACATACATGTTTTAAACACTGTGTCTTGTTTAGATGTTTTTTATGTCTGAATCTGTCCTACTGCTTATCTGAAACCTTTTTATGACCTAGATCACTTCCTAAAATGCTAAGTCCAGCATGGCTAGGATGAAGTCTGTTTTGCCTTTTGACTCTGCCCAGTCTAACATGGCAGAGGTCTGTTCACCCCCTTTTGGGTGGGATCCATCCTCACCACCTCAACTTTGAGTAACACAGTGTAGTATATAAACCCTTTTTATATGAGTAAAAGCTTAATCTGTCATGCTGCACACTGCACAACCTGGAAATATCTCTGTGTATGGCAATAGGAATCCATTATGCTCTTCTGCCTATGAACTCCTAACAGACCTGATCCTGTTCCCTGCACATGTGGGGAATACTGAGCTGTGTGCATGGTCTCAGTTACTTTCCTCCTAACCCTGAGTAGGCACATAAGCATCTGAACCCAAAGTGGGTGGCAGACATCAACCACCAAAAAGAACCAGAACTGTTCAGGTAACTAGCATGAACCAGGATGATGCCTTCCCTTAAAGAAACCATGCAGTTCTTTCCACTAAAGCTGAGTCAGAAAATCTCTTAGATCTACATCTTTGCTTGTAACCAGCAAACAGAGCAAGAACCTGGGTTAAGCTCTGTGTGTGTGTGTGTGTGTGTGTGTGTGTGTGTGTGTGTGTGTGTGCCTAGACTTCCTTCCCAAAGTCTCTCAGATTTTAAGTGGATTTAGTTGACCACATTGGAGAAAATATATTATTTACAATACTGTTTGGCCAATAGCTTAGGTGTATTTATTGCTAATTCTTATATCTTAAATTAACCCATTTCTATTAATCTGTGCATTGCCATGTGGCTGTGGCTTATGGGCAAGGTTCTGATGCATCTGTCTCTTGCTGGTGCTACATGGCTTCTCTCTGACTCTGCCTACTTTCTTTCTATATCTTTTTTTGGCCTAGCTCTATTTTGTTAAGTCATTGGCTGAATGCAGCTTCTTTATTAAGCAATGGTAGTAAAACATATTCACAGCATACATCACCTACCAAATCATGTGATAACGTGAGGGTAACTTTTGGGGTTTCCTATACTTAGGGTACCATCTTGTCCCTCAGTCAACTTCTTATTGCTGGAAAGATGTAAGACTCTCAGCTGCTTCTCCAACACCATGTCTGACTATGTGTCACCATGTCCCACAAATGTAGGTGAGCCACCCTAATTAATTCATTTTCCTTAATAAGAATTGCAGTGGGCATGGTGTCTCGTCACAGCAAAAGAAACCCTAACTAAGAGAGAAGTTGGTAACAGGAGTGGCCTTGACCATATTTTGGCATGAAATAATAGATATTTTGGTACTTTGGGTTAGGAAAGCAGTGGAATTCCTTAAGCATCACCTAATGGGTCATACATTCTAACAAGCGTATCAAAGGCTATGGTACTGAAGGTAGTTTAATTAATTATGGAAACCTTGCTCAAGATATTTCAGAGAAGAAGAATATCAATATATGGCACAGAGATGATTCTTGTGATATTTTAGTGAAGAATGTTACTGTGTTTTGCATCCTTGTCCAAATATTCTGCCTGAGACTAAAGTGAAAACATTTAGATTAATTCCAGGAATGGAAGAAATCTCAAAACAATGTAGTTTGGACTTCAATATGTGGTTATTAGTGGTAACTCTAATGAAGATTTATAAAGAAAACAGGCAAGATGAAAATATAAAAATAATAAAAATGCAAAATGTACAGATAGAGAAAAGGGCACCAGGAAATATAATGGGACTAAGTCCTGTGTTCAAGGAGTTAAATAGATTAAGATATCCTCAGAGCAAGATTCTAGTGAGCTAAATTTTTAACTTGTGAAAAGAAATTAAAGAAAAGTTTAGACTCCAGTGTGGTGGTACACCTTCTGAGACATGGCATGTCTTTTTATATCTTTCCAGAATCTTTGATGGAGTTGAAGAATAGATAGTTATAATTATAGTTTTCCTTAGCTATAATAAAAGATAAAGAAGATATAAATATTGTAACTATAATTCTTAGTTGATAACTCTTTTGTTGTATGAAATCTTGCTATGTTAAAATTAAAACCTTCCTTTTTATTTAGACAGAAAAGGGGAGGTGATGTGGAATTACACTCTGTATGCTGTGAATACCATTGATGAATAAAGAAGCTGCTTTAGGCCTATTGCAGTACAGAATAGGACAAGGCAGGAATTCCAAGCAAATAGAGGAGGAGTGAGTAGGCGGAGTTAAGGTGAAGCCATGTAGATGCCACAAAAGACAGACACCAATTGCTGGACAACTTTTTGGGTAGGCTACATCCACATGACAATATGCAGATTAATAGAAATGTGTTCATTCAAGATGTGAGAGCTAGCTATAAATATACTTAAGTTATTGGCCAAATAGTATTGTAAATTATATAGCTTCTGTGTAATTATTTGGGTCTTGGCAGCCAGGAAACTAACAAGTTTCCTCTGCCTACAAATTGGCATGCAAACATGTACCAGTTAAATCCACAGAAAACCTGAGAGAGCTTGGAAAGAAATTATAGACACACACATTAAAAAAAAAAAAGGAAAAAAAAGTTTTTTTTTTTGTTTTTTTTGTTTTTTTTTTTTTTCCCAAATGGGCTCTGCTTGCTGGCAGTGAACAAGGATCCAGGGTTCCTTTAAGAGAGATCTTCATGATTCAGCATTAGTATCAAAAACAAAAAATAGAAACAAACAAACAACAACAACAACAAAACATGGCTTCTTTAAGAAACAGCAACTTCTTTGTTTATGCTAGTTGCTAGAATAGCTCTGGTCCTTTCAGGAGGCCAAGCACTTGAATAGGGTTTATAGGCCTGGGTGATTGTAGGCCCACTCAGGGCTAGGAGGAAAGTAGCTAAAAGCATACCTGCCACTCAGCACCCTGGCCTGGGAAAATTGCTGGATTGAGACTGCTAGGCGTGCACAGGTAGGAGAGCATGGCAGACTCCTGCCAACCCACAGAAAGATATTTCCAAACTGTTCACTGTGCTGCATGGAAGATTTAACTTATTCAGATAAAAAGGGTTTCATATAATGCTACCCAGAGCAGAGGTAGTGAGAACGACTCCCACCTGGCAGTCTCAGAGACAGTGATTCTCCCTCCAAACTGTTTGACTGGCCAGACTAACAGGTAGGGTGGAACAACAAAAAAAGAGTGATTGATGTCACTATTATTGCAGATATGCAATAAAGAGATTCAGACAAAAATAAACATCTAAATGAGTCACACTATATGTAGGCTTGAGAGTGGAAGGAAAAGAGTATGGATCATTTTTCAAAAATGAAAGTTGTTTTAATGAATAAAACAAAGTCTTTAAAGACAGAGTACAGGCAGTCACAGATTAAAAGACTGAAAAATAAGCCATATAAAGATGGAATATGCACTAAAAGTGTGAATTCTGTATACTATTGTGCGTTCTTTGAAAATTTGACTGTGAAGAAGCTAAGTACAGAGAAACATTTTATTGAACATGATGCAAAGCTATATATATATATATATATATATATATATATATATATGTGTGTGTGTGTGTGTGTGTGTGTGTGTGCGTGCGTGTGTGTATGTATTTTAAAGGTATCTTTATTTCAAAATTTTGGTATAAGAATATGTTGCTTTGGAAAAGAGGTTCTGCTTTGTTTCTACAAAGGATGAGAACCTGTGGATTCCTTCCAGACTAATGTGGTTTGATGGACCAAAATGCCCTGAAAGTCTTTGCAAATCCCAAAATTACTTCAACCAAGAAAAGTAGAAAGCAGTTTGGAGAGAATTACAGCAAAATTTTCAAATATTGTTTGCAAATGTTTGTTTACATTTAAATAACAATATGAAATTGAGATGATTGCTTTGCATTTATGTGTATCTAGGTTTATTAACACAAATTTAAGATCAATTTTGTTTACTATATTTCTGTTCTTGATTAAGGTATTGTGTTTGTGTAGTTAATTTATAACTTTATGTATAATTAATAAATACAAGTTAATAGTCATCTGTAATAGTCAAGTTTGTAATAATGTTAGGTTTTCTAGAGGTATAGATATATATTTCAATTGGATATATCGGCTTCAAACCATTCAAAACCTATGAATTATGGCATTTAAAATGTTTAAACAATTAGCACTTTTCTCAACAATGACACACATCTGCTCCTGGCAGCACCAATCTACTTCAAGAGGATGATTGACATTGAAGAGTCTCTTTATGGAGTTTGTTAGCCATTTGGGCAAGAAACTGCTCTTACCTGGACTGCTTGATGGTATGCTGTATGAACTGGACATGTAGGACCCACAGAAAAATGACTGCTGAACTTGCCTAATGGTGAAACAATCCCTAGATGTTCCTGCTTCATGAAAGAGTCTGTAAGACATTCTGTAGGACACAGAAGAAACCAACTGATGGGCTTTGCCATTACAAGGCAGAACAGGTCTTCAAATTTCCTGCTTCATGGAAAATATCTGATGGATACTATCAGCCTGTAGGTTGAAGATGGGGAACCCAATGTTACAGAAGAACTTTGAGTGATTGTTCAGGCAGGCAATTGTCTCTGTCAGTTCTATAGTTAAGGAAGTTGCTTACAATGCACTTCCTGTTTAACTAGATAATATTATATCCTTCTGGAGTCTTTAGGATGAAGTTGAAGAATAGATAATTGTGATTATAGTTTTCTTTAGTTATGAAAAAATAAAAGTAAATATAAATGTTGTAACTATAATTCTTGATTGATAACTAATATGTTGTATGTAATGTTGCTATGTTAAAGTTAAAACTTGCCTTTTTATTTAGACAGAAAATGGGAGGTGATGTGGGATTCCCCTCTGTATATTCTGAGTACCATTGCTTAATAAAGAAGATACTTGGGCCTATTCCAGCACAGAATAGGGCAAGGTAGGAATTCAAATCAGATAAAGTAGGTGAGAGTAGGCAGAATCAAGGAGAAACCATGTAACCACCATAGACGACAGATGCTAGATGCCAAACGGAACCTTACCAGTAAGCCACAACCACATGGCGATACACAGATTAATTAAAATTGGTTAATTTAACATGTAAGAGCTAGCTCGAAATATACTTAAGCTATGGGCCAAAAATATTGCAAATAATATAGTTTCTGTGTAATTATTTTGGGTCTGGGCAGCCAGAAAATGAATGAGCAACCTCTACCTACAGAAAAGTACATGAGATAAGGTAAAAAGGAAGGACCAAAACATGCTAAATAAATAGTATAAAGGAAGACTGGAATCATGGGTATCACAATAATACAAGCATGTAGTACTGCTCAGGATAGGAACAACTTGAGAGCTACCATAAATGGGCATCCCATGCATGCTTAAGCATTCCTGGGGCATAAATGATGATGATGGTCTGGGACATACCTTTAATCCCAGTACTCAATGGCTGAGGTTGGTGAATCTCTGAGATGGAGGTCAGTCTAGTCAAGGCATTCAGTTTGAGGACAATAAATCTTAGGTAATAAAAGAAAAATAAGCTGGTGAAGATGTAATTGAATGATGGGGCATGTTTCAATCAAAGTAAGCAGCCAAAATTGACAATGCTGGCAATATGGTTCTGGTTTTAAAATTAAGGATACAAGAAACAGGTTATGGAATTTTTCTCTGTACCTAAAGAAAGCAGTGTCAGGGGTATCACTGAATAGAAGCCTAAAAGGGCCATTTCATTTTGTTAATCTATGAAGTTGATGCCTGAATTACATTGAAGTGCCAAGATGTTAGATACCCCACAGTTGTGGGATGCCTGCTGAGGAAAACTGTGAACAGGAATGGAACCAGACTAACAAAAAGAGTGTGTTGCAGTCAAAAAAGCTGAATGGAGTTTGAGATCTGAAGAAAATTTTGATATCAGACATGGAGATGTAGATTTTGGACTTGCCCAGTTGGTTTTAGGTCTTACTTTGTACCAATATTTTCTTACTAAGCTCCCTTCCCTACATTTTGCAATAGGACTGTATATTCTATGTATATATTATAAAATTATTGTTGCAAGTATGTAATATTCTTTTGTATTTTAGTTATACAGGGGGGAATTACAGTAAAAAGGTTGTCTTGAGTTTCAGAAGGCACTTTGGTTTAAATATTGTTGAGACCGTAATAGACTATGGGGACTCTTGAAATTGCACTAAATACATTTTGTATTATGGTATTGTTAAAAGCTTGTGGGGCAAGGGAGTGAAATGTAGTTTGCATGTAATTGGTCCCCATAATCTCATAAAGAATGGCACTATTAGGAAGCTTGGCATTGTTGAAGCAGTTGTAGACATGTTGAAGGAAGTGTTTCACTCTGGGGTGGGTTTTAAAGTTTCTCTTCCTCAAGCTTTACTCAGTATGACACAAAGACCATTTTTGTGCTGCCCACTAGAAGTAGGATGCCCAGCTACTTCTCTAGGACCATATCTGCCTTCTTGCTGTCATGTCCCATCATGATAATAAAGGACTAAATGTCTGAAAATGTAAGCTTCCTCCTCAATTAAATGTTTTCTTTATAAGAGTTGCCCTGGTCATGGTGTCTCTTCACAGCAATAGAAATCTTAATTAAGACAGAATGTTTTTCTTCCCCTTCTCTTCCATAAATTTTAATCTTATCTCTTGATCATAAACAATGATTGTTTCATATATCATTTATGTTCATTAACTTTGTTCTTCAGACATTACTGAATCTGTTCTTATATCAGTTCTGTTCTCCTTTCTTAAAATTCAACTTTATGTAATGTTATCTATTAATGTTTTTGATAAATTTTTATTTGATTGATTATTATCTTGATCTTTAAAACTTTTATCTTCAGTGTTTTAGTTTTAAGATTTTTTTTCTATCAGGGTTTGAAATTTTCATCCTAATCTGTTTTGGGGATAGTTTTGACTAAGTTGATAATTGATTTTCAAAGTTTATCCATTTGCTTTTAAGAGTGTTATATGTTGATTGTTTTATAAAGTATAAATTTTAGTCTTCTCTTATATTTCAGCTACCTCAGTAATTTAATGTCCCAATAGTCGGTAGTTGTAATACTGAAACTATGTCAGTTTGGATTGTAAACATATAGTGTTTATGATATATATGTATATGCATATTATATATGTTTGTATATGTTAGATAACTATTCTAGTTTTGTATTTCCCTCTTACCCTAGTATGTTTGTCTAATTTTGTTTTGTAGAGTCCTCTGAAGTGTTATCTTCACTATGAATACTATTTCTTCCTCCTACTTATGGGAAAGTCAGCAGTAGTGACTCCTACTAATTTGCCAGCATTCTCAGCTATCACAATCTATGTAGAGTATTTAAATATTTTAAATGTCATTTTGTTCCCATTAAAATAAAGAGTAATCATTGCAGTCAATTTTACCTACCAGATAAAAAGCAATAATTAAAAATTAACAACCAATTTTCAAATTCAGAAATAGAATTTTTTTTAAGAAAAGGAGAAATGGTAGTAACACTAAGTAGAGAGTCCAAAGACACACACACACACACACACACACACACCATTGGGAAGTGTATTAGTTCAGTTTCATTTGCACTGAAAAACATCATGATCAACAGTAACTCAGCTTACGTATTGTATTTACTTATTTTTTTCCTGTTTGCCCAGAACCAAAATAATCAAACAGAAACTATATTTTTTAAAGTTTATTAATTTATAAAACTTTCCATTTCCACCCCTCCTCCCAACACCCTCCCACTCCCCCCACTCTCTCTCCTCCTCCTTCTCCATCCCTAAGAGCAGTCAGGGTTTCCTGCCCTGTGGGAAGTTCCTCCCCCATCCCTCCAGGTCCAGGAAGGTGAGCATCCAAACAGACTGGATCCCAAAAATCCAGTATATGCAGAGGAAACAAGTCCCAGTGTCATTGTCAATGGCTTTTCAGAAAGACCCTGTGCCAGACACATTCGGAGAGTCCGGCCACATTCAGAGAATCTGGTTGGATCACATGCTCGTTCAGACCCAGTCCAACTGGCCTTGGTGAACTCTCATTAGATCAGTCCCCTTGTATCAGTGGGTGAACGCACTCCTCATGGTCCTGCCTTTCTTGTTCATGTTCTCCCTCCTTCTGCTCCTCATTTAGACCTTGGGGGCTCAGTCCAGTGCTCCAATGTGGGTCTCTGTCTCAATCTCCATCCATCAATGGGTGAAGGTTCCCTCTGGTCTTGCCTTTTTTGCTCACGTTCTCTTTCCTTCTGTTTCTCGTTTGGACCTAGGGAGTTAAGTCCAGTGTTCCAACGTGGATCTCTGTCTCTATCTCCATCCATTGCCAGATGAAGGTTCTTTGGTGATATACAAAATATTCATCAGTATGGTTATGGGTCAAGGCCGGTTCAGCCACCCTCTCCTCTGTCCAGAGAACAATCTGGGATCTCTCCTTGGACCTGGGATCCCCTTTATAATCAAGTATTTTTTTAAAACACTGTTTGGCACATTAGCTCTAGCTTATCATTGGCTAAATCTTAAATATTAATTTAACCCATTTCTATTAATCTGTGTATAGCCATGTAGCAGTGGCTTACTGGCAAATTCTGATTTCTGTCTCTGGCAGGGTTACGTGGCTTCACTCTGACTCTGCCCTTCTTTTTCCCAACATACTTTTTAGTTTTTCCTATATAGCTCTGTTCCCCTATAGCTCTGCTATAGGCCAAAAGCAGGTTTTTATTCATTAATGGTAGTCACAACATACAGAGGGAAATACCATATCACCTCCCCTTTTCTGTTTAAATAAAAAAGAAGGTTTTATCTTTAACATAGTAAAATTGCATATAACGAAACAGTTTTCAAGCAAGAATTACAGTTACAATAGTTATATATATTTTATCTTTTATCATAATTAAGAAAAACTATAACTTCAACTATAAAGTCTTCAACTCCATCAAAGACTCTAGAAGGATAGAATATCACCTAAGTAAACAGGAGGTGCATTATAAGCAACTTCCAAAACTCTAGAATTGACAGAGACATCTTGCAGTCTGTACAGTCACCCCATGTTCTTCTGTACCATTGGGATATCCATCTTATACCTACAGGCCCATAGTATCCAACAGACTTTTCTATGAAGCAGGAAATTTCAAAAACAGGTGTGCCTATATTGACAGTTTGTTGGTCACTTTCTTCTGTGTCCTGCAGAATGTCTATAGACTCTTTTGTGAATCAGGAACCCAGAAAGATCATTTCACCTTTAGAGAAGTTCAGCAGTTGGTGCGAGAGAAATGTTTGCATTCTGTCAGTCATGTTTTAAATAAATGCTGATTGGCCAGGCAGGAGGTGTAGGTGGGAAAACCAGACAGGAAGTGGAAATGATGCAAAGAGAGCAGAAGAATTCTGGGGAGGAGGAAGTTGATTCCTCGCACTCCTTCCCAGATCACCGAAGCAGCAGGATGTGAGCTGCCCCACTGAAAAAGGTACTGAGCCACTAAAATAGATCAGAAAAATGGGTTAATCAAGATATGAGAGTTAGCCAGTGGGAAGCCTGACCAAATGAGCCAATCAGCATTATAACTTACGGCGTCCTGTGTGGGTGATTTTCTCTGGGACTAAATAATTGTGGGGACCTGGTGGGAGAACAAAAAAACCCACAAACAAGCAGGCCCAACCTCTTCATGTTACAAGCAGTCATTTCTCTGCAGGTCCTGAATAACCAGGTCATCAAGTATTCCAGGTAAGAGCAGTTTCTTGGCCAAATGGCTAACCAATACCATAAGAAGCATCTTTGATGCTCATCTTCCTCTTGAAGTACTTGGTGCTGCCAGGAGCAGATGTGTCTCACTGTCATAAAAAGTCCTAGGTTCTTAAACATTTTAAATGCCATATTCTGTAGGCTTTGAAAGGTTTAAAGAATGCCTATCAATCTGAAATACATCTCTGTACATCTAGAAATTCTAACTAACATAACTACAAGCTTGATAATTATCTATTACCTTATATTTCTTAATTATACGTTTTATATATTTATGTACATTACAATACCTTAATAAAGAGAAAAATATACATATAACAAAATTGACCTTAAATTTGCATCAATAAACCAATATCCATACCAATACAAAATATCCATCTTTATGGCATACCCCCTTTAAATGTAAACAAACATTTATAGACAATATTTGAGAATAAGGGTGCAATTCTGTTCAAACTCCTTCTTGCTGTTTATTGGGAGAAATAATTTTTTGAGGGTTGTTCAATGCAACCCTTTAGGGGGTTTGATCCATCAACCACTCTAGTATGGAAGGATTCCACATGTCCTCATCCTCTGTGGAAATTAAAGAAGAACCTCTTTTCCAAATCAACATATCCTTAGATTCATATTTTGACATCAAGATAAATTTAAAATATATATGTTCATTAACAGCCCATACAATGAAATATTTCTCTGTACTTAGCTCCTTTGCATTCAAAAAATTTAAAGAAAACAAAATATTATACATAATTCAGATTCTCTGTTAATTTTCCATCTTTATGCAGCTTATTTTTCTTTAGTCCTTTAAATCTATGACTGCCTGTACTGTCTCTTTAAAGACTGTTTTAAAAAAAAAACATTTACTTCTTTTAATAACTCTCTATACTATTTTTCTTCTCTCTCCCAAACCTTCATATATTTATTCATCACTGTGATCCACTGAGAGGTCTTTTATGCCTGAATATATCCTATTATAAATCTTTACTGTCCAGGAGTGTGTCTTAAAATGCTGGGCACTTTTTTAAAATTTAAGCTGTGGCATTACTACCATATATACAGCGATATATACAGCACTTCCTGCTTGCCCCCATCCAGTCCAGCATGGCGGAGCTGTTTGCTGCCTCTGACAGCCATGCCCAAAGCCTCATGGCACACAGCCAGTTCATGTCACCATTAAGCATGCTGCAGCAGTATGCTCCCAAAACCTACTCAAATGCTCTGTAGCCAGACCTTCTGCATGAGAGAGCCAGAGGTGATGAGGGCGGCATGTCCTGCTACTGTGGAATCAGGAAAACCTTTCTTAAAGGAGTTACAGCAAGCTGCCAGCTGAAAGAAAAATGTGACTAAACATTTTGGTGTATGTCTAGAATTTCTTTCCAAGCCCTCTAAGATTTTACTTGGATTTAGTTCAACATGTTGGTGTGCCAATTTATAGGAGGAGGCTACTTCTTTGTCCTGGACACCCAGAACTGAAATAGCCACACAGAAACTGTATTAATTAAATCACTGATTAGCCAATTAGCTCAAGCTTCTTATTGGCTAACTCTTACATATTAATTCATGATTCGCATTAAAGGATGTCAATGGCAGCAAGTCATATAGGAGAACAGGCACAAATCATGAATGAACACTTCTTTTTGGACTGCTGTCCATAGTTTACTTAGTTTGCTTTGTTATTCATGCCAGGCCCATTAGTTCAGACATGGCATCATCCACAGCTGATTGGACACTACTGCATTAATCATCAGTCAAACAAACACTGCCACCACAGCAGTGCACACAGATAATTCTGATTGAGGTAAGGCTTCAAATGGGGTTTCCGTCTCCTAAGTAATTTTAGTTTGTTCAAGTTGACAAAAAATAACTATATCAATATGGATCTTCTCTCCCCTAAAATTATCATTTGTGTCAATATTCACAGTGTGGGAAGACAGTGTTTGGAAAAGTTAATTCAAAATCCCCTTCAAAATGAGAAGGATTTCTTTAACTAAAGATTTTTTTTTATTAAAATCCCTTGTACCATTTTACTGTATGTCCCTTCCCCCAAGCACACAAACACACATTCACTTCCTAGCATGTTGCGGTTTTGACCCTAATGAGTGAGAAATCAGAATTTCCACAGAGAGAGCTTTCTGTGATTCACGCTTTGAAAACATATGGAAGGCTCATGACCTGAATAATCTTATGCACTAGCAGAGTGTTGGTATTTATATCACAGCTCTTTAACATGCACAATGCACATGTGCATCCACAGTGGTTTGGAAAAGATGTTGTTTGTCCTAGCTGGGGTCTCCTGCCCAGAATTTATGGTTATATTTTCATGTTTATACTCTCATGTCTCTGCTGAGGTCTGTTCACTGGCTGCTGATCATTAATCTGGTCTTATTCTCTAAAATGTTCAGTGTTATTTTTGTGTCAAACTTGCTAGTAGATATAACAGTACTGAATGGGATGGTTAAGGCAGCTGTACCATAGCAATAGTAGTTAAGAGTTCCTTTAGAGTAGGTTTTCAATGACTGGTATATTTCACTTCGTGTCTACAATAGTCTATTAAAGGAATAGATACCTACGTAGGTGGAATGTTTGTACATGGAAGAAAATGGATATCAATTACAGTAATTTCTACTCATTTGTTTGTACTTTGTAAGAGCAACTTGGCTTAGTGGTAGAGAATTCTCAATTCTTTATGTATCCCTAAGTATATTTATCCACTATTTTTGTGAAAAGTCCTTGTTACTTTGCTTTAAATATTTCACTTTAGTGAGAGATAGGGTGTTGAAAGAAGGACATACTTTATTAATAGCATTAAATTTCAGAGAGATGTTAAATATTACATTGAGGGAAATCTCAAGAATACTGACACAGATTTAAGAGTTAATAATAAATAATGTTTTAAATTATGAAACAGGATTGGCAGAAGAAATTACATAGAGAAGTGATTACTATTTTGCTCTTGAGGTTTCAAAAAATAAATGTCAAATGAAGAAGATATACTACAAAAATAAGAATAAGATCAAACAAGAAAAACGTAATACTGGAACATGACAGAAGTTGTGTATCTATGTCTTCCTAAACATGGGCAATGACCTATTCAACCTTTCTCTAGTGACTGGAGAGCATGGCTATATCAGGCATGATCTATTTAATTCACACACTAATGTGCCTTTGCAGTTCTTGAAGTAAGTAATATTGCATTTGATTCATCTTTTTCACTTAATGGTATTTTTAAACAACTACCTCCATGCAAGCACACATATGAGCTTTTTACATCTTTCCCATGTACTCAAATTATTTTTCTTTCTTGTTCATCCCTACTTGGCTGCTGGCTTTCTTTCCATGTCTGTGATCTATTTACTTTCTAAGAAAGGCTCCTACTCATATCATTAGCTATCCTGGAAAGTCATTTCACTGGATCAGTGAGTAATTTTCCCTAGACAAGAAATATATATTTATATATATTTGTGCTCCATAAAAAATCATTCATTTGTGCATTAAATCCCAACTTCTTGGAGAAACTCAACCAGGAAAAGAAATTTTCCACGTTTAATTTAAAAAGAAGTCATTTCTTTTAGAGAAGAATCTAACTTTAAAATAATACCAATTTCTATTTTCTTCATTTTTTGTATCCTTTGATTTAGTAATACTGAATAGAAACCTGGTAAACTTTCCATGCCTAAGCAAGAAAACCTGACATTTTTATTAAATATACAATGGATTCAAGTCCATTGTCTTTCCTCAATATTCTAGTGCCTTATTACTCTGAAAGAGATGATAAAAGCATCAGATGGGCACGGGCACTTATCCTCCTGCATACAGAATAAGGCAGGTTCCATTATTAAGTCACTGAACTATCTCCATAAAACAAAAGGCTCAAAAATATAGGAAGCACACATTTCAAAGTACAAAGGCATAAATAAATCATTTTAGTCCTTTCTGAATTAATTTTCATCTTTTAGAAACTCGGATTTTATATCTTTTTATTAAATTTAAAACATAATTCTATCTGCCTTATGAAACAATAATTTTCCTTATAGTACACTTGCCATTAATGCTAAGTAGGCCATACTCCTTCCTCAGCAATGTGTAGTAGGAACTATAGCTAACATATCATACTAGGGCTATGAAAGTTTATTCAAAGAATGAGATTATAAACTTAGACAATCTGCTTTTATGCATCATAAAATATAGGGCATTCCTTTTAAAACTAAGGAAAATAAAGCTGGTTGGTAGTGGCACACACCTTTAATCCCAACACTTAGAAGGCAGAGGCAGTTAGATCTCTGTAAATTCAAGATCAGTCTGGTCTACAAGAACTAGTTCTAGGACAGGCACCAAAGCTACACAGAGAAACCCTGTCTCAAAAAACCAAACCAAAGAAAAAACCAAAAAATCATACTAAAAGAGTGATAAAGACATATCTGAAAATCACTTGATTGATACCTTTTACTTCTCTTATGCAAACGTCATTAAATCACCTTGTCTACCTACTGTCATGTTAATGGTTAACAACTTAATGAAGTGTTAGTGAGCTATTCCAGAGGACAAGGGAATAGAGAAGACCTGGTTTTGATTCTTGAAACCCAACTGGAAGAAAAAACAACCACTCCTGGAAGTTGTTCTCTGATCCCCACATGCTGCTCATTCATGTACATACCCACAGACAAGTATATTGATAATTTAACTAATTTGTGTAATAAAGAAAATAATATTTCGTAAGAGAAAATCATTTAAGTAAATGTAGAAACTATGGATGCTCTCTACCTCTCTTAGTTTCTGCTTTTTAATAGAAATATAGTAATTAAAATAAACCTCTATTGTTTCATGCCCATGACATTGACATAGCAAGGGAAACATTTTTTTTTATCTCAAGCCCCAAAATACTGACAACCCAGGAAACTACACTCATCTCTAAAGACCTTTGGAGACAAAGACTTCTACTGTCAGAAATTCATCCTAAGTGGTGGACATATAACACAGAGAGACTTCTCTCTCTCTCTCTCTCTCTCTCTCTCTCTCTCTCTCTCTCTCTCCCTGTCTCTCATCTATCTATCTCTCTGTCATCTATCTATCTATTTATCACAAAGAGATTTATATATATTATTATTTATATATATAATATATATATTATATATAAATCTCTTTGACTTAAAACAAGTTAGATCACACTTTGCAACTTTTAGAGAACTCACAGAAGCCTTATGAAGACAGATTTGTTCCTGTGAGATTCAGGGTTTGTTTTCTTCAAATCTGAGAAGCATATTATTTATATTTTAAGATGTCTAAAGTCTGAATGCATCAGCATGAAGAGATTTAAGATTGCATTAACCTTTCCATTATGCTGATTGTCCCTTTTGCCATACAGAGGCAGTTTTAGTTGTGCCATAGCTTATTATTTCAATCTTGTCTCCTGTGCAATAGTTTTCAGGTCAAAAATTCATTGCAAGTCTTAAGTCACAGCATTCCTTTCTTCCCCTTTCATAAACATGTTTTCTAGTTTAATTTAATGTATTTGAAATTTTAATTCATTCTAAATTGTTTCTTGAAATTATTTTTTTTGCATATCTTCATATAACTCTCTCAGCAATGTCACTGGAGAATAAGCTTTGTCCTTGGTGTGCATTATTAGCAACTTGATAAAAACACACTGGCCTGCCTTCCCTGTGTAAGCTTAGTTCCTTCTGTTGTTTCCTTGGTCCACAAATTTGGAGGAATTTGGCCTTGTGTTTTGTGTATTGTTGTCATTTCTTTGCTTTTTCCCTCAGTATCATACGGTTTTGAAATGTTGTACAAGTTTTTGAATTCTTGACTTTTGATGCTTCCTGCTCACGTCTACAATATTAAAGAGGCCTAAGATTCTATAGCTAGCACCCACATGGTGACCCACAAATATCTGTAACTTCTATATTACAGGACCTGATACCCTCTTCTGGCCTCCATATTTACCACGGTGTTACAAATGTGGTTCACAATTGTACATGCAGTTAAACACTAATGAAAGTAAAAAAAAAAAAAAAAGAGAGGCTAACTATTCTTTACTTAATATCTATAGAAGGACTAGGTGAATATATTCATTTCTCTTCATATTTCATATATATTTATATAAAGATAAATGTGTATGTATAAATATATCTGTAAATCACGATAATCTTATTATTTAATCTAAAATGGTTATTTAATTAGAATAATGAGGAAAACAAGATTTACAGTTACCATTTATTGTAGAATTAGAGAAAATTTTTCACTATCATTGTTATATCAGAATTAATAATGTAGTATTTTAGTTTACTTGATATTTTTGTGTTAAATATTCCTCAAAATAAACTATGAAGGAACATAGATAAAATCCTGCCTTGATACATATCTCAGTTCTTATCTGAATTATCTGAGTAAGTAAAGGCAGAGGTAATGTAGGACTTGGAAGATTGGTTAAGATGGAAGATTGATTAGGATTGTACAAAGCAGGGAATAAAAATAATAATCTGGAATTAGTAGACATGTGCAAAAGGCTGAATCAAGACTGAATCTTAAAGAATAAACAGAGACTCAAGATCTCACCCTTAAAATATATTATTTTCCTCTAATAAGGAAAAGCTGATACATCTATGCTTTAACAAAACAATTTAAAAAGTTTTCAAACAAGCAATATTGGGGGAATAACGCTGTTGGACTGGCAATTTAACCTATTGGCCTCACATCTCTTCAAATCTCTTATTGATATTTAGTTGAATAATTAAGCAAATGAAACAACATAAATTATTATAATTATTCTCTGATCTTTTTGTAGCTTAGCTAATGTTTTGTCAATTAATAGCCAAAGAAGTAGAAAAAATAGCAATATTTTATAACATGTAAGTGTGCCTCGCATGCCCAAGATGTATCATTGCACTCAGAAGTGGTCAAGGATAAAAATAAATGTGACCCAAAACAAAGTCAAAAACATATTTAAAGCATTATATATTCATTATGTGTGTATATTCTTATAAATATACATGTATTTTTAGATAATGTATTTAGTATATATATACACACATATAATATATATGTATATATATTTATATATGTAAAGCCTCATTTTGTAGTTCTCAAGAATGAACTTTACACAACTTTATTTGTTAGGGTCAAAATGTTGGGTTATGGCATGCCAAGGAACAAAGGCGGACTTTGTTAAATCGTATCATAGCATTCTGCCTATTTATAACTTGCAGCTAAAAATTACAGGCAAAGTTTCATGACATTTGCCAATCCATATTTTTATATACCTTCTACTTATACTCATTAAAAAAGGGTTATATTAATAGAACTAAAAGGGAGTGACTAGTAATTTACCAACTTTAGAAATTAACGGCTTTGCAGATATCTGATTTTTTTTCCCCTAATTTTGAACTAAATATGTTGTCTAGTAAGTCCCTACTCTTGGAAATTGTCAGGCTTACTTTAATTATAAAATATATACTATATTAACCATTTGAAACACATTGTAGAATTCTTAAAATCTGAATCAAAGTTTAATTGTTGGTTTTGAAAGAGAACTTTAAATGCTCTATAATAGGGATTTTGGCAGTGAAAACCTTAAAAAGGATTGTAGTTGTCTTTGTGTCCTAACACACAAAAAAGGAGCACCAGGCAATTTATTCAATAATCTCATTAACATTAATCGTGTGCTTGTGTCAGACATAATCCTAAGGATAGCAGTAGATAAGAGCAGAAACTATATTAAATAAGTGATTATTTGATATTATGTTTTAATTGTATCATAGGTAAATATATTTAAAATCTGCTAATATATAATGGAGAATAAATAAAGGAAAGCATACAAGAACATTTGAACAAAGGAAATCTTTTTGACTGTGTATTTTTTTCATAAGATTTATCTACCTTTTTATTCTTTTTCAGAGTACAATTAGATTTATGCTGTGAAAGTGGTCCTCATATATCTAAACATTTTGTTAATATTTCTGTCTTGTAGTCTAAACCTTAATCTTTTAGAAATATTCTTTACCATTTCACCTAATTTATATGAATGTGTATGATCACTCCTTGTGATTCCATGATTGATCATTTTCCCTCATACTCTGTGTCTTTTCCCTTATTGCATAAGTACTTTATATTTCTGTAATATAATATTTAAATAATTACCTTAAGTCTTTACTCTGTTTTAGATGATTGCAATGAAATAGCATCACAATAGCTCAGAACTGAGTATAATAAAGGGTTTCTTTTTTAGGGGTAGACTCACATATCAGCAGCTCTCTGTGGAAACAAAAAACAGGAACGGAATCCAGCAGTTGATGGGGGGGGGAGAGTGCACACATTTCTACCTACATCTGTTTTTTTAATAGCCAAAGTCATGCTGAAAGCGGTCCAGCATCTCAAAGGCCATTGACAAAAGGAGTCCCCCCACCACCTCCCCCTTTTGTCTAAATAAGAGAGTTCCAAACCCAAAACAAAACTCCATATTATAAGAACAGATATCAAGTATGAAAAATGAAATTACAGCCATCACAAACAATATCATTTTGAGTGAGGTAACCTAGACACAAAAAGACAATTATCATATGTACTCACTCATAACTGGTTTTTAAACATAAAGCAATAAAACCAGTCCACAATTCACAATCTAGAGAACCTAGCCAAAAATGAGGACTGTAAGAGAGACATACATGGAGACATATATGGAAAGTAGAAGAAGACAAGATCTGTGTAAATTGGGAGCATGGGGACCTTGGAAGAGAATTGAAGGAAGGGGGAGAGGCAGGGAAGAGAGCAGAAAAAAATTTAGATAGAGCACAATACATATATATATATATATAGAGAGAGAGAGAGAGAGAGAGACAGAGAGAGAGAGAGAGAATGTGGTGTATGCTAAGATGCCCAATGGATGCTCAATACAAATAGCAGCAAAAGCTATTTAAATTGTATATCATCTTTTGTGCATATTAGTGATAAAACTTAATTTATAATAAGTTATAAACAGCAGTTCCAATTGTAGAATAGAATAATTATAAAAATATTCTGTAATAAAAGTTATATCCTAACCTTTTGTGCACTCTATTATTCTACTTTGCTTATAGTGTTTAATGAAGAGATTCTTCTAAAGCATTATTATCTGCCTGACTTTATTGCATTAATAATACCTAATAAATTGGTGGCAGAAAACTATTAATACAGCATATTATTAGCAAAATCTTTGTTGAAACTGAGACTTTTTGTACCCCGGACCAAAAGATATTGACTAACAAATGATGGATGCTAAGAAGATAAAGAACGAAAGGCCAACCTAACAGAACTTACCTAGGTTCTTCATATGAAAGGAAAATATTATTTAGATTTGCTTCAGGTTCTCTGATAAACCAAACTTACTTATCTATACTATTAAGGTCATTTCAATGAAATTAATCAGTTTGTCATGATTTTGCTCCTCTTTAGGGATTCAGTTGTATCTGAATTTTCCTCAGAACATTCTCTGTCCAAAGCAAGTTTATTCTCGAAAAGGACATAGTAAGAAAAACTGGAATGAATTTATTCATATTCCTAGAAATCTCTGCTGATTAATATATCCATAAAATATTTCATACAACTTGACTTTGCCCTGTGAAATAATATTTGTTCCATGCAATTAAATGTGAGCAAATAATTGCAAACAGGTAAAATACACCCCCAAAAGAAACCAACACTTTTTGCCAACTGAAACATTTAAAGAGCCAGATTTATATGATTGACCACATAAAACTTGTCAAATTAAGTCAGCTTGCCTGTCAAACATAACCAGAAATGTCAGAATAATCCTGCAGAGGCTTGTTTTACATGTTGGGAACACATTGATATTCAAGCCAGTTAATAAAATAATAGATATGCTAATTCATACACACAATAGCATGACTAATTAATCTCTTAAGTCATTTTAGAGGTAAAAAGGTGTGTGGGTCTTCTGTGCAAACACTTGGCAGAATAGATCATTTTCTAATGGCTTCAGCATGTGGCGAAGGTGCAAACTATATGTTTGAATCTAACTTATAGACCAGAAAAGAATAAAGCTCATTGCATACACAGGGTCCAGGGCTAGTATAGACCATAAGTTATTTCTCTGACCAGAGGGGAGATGTGGGAATAAAGACACAACTCATATGACTTTATCCAGAGGGAGTTTTCAGGGGTCCCTCATGAAATCCTGGGTTCACATCCTGAAAAATCACCTGTATTTATTCTACAAAGAGCTTTTACACATAAATGTAAACTGAAGGGGGAAATTCATTAGAATTCTGTTTCCTGGGTAACAGGGAGAATGATGTGACCACGTCCATTCCTTTCTATGTCCATTTTGTCATGTCTTCCTACTATCTTCCTGATCAATATGCCTGCTCTATCAAAAAAGACTAAATTATCACCTCTTTCCCAGGCAACCTCCCAAAATTATAAAGAAGGAGCAGAGCAATAACAGCATATCTTGACTCTTTGATTAGGATGGTGTCTGTTTGTCTCAAAAGGCTATGTGACTACCTTCTGTTTGGCAAGTGCAAACTGTGGCCTGATAATCTGGCCACTATACAATGAAGAAATATAGGCCTGTATAATATGGCCCTATAGATATCTTTCACTTTAAAAGAAATACTAATTAGATAAGCATCTAATAAAGGGTGTCTGATTGGCAGCAACATGAAAATTTGGTCCTGCCCTTCAAACATAAAGTTACTGACAAATCTGTTTGATTGGTTCAGAGCCTTGTTGTTTCATGGATTAGTCAATTAGTGGATTTTTAATGAATTAACAATCTTTAGAAGAGATGCCAAGGTTAGGGTGATAATAGCAGCACAGCACAGCAATCTCAGAAAGGGAGCATAAAGAATAGGGTGAGTATAAGGCCAATCTGTGTTACACAGGAAGGTGTAATTCCAAAGTACAAGCAAAAATGAGATGTCATTTGTGCAGATATTTTCAAAAAGTAACCTATTTAGGTTGATAGTACTGTGAAAGGGAGTTTTAATAATCTTTACAATATGGTAAGTTTGCCTGTTGGTATCAGGATAATGGACCCAGAATTCAAGGGTACAGGGTAATGAAAATGTGTGATGAGTACATGTGGAGGAAAAGAAAGAGAAGATGATGATTAACATTCAGTGACAGAGGTTTGGTTAAAATTTCTGGAGATCTATATAAACTTGAAACACAATCAGAGAATCTCCTACTACGTACGATTTCTTACAGTTCTTTAAAGAGAAGTTCCTAAAATTTAAAACTTATTCTTCACAAATATCTACAGAAGAAAAGAAACAAAACAAACTCAAAACATCACCCGAAAGAAATGATTGGAACTTACAAAATCAGCAATCATTACACTAAAGATTTGCCTGATGCCAACTGAGCAACTGACAAAACAGAATTGAGTAATAAAACCCCTACACCCATTGTATATTAACTAAACTAGAAAGAGTTTTTGTCTACAAAAGCCAGTCATAAGATTAAGTCTATGCACAGAAGCCAGTGAGACCTTGTTCAATACTAAAACTAAAAGAATTTGAACCAATTGACTTCTGTCAATCCATAAGTAATTTGCATAGACCAACAACATTCTTATTGAAAGATATTACTGATTGCATGAAGAGTCTTCTCCATTGTCTTTTCCTGAATTGAACACACTTAACATAAAAGGAATGCCTTTGTTTTGTAAGATAATGAGAAACATAAAACATGCTTAGACTTAATTTTCCTTTCTAGTGAAATTAGGGCATAATAATTAATCTTCCTTGGAAGTAATATTTGGTGTATTTGAAGGTGAAAGGGACCTGGGTGTTTTTTTCTTAGAATCAATATAAAGTTTAGCTCATTTTTCCTCTTTTGAGTTAGGGAAATTTGTTTGTCAATAAAGATATGCTGTTAGTCATAGTATTACCTCAGTCTCCAGGGTCATCTTTGACTTTTAGAACATGACAGCTTTATCAAACTTTTTCAAATTGAAGTTGTTTTTCTTTGTTAATTTCAAGAACAGGTCATTCTTTCTGAATTTCCATAGGAAGTGAAGCTCTGTGTCACTTAAAGTTCTTAGAGATAGGGTGCTGTGGGATTTGCTTTGGTATGGCATGAATATGTTGTACTGCCATTGGTTATTACCATTGGATTTTTTAGCCAATGACTTAGTAGAGTAAATCCAGGTGAGAAATCCAAACATAGATATATAGAGAATAGTCAGAGTCAAAAAGATGCCATGTAGCTGCCAAAGAAGAAAGATACCATCCACCAGCCAGAAACTTACCGGTAGGCTAGAGCCTCATGGTGATTCACAAATTAATAGAAATGGGTTAATTTAAGATGTAAGAGTTAGCTAGAAATATGTATTAGCTATTGGCAAAACAGTGTTGCAATTAATATAGTTTCAGTGTGATTATTTGCATACAGGTAGCAGGGAAACCAACAGGCAGTTTCTGCAAACCTTTTTGATTTTTGATTTTCCATATATATATATATATATATATATATATATATATATATGTTAGACTTTTATGTACTAACTGAAAAGATCATAAAGAATGACATATGATTGTGAGAAAGGATTAGGAATTTTGATATTGTGACTTACTAAGAAGAATTTATATATATATATATATATATATATGTTTAGCACACATATGTATACATGTACAAATATACATGTATACATATATATATACACACACACAAATACACACATTCCCACATATACCCAAATATTCACAAGTGTCCATATACACTCAAACATACATAGGTATACACATACACACATAAACATACACACACATACAAACACACGTCTTGATCCTCAAATATTTGCTTTGAGGAATATCCTTTGTGGTGGTATCTTGTTTGTACAAACAAAACTTTCCTGAAAATCAGGGGGTGGAGCTAGCTGCTACCTAACCATAGGGTTCTAGAGGTCTGTACAGACAGAAAGTGATGAGAAGACATGATAAAGAGGGAGAAAGATAGGAACTCAGTATATTTTGGGGGGGGGAGTGGCTTGGAAGTTGAGTAGGTAAGGTGACTGTGGTTTTGCTCCTTTTTCTTTCTAATCTCTCAACATTTTCGTCAATATCTGAATCTGGGTTTTATTATTAACACCTATTAGAAGTGGTGCTTCAAATCTGAGTTGAATGCATATTTGGTGTTGTTTTCCTTAGAGTATATGATCATATTTCAAGGTTTCTGATACAAGTGTTCTAGGATTTTAGAATCTCCAGTTATGAGGACTTATTTTATGTGCTAATTAAAGTTAGAATGTAACTGTTTGGTAAGTTTCAATATAGCAAGACTTCTTAAATCCTTTTTCACTCATGAACTCTTTTAACCCTAGAAATTATTATGTGATTCTGGGTATAGAGGTATATAAAAGTAGGTATGTATATCAATCATTTATTGATAGTAAGTCATGAAAACATTTTAAAACATGGTTTGGATATATAGTTCTACCATTTTTAAAGATAAAGTAAACCTGAAGATTCCTTTGTAACTTTTCCTATTTCTGTGATGAAATATTCACTCAAAAGCAACTTAAGATCAAAAAAATTATTTTTGGTGACAGTTTGTTTGACACACACACATATTTGGGTAGGTATATTTTATTTATTAAGTGAGAAATTCAAGCCAAATAATTTAAACCACACTTTTCAAAATTTTATTTTTCTTATATTTAGGAGTGTTTTCCTTACATGTATATATGTGCACCACTTGTGTGCCTGGTGTCACAAGAGGGCAGAAGATTATGGTGGATGGAGAGGTAATCTATAATTTACCATGCTGAAATATGTAGCCTCAGGCTGTACCCTCACAAATAGAGATGATTCAAAGCATCTGTAGATTCATAAGTTCATATTTTACCTAACTTGTCCTCTATCTCTTCGACATGGATGCTCCTGAGAACCATCTTTTTAAAATTCAAATTGCTCTTAAGTTAAAAAGTAATGATTCCTAGCAGTTGTTAAGCTGGTCAGACAAGTTATTGAGTCCAAATAGTGAATTTCAGTGATCAGAAATAAGAGCCAGGAGGAAAGTCGCTAATATATCAGCTGAAGTGGAAGCAGACTGGTAGAACTGAACCTTTACAACTGTGCAAGGCAGAAAAAGCATGGCACTAAATTGTAAGACAATCAATTGATATCCAGAAAATTGTAGAATTCATTGAGTGAAGATAAAACTGATAAAGAGTTTGTATATTGTAATATGACTGCTACATTGTAAAGCTCTTAAAATTAACGCTTAAGTATTCTAGACTATATTATCCTCTGCTAGCCTAACTCCTAAGTCACTTCCCACACAGTGAGATGAGCCTGTGTCTCTGCTACAAACCCCTTTACTATAAAATACCCTTGCTGGTTAAGATTCTGTGTTTCTTGCTTAATTGTCATGCCAGTTCACCACAGGAATACTATTCATCTGAAGGCTTCTGGAACATTCCAGAAATTTTCCAAAAATATTTATTTTTCAGAAAAAAAAACTCCTTGCTAAGTCTTGAGAGATCAACCCTGAGATCTTTAATATGAGAGATAAGATTTTCTTTCTAGGGGCCCTGGGAAGACCAGCGACCCCTGTAGCAGTGCTGAGGAGTTCTATCGGGAGAGGTGAGTGGGTGCTAGCCTGGGTGGCCAGCCCGGAAAGAGAGCACAGCCCCTCCTCCCTCAGCTTCTGCGGCAGGGTCTTCCATGTTTCACCGGACCCCTCCCTGCCCCCACTGCCCTGCACTCTTGTCTCCTGGGACCTGGGAAGACCAGCGACCCCTGAAGCAGTGCTGAGGAGTTCTATCGGGAGAGTGCTGAGGAGTTCTATCCAGAGAGTGCTGAGGAGTTTCATCCAGAGAGGTGGAGATGGGCAGGCGCCAATGCAAGAATTCCTCCAACAACCTGAAAGGCAACATGACATCTCCAAAATCCAGGGAGCACGAAATGAGAATTGAACACCCTACTCCAGAAGAAATAGAAGAAATCGACTCTAAGCGGATCTATATGAAAATAATAGAGGAACTTAAACAGGAGGTGAAAATCTGCCATAAAGAAATGGAAGATAAGTATAACAAAAAGATTGAGGAAATGAGTAAAGAAATGGAAGAGAAATATAACAAAAAGTTTGAAGAAATGAGTAAATCCATAAATGAAATTCTGGGAAACCAAGAAAAAACAATCAAACAAGTAAAGGAAACAGTTCAAGATTTGAAAACTGAAATGGAGTCAATGAAGAAATCACAAACCGAGGGCCGGCTGGCTATGGAAAATCTAGAACAAACAGAGACTTCAGAAACAAGCATAACCAACAGAATACAAGAGATAGAAGAAAGAATCTCAGACTTTGAGGACACCATAGAGAAATTAAACGCTCTGACCAAAGAAAACAGCAAATCCAACAAATTATCATCACAAAACATTCAGGAATTGTGGGACACAATAAAAAAACCAAATCTAAGAATAATAGGGATTGAAGAAGGAGAACAGCAGATCAAAGGCCCAGAAAATATATTCAAAAAATTAAAGAAGAAAACTTTCCTAATCTAAAGAACGATATTCCTATGAAGGGGCAAGAAGCATACAGAACACCGAAGAGACTGGATAAGAAAAAAACATCCCCTTGCCATATAATAATCAAAACACAAAACATACAGATTAAAGAAAGAATATTAAGAGCTGCAAAAGAAAAAGGTCAAGTAACTTATAAAGGTAAACCTATCAGGCTTACACCGGACTTCTCTATGGAAACCATGAAAGCCAGAAGATCCTGGATAGAGGTACTGCAGAAACTAAGAGACCATGGATGCAAGCCCAGACTACTATACCTAGCCAAGCTATCGTTCACTATCAAAGGAGAAAACAAAATATTCCAGGATAAAAATAAATTTAAACAATTCGTAGCCACAAATCTGGCCTTACAGAAAGTAATAGAAGGAAAATCGCAACCCAAGGAATCCAACATTGCCATCACTGCCTACAATAACCGAGACATCTAGCGACCCTTCACAACCACAACTCAAAGAAGAGAAACACACAAACTCTACTACATACACACACACAAAAAAGTAATAACCGGAAAAAACAACCACTGGTCATTAATATCACTTAATATTAATGGACTCAACTCACCTATAAAAAGGCACAGACTAAGAGATTGGATATGAAAACAGGATCCAACATTCTGCTGTTTACAAGAAGCACACCTCAAAAACAAAGATAGACATCTACTCAGAGTAAAGGGTTGGGAAAAGGTTTTCCAAGGAAACGGGCCTAAGAAACAAGCTGGTATGGCCATTCTAATATCTAACAAAATTGACTTCAAACTAAAATCAATCAGAAGAGATGGAGATGGACATTTCATACTCATAACAGGAACAATTAATCAGGACGAAGTCTCAATGCTGAATATCTATGCCCCTAATATAAAAGCACACACTTATATAAAAGAAAAACTTTTAGAACTCAAGGCAGTCATCAAAACACGCACACTAATAGTAGGAGACTTCAACACACCTCTCTCACCAAAGGACAGATCAATCAAACAGAAACTCAACAGAGAAATAAGAGAATTACTAGAGGTAATGAATCAAATGGACTTAACAGATATCTATAGAACATTTCACCCAAATAGGAAAGAATATACCTTCTTCTCTGCAGCTCATGGAACCTTCTTGAAAATTGACCACATACTCGGTAACAAAGCAAACTTACACAGATACAAAAAAATTTTAGTAACCACCTGTGTCTTGTCAGATCACCACGGTATAAAGTTAGAATTCAATAAAAATTCGAAAACCAGAAAGCCTACAAACGCGTGGAAGTTGAACAGTCAACTACTGAATCATCCCTGGATCAAGGAAGAAATAAAGAAAGAAATTAAAGTCTTCCTTGAATTTAATGAAAATAAAGACAAAACATACTCAAACCTATGGGAAACAATGAAAGCAGTGCTAAGAGGAAAGTTCATAGCACTAAATGCCCATTTAAAGAAAATGGAGAAAGCACATATTGGAGTCTTAACAGCAAACCTGAAAACTCTGGAAAAAAGAGAAGCAGACTCTCTCAGGAGGAGTAGAAGACTGGAAATAATCAAACTGAGGGCTGAAATCAACAAAATAGAAACACAGAAAACAATTCAAAAAATCAACGAAACAAAAAGTTGGGTCTTGGAGAAAATCAACAAGATTGACAAACCCCTAGCCAAACTAATCAAAAAGCAGAGAGAGAACACTCAAATTAATAAGATCAGAAATGAAAAGGGGGACATAACAACAGACACAGTGGAAATTCAGAGAATCATTAGATCTTACTATGAAAGTTTATATGCCACAAAGATGGAAAATGTACAAGAAATGGATTGGTTTTTAGAAATATACCATTTACCAAAGTTAAATCAAGACCAGGTGAACAATCTAAATGGACCTGTTAGTCGCGAAGAATTAGAAGCTGTTATCAAAAACCTCCCGACCAAAAAAACCCCAGGGCCAGAGGGTTTCAATGCAGAATTCTACCAGAACTTCCAAAAAGAGCTGATACCTATACTCCTTAAGGTATTTCACAATATAGAAACAGAAGAGTCATTGCCAAACTCTTTTTATGAAGCTACAGTTACCATGATACCAAAACCACATAAAGACACAACCAAGAAAGAGAAATACAGGCCAATCTCACTCATGAACATTGACACAAAAATTCTCAACCAAATCCTGGCAAACCGATTTCAAGAACACATTACAAAAATTATCCATTATGATCAGGTAGGCTTCATTCCAGAGATGCAGGGCTGGTTCAACATACGCAAATCTATCAATGTAATCCATCATATAAATAAACTGAAAGAAAAAAACATATGATCATTTCATTAGATGCTGAAAAAGCATTTGATAAAATCCAACATCCCTTTATGATAAAGGTGTTGAAGAGATTGGGGATACAAGGATCATACCTAAATATAATAAAAGCGATTTACAGCAAGCCAACAGCTGACATCAAACTGAGCGGAGAGAAACTCAAAGCCATTCCATTGAAATCAGGAACAAGGCAAGGCTGTCCACTCTCCCCATACCTCTTCAATATAGTGCTAGAAGTTCTAGCAATAGCAATACGACAACATAAGGGGATCAAGGGGATTCAAATTGGAAAAGAAGAAGTTAAACTCTCTTTATTTGCAGACGATATGATAGTATACATGAGCAACCCCAAAAACTCTACCAAAGAACTCCTACAGCTGATAAACACCTTTAGTAATGTGGCAGGATACAAGATCAACTCCAAAAAATCAGTTGCCCTCCTATACACAAAGGACAAAGAAGCAGGGAAGGAAATCAGAAAAACTTCACCTTTCACAATAGCCACAAATAGCGTAAGATATCTTGGGATAACTCTGACCAAGGAAGTGAAAGACCTATTTGACAAGAGCTTTAAGTCTTTGAAGAAAGAAATAGAGGAGGATACCAGAAAATGGAAAAATCTCCCTTGCTCTTGGATTGGGAGGATCAACATAGTAAAAATGGCAATTCTACCGAAAGCAATCTATAGATTCAATACAATTCCCATCAAAATCCCATCAAATTTCTTCACAGACCTTGAGAGAACAATAATCAAGTTTATATGGAAAAACAAAAAACCCAGGATAGCCAAAACAATCTTATATAATAAAGGAACGTCAGGAGGTATATCCATCCCCGACTTCAAACTCTATTACACAGCTACCGTATTGAAAAGAGCTTGGTATTGGCATAAGAACAGAGAAGTCGACCTATGGAATCGAATAGAAGACCCAGATATTAACCCACAAACCTATGAACACTTGATTTTCGACAAGGGGGCTAAAGGTATGCAATGGAAGAAGGAAAGCATCTTTAACAAATGGTGCTGGCATAACTGGATATCAACCTGTAGAAGAATGAAAGTAGATCCATATCTATTCTATCACCATGCACAAAAATCAAGTCCAAATGGGTTAAAGACCTCAACATTAATCGGACCACTTTGAACCAGATAAAAGAGAAAGTGGGAAGTAGTCTAAAAAAATATAGGCACAGGAGGTCACTTCCTAAGTAGAACCCCAGTAGCACAGACAATAAGAGAATCAATGAATAAATGGGACCTCCGGAAACTGAGAAGCTTCTGTAAAGGAAAGGACACCGTCAGTAAGACAAAAAGGCTACCTGGGAGAAGATCTTCACTAACCCCTCATCAGATAAAGGCCTGATCTCCAAAATATACAAAGAACTCAAGAAACTAGACACTAAAACTCTAATTAACCCAATTAAAAAATGGGGTGCTGATCTGAACAGAGAATTCTCAACAGAAGAACTTCGAATTGCCAAAAGACACTTAAGGTCATGCTCAACATCCTTAGCGATCAGGGAAATGCAAATCAAAACAACTATGAGATACCATTTTACACCGGTCAGATTAGCTAAAGTCAAAAACCCCAATGATAGTCTATGCTGGAGAGGATGTGGAGAGAGGGGAACTCTCATCCATTGTTGGTGGGAATGCAAACTTGTGCAGCCACTGTGGAAATCAGTGTGGCAGTTTCTCAGGAAACTGGGAGTCAACCTCCCTAAAGACCCAGCAATTCCACTCTTGGGAATATACCCAAGAGATGCCCTAACATACCACAAAAGCATTTGTTCAACTATGTTCATAGCAGCACTATTTGTAATAGCCAGAACCTGGAAACAACCTAGGTGCCCCTCAATAGAAGAATGGTTAAAAAAGGTGTGGAACATATATACATTAGAGTTTTACTCAGCGGTAAAAAACAATGACATCTTGAATTTTACATGCAAATGGATAGACATAGAAAAAGCTTTACTGAGTGAGGTAAGCCAGACCCAAAAAGAGGAATATGGTATGTATTCACTCATAAGTGGATTCTAGCCATAATTAAAGGTCTTTGAGCCTATTATTCGTGATCCTAGAGAAGCTAAATAAGAAAGTGAGCCTGAAGAAAATCATGTAGTTATCTGCCTGGAGATTGGAAATAGACAATTGTGCCAGGTAACCTCGGGTGCATGAGGGGTGGGAGGGTTGTTGGAAGGGGAGAGGGTTAGAGAGAAGGGAGTAGGGGAGGAATGGGGAAAGCTCGGGGGACTGGGATGGGGGGAAGGGAGGAAGGATAGATATGGGATCAGGGAAGTATATATCTCAACTAAGGGAGTCATTTTAGGGTTTACAAGAGACTTGATTATAAAGGGGATCCCAGGTCCAAGGAAAGATCCCTAGATTGTTCTCTGGACAGAGAAGTGGGTGCCTGAACCGACCTTGGCCCACAACCATACTGATGAATATTTTGCATTTCACCATAGAACCCTCATTTGGCGATGGATGGATATAGGGACAGAGACCCACATTGGAACACTGGACTTAACTCCCTAGGTCCAAACGAGAAGCAGAAGGAAAGAGAACGTGAGCAAAGAAGGCAAGACCAGAGGGAACCTTCATCTGACGATGGATGGCGATACAGACGGAGACCATCATTGGAACACCGGACTGAGCCCCCCAAGGTCCAAATGAGGAGCAGAAGGAGGAAGAAAATGAAAAATGAAATCAGCCCGCGAGGGGTGCCATCACCCACTGATACAAGGGGACTGATCTAATGAGAGTTCACCAAGGCTAGTTGGACTGGGACTGAACGAGCACGTGATCCACCCATATTCTCTGAATATGGCCGGATTCTAGGAATGTGGCTGGCCCAGAGTCTTTCTGAAAAGCCATTGACAATGACACTGGGACTTGTTTCCTCTGCATATACTGGATTTTTGGGATCCAGTCTGTTTGGATACTCACCTTCCTGGTCCTGGAGGGAGGGGGGAGGAACTTGAACTTCCCACAGGGCAGGAAACCCTGACTGCTCTTTGGGATGGAGAGGGAGGAGGAGAGGGAGTGGGAGGAGTGGGAGGGTGTTGGGAGGAGGGGCAGAAATGGAAACTTTTATAATTTAATAAACTTTGAAAAAAAAATGATTTTCTTTCTATAGCAACTAATTTGGATCATGGCATATGGTTCATGCTGATAATATAAATATTTTTCACTACCTATTCTTATTTCTAAGGTGGATAGGCATGGGATTATTTCCATTTGACAACTCAGAGAACATGTATGTGCAAACCATGATCATAATTCAGCTATATTTTTCCTATAATGAAATTTTGGTATGGCAGCTTTTCTATGGACTCTGAGTTTTCTTGCCAATCATTGAGCCTTAGACTGTCTTAGGAAAATTCAACACATTGAAGGTCTTTTAAAAGGCTTAGTCACAGATATAAGTTTATCCCCTGAGACTTCTGTGATTTGAAATCTCTGTGAAATTTAGATATGTATCTGTCTCTTTTGGCCATAACAGTGCTAGATATTATTATGTAAATAAATCATTTTATCAATATGTCGGATTGTGCCAAAGATAGATTCAGTGGAAACACAGACAAAAAAGAAAATTGTTATTGGGTTATGTCTTGCATAGGAAAAGGATGCTCACAGTCATTATGTTCATACATATATAACAGAAGATGCTCAATATAACTCTCTTATTAAGAAAACAATCCTCATGTTAATTTATTTTTACCAATGGAAGTAGGTGGTAATTTTTTTTCAAGTTTAAAGAGGATATAATCTGTAACTCACCATAAACTCTTTCTTCTTTAATTGCTCTCTGTAATGTACATTCATACAGTCCAAATTATTGAATTAACATATGTACAGTTAAAGCTTTTAAGTATTGCTTGATGTATGATAAAGTATTTGTCATATGACTTAAAACATATCCTACAGATCACTCTTATTGTATAAAAGGGTGACACTTGCAATCTACTGTACGGCTGTCAACTGTGCTCAAGTTACACATGGGTTTTCTGTTTACTTAACTTGAAAATCATAAACAATTGTCATTTTTTCTTTCATCCCCATATTTCGTCAATACTCCTACTGATTTATATGTATCATATCGATCCAAAGTTAGGATTATGAATAAAAGCATTAAATAACTGGGACTTGCACTCCTTCAAGTTTGACCTAGTCATAACCTCTGATAAACCTCCTCAGATGATACCAAAATTTTTCAGCAGAACTGTGGTCATCTTAATACTAAAAGAAAGGAAAGGATATTGCTCAAATTACTTCATGGAGTCCCTAGCATTATTCACCTCCTGTGAGAAACTGAACTGTGTGCACCTATCACATCCTGAATATTGGTTAGAAAGATGCTACCCAAATTTCCCCGCTTTGGTCTTATCCTTAAAGTAGTTCAAATCATGTGTTTACAGGGTTGAGTGAACTTCTTTTATAAAAGGGAGAGGAGATGGGGTGAAAAGAGATAAAAGCAGAGATAGAGAGAGAATAAAAAAGATAAAAAGAGTAATCTGCGTGGAATACTTCATGCACTGGTGTCTGTTCTTTAGAATCCCCACCTCTAAGCTTAGCCAAACACCCAAAGTAAGAACATGACAAAAGATATGACTACCAGAAAGAAGCAACAGTTAGATACATTTTGGAAATTTGTTCAATCTCGAATTATAGTTTCTTAAGAATGTTTTCTTTTCCATAAAATTTCTGAAACTAATTTACTGTTGAGACTTTTAATTCTACTGAAATATCCCTTTACTTAGTTATGAATTCAAATGTGTATTTTTTATACAAATCACAAAATTTATCCATCATGTCCTAGGTTTCAGGCTCAGAGACATATGCAATGCTGAAAAAGGCAAAACATGTTTTTCATCCATTCTTCCTTCCTTCCTTTTTTTCTTTTCTTCTTTTTCCCTCTCTTCTGTCTCTATTTTTATCGAATATATATATTTAATACAATACATCCCAAGCGGTTTCTCTTTCCTCTATTCTTTCCAGGACCCACTTACAAATTCTTCTATATCCACTCTCCCTCCATTTCCTCTTCAGAAGAGAGCAGGTCTCCAAGAGAAAACAGTCAAACACATAATACAAGATAAGACAAAAACAAAGATGTCACACTGAGACTGGACAAAGTTACCCAGCAGGAGGAAATGAGTCCCAGGAGCAGGCAAAAGAGACAGAGATGACAGGTCCCAATGTTAGGAATCCCACAAAAAACATTAAACAAAACAATCATAACTTATTCACAGGGGACCTGGTACAGACCCATGTAAGCCCCTTGCTTGCTCCTTTCATCTCTGTGAGCCCATTTGAGCCATGATTACTTGGTTCAGTGGGCTATGTTTTCCTGATGTGCTCCATTTCCTTTGACATTATAATATTTCCTGCCTCTCTTCAGCAGGTTCTTGATCTCCATGGGGAGGGACTCAAGTGAGACCTCAACTTAGATTCCCTCCCAGCATAATATGGGGCAGTGAGTTTCATGATATTGTCCTAAAACAGACACCAAGACTCAGGCATATGTCCACACACACACACATGGATTCCTGATTTTTTTTTCATAAAGAAGCCAGAAATACACACTGGAAAATAAAAAGCACGTTCAAAAAATGATGTTGGTAAATGTAGAAAATTACAATTTGATCTATATTTATTACCCTGAGCAAAACTCAAGTCTAAGTTGATCAAAGACCTCAATTTAAAACCAAACCCACTGAACCTTATAGGAAAAAAAATATTGGGGAATAATGACTTGAATGACTCGGCACAGGAGACAAATTTCTGTAAAAAACACTGCTTGTGCAGGAATTAAGCATACCAATTAATAAATTGGACATCATGAAACTGAATACCTTCTGTAGAGCAAGGAAAACCATCAATTGGACAAAGAGGCATCCTACAGAACAGGAAAAATATTTTCTCAACTCCATATTTGATAAAGTTCTAATATTCAAAATAGATAATGAAGTCAAAGAATTAGCTATGAAGAGGTCAAATAATTCAACCAAAATGGAGTATATATAAAAACAGGCTTCTATAAAAAAAAAAGTCAAATGGCTGAGAAACACTAAAATAAATGTTCAATATTCGTAGCCATAAGAAGATGTTTCTTGTTTCAGAAAGTAAATACTAAGTTGATATCAATTTACAATGAGAAATGATGGAGAAAATTATTTTTGCTAAAATCATTCTCCTTTTGGTAGTTTATTTTCCTTCTCAATCTCAGCATTGGACTCCAAGCTACTAGTAAAGAACATTACATTCAAACAATTTGTTTACATTGAAAATATAGAGAAAGTCTCTCCCTCTCTCTCTCTCTCTCTCTCTCTCTCTCTCTCTTTCTCTCTCTTCCCCGCCCCCATGAGTGTGTGAGTGTGTTATATTTGTAGATATCTATCCACAATTATTGAAACATTTTAACCTAGATTAGGCATAGATATTTGTTGCAAATGGAATAATTTCTGTAAATTGCACCTCTACATATACTGTAGATTCCTGGGAGTTTCCATTATACTGCGGATACCAGTTGTTTATCCAAATACTCTCTTTCTTCAGCCCTACAAACCTGATTTCTCTGGATCCCATGCCCACTCCAATATCCAGATCCCTTTAGCTGTCCATGTGTGATGTCTGTTCTATTACCTCTTTACAGTGAGATTAGCTTCTGTGGGTCTGTGGATTGCAGCATAGTTATTAATTATTTTATAGGTAATATCCACCTATAAGTGCGTATGTACCATGTTTGTCTTTCTGGACAGAAATCCATAAGTGTGACCCCTGGCTAAGACTCCTAGAAATAGGAAGGATGGAGTCTGAATAAATCATCTTTTGTAACTAGGCAAAGATTCCAGTAGAGGCATTGAGGCATCCACCCAGACACATAACCTTTGACCTACAATTTGCCCTGCTTACAAAATATGCTGGGATAAAGGTGTGCAGAAATTATGGGGGTAACCAACAAATGACTGCTACAGATGAAGGCAAAGGGAGCCCACTCCTGACACTTACTCTGGGACTGGACCCAGAGTCTGTATAGTCCAGTGACCTAGAATGGAACAAAGCACAACAGGCAGGGAAAAAAGTCCAAGAAATGATTTCTAATAATATTCTGCCTTGTTAATAGATAATTGCTTAGCCCAGTTTTAGTCAGAGAGGTTTCACCCAGCAACTTATGGCAAGAGTCTCAGGGCCAAATATTACATGGACCTTGGGAAAGCCCATGAAAGAAGGTGAGGATGGATTTCAGGAAGCCAGAGAGGCTAAAGACATGAGAATAAAACCCACAAAATCAAATAATTTTGATTTTTTGGATTCCCAGATACTGAACTGCTCACCAGAGAGTTTACATGGGACACACCTAGGCCTCCTGCACATATGTTACATTTGCATGGCTGGATTTTCTTGTAGCGCTCCTAAAAGTGGGAAAATGGGCTTTCTCTGACTCTGTTAGCTGCTTTTTAAACCCTTCCCTCCTACTGGATTTCACTGTCCAGCCTTAGTAGGAGAGGACGAAGTACCTAGTCTTACTGAAACATGGTATGCCAAGGATGATGGCTAATACACATGAATGCCCTGCCCTTTTGGGAAAGAAAGGAGGGGGAGTGGAGATAGGAGGAGAGGTTGGGAGAGGGGCTGGAGAGAGAGGATGATGGGAGAAAAAAAACATTGATTCTGCTGGAAAATTAATTAATGAATAAACTCATCAATTAAGAAAAAAGTATACCCTAGTTTATTCCCAAAGCGTTTTCAATATCTAAAATATCTATAATATGAAAGTAGTCTGAATATCCATCAAATGATGATATAAGTACACTGTGACTGAGCCTTTAATCTTATCTTTGAAACAATGAAAGATATAATTCCATTTGTATGGACTATTTAAATAGTCATAAACCATTGGTGTTGCTAAAACAAAATATATAAACTACTGGATTATAAACAAATGGAATTTATTTATTACAAAATTTCTCTAATGTGAGAAGTTCAAGACTAGACAGTTGGTTGATTTGGTATCTAAATACGTTCTTATTCTTAGTTCATTAATGCAAATAGAACAAATTATTTCTCTTGGGTGTTTCATAAAGGCAGAGATTCTACCTCAAGAGCTTTTATCCCACAAACATAAAATTTCCCAAAGGCCCAGGCTTAACTACTATCACAGAAGAGGAGCATATGCAAGTTTAGGGAGAAACATTCATTTTGAGCAAATCTAGAAAAAAAAAGGAAACAGACTGATAGTTGCAGGAAAAAGAAGGATTCTAGGAAGTGCTTAAACATACAGTTTTAGTTTTCATTCACAAGTGTTTTTCAGATAGACAGACGTGAGTATAAAACAATATTATAATATGACATAGGCCACTCAATGGTACAATAAAATAATCACTGTGGAATAATGCCTTGTACCCTGTAAAGAATTGTCACTTTTATTGGTTTAATAAAACACTGATTGATAAGTAGTTATACAGGAAGTATAGGCAGGACCACCAGACTAGGAGAATTCTGGGAAGAGAAAAGGCTCAGTCTGCAGTAGCCACCCAGGTACAGGGGAAGCAAAATGAAAATGCTGCACTCTAAAGGTACCAAGCCACACGGTTAACATAGACAAGAATTATGGGTTAATTTAAGTTGTAAGAGATAGTTAATAATAAGTCTTAGCTAATAGGCTAAGCAGTTTATAATTGTTATAAGTCTCTATGTGTTTCTTTGAGACTGATGGCTGTGAGAATAGGTTATAAGAAACTCCATTTACAAATAATGAATATTATGCAAATTTACATGCAATGAAAATCACTAGAAAAAAATAAAACAACTCAAAATGCAGAAGTACACCTGCATTGACTCAATTACAAAGACCCTGATTCTCAATCAGAATCTGAAACAGAAAGTCATGACTTCTATTCTGTCTTACTCTGAGGATTTGTAACTCATTCTTTAGTACAAGATGATTTAGTGTCTTTCAGGCTTCAAACCCATATCCTAAATGAAAATATTTTTAAAAGGCTTCAACTCTATGTCTTACTCAATATTATTTTCATTTTATTTATGTTTCTGAAATATATTATTCTAATAAAAAGGAACATAAAAGAGAGGGGATTTCTTTTGGTTCACAATTCCATGTTGTAGTCCATCACAGGAAATTTAAAGGTAGTACCAAACTAAAAACAGCTACTTAGATCATACACATGATCAAGGGGAGAAAGAAGTGAAAACACACATGTTCACATACTTACTTCCTTGTTCTAAGCTCAATCTCCCAATTCTTATGCAATATTAAGAAACTTTTGCCTAATGAATAATACTATCCACAGTGGAGTGGGTTAGGTCCTCCCACATCAATTAACTTAATTAAAACAATTAGAAAAAGCCAACACAATGTAGAAAAATAGTCATTGAAACACTCTTCCAGATGATCCGTGTTGCGTCAAATTGACAGTTCAAACTAACCATCACAACTATTCTTTAGTTTGGTGACCCTAATTGTTTAGCTCCCTATTTCTTCCCGCACGCATTTTCTGTTTCCTATGAAATTTTGTTTGTTTCACTTACATCACAGGGAATCAGCAGCTCACATTTTACATTTATTTATTCTCCAAATTTCTGATGTTCTAACCATATGCCCTGCAGGTATCCATAATTAAGAAGCGAGAATCCCACAATTTGAGTTTTAATATTCTATCAGGAAAAAAAGAGAAGAAAAAATATAAAAAAAAACAAATAGATTATATTCAGAAAAAGGATCTATGAAAGACTAAACTCATGTAATGGAAAAGAGAATTATCAGATAGCAGTAAAATAAGATTTATATGGATTCTGTGGAGACACATAAGTAATGTTGTAGAAATCAAGACATAGTAAAAAATGTAAGTTTCCAAGTGACGTGCTTTCCAAACAGGCACACTAGGAAGCTGAAAATGTGGGGAGAGAAATAATCTTTGAAGAGAAGGGGGTTCAGAAAAACTAGAAGCTGAAGAGGAGAAAAAAATGGTGGAAGATATGACCACAGAATAAATGAGAATTGGACTTTGGAGGCAATGCTTAAAGGGATAATTTAATTGAAGTGTTAATCATCCCATGAAAACTGAAAACAGGGCTGCAGATTAATTACTAAGCCTTATAATTCCTTTGTGCCCTGTAGGGTCCAGAGAAAGAAATGATATGAAGCAAGCAAAAACATTTTTTATACCTGCTAAGTATACAAACAGTAAGAAATTTGTAATTAGCCCTCAATAAATACCTGAGGGCAACAGCAATATAAACTGACTTCAATATTAAGGGGTTTTCTCTTTCTTCCTTAGCTTCCCTTTTCTGAGATTGCATACATTCTATTTAATTTGCAAAGGTAATATCCAGTGGCAGGTCACCGAGACTGCCTGGCAACAGGCATTTGACTGCTATTGCCTCATTCAGACAATGTATTTCAGAGAATGTAAGGCAATTCATTTAAGACAGCAGGTGCTAAGTTTTCCCTGGTAAATAAGGGTTGCTTTTGAGAAGAGGGTGCTCTCATCAGAAACTTCAATCCTCTGTTTCAGCCACAGGAAGGAAATAGTTATAAGGTGTTGAACTATACTTATTGCTTCTCATTTGTGCATTTAAATCCCAAGATACTTCACCAAAAATCTGTGTCTCAGTACTGTGCAGCAAGTAAACCTCAAAACACTCCACAATTTGACTTTCTGTTCCATGAGAAGTTGTCCTTCAGAAACAAGTTAGTCCTCTGCAAAAACACCCACTATATGTGTAACTTAAGTCCACTTCTTTGTAAGTTGTGGTGTGGAGAGTCACGTTTATTTTTAAAAACATCTACATACATTGACAAGGCTTAAAATGGACTTTTAAATGTATAGAAGGGGATGCAGATAGACATTGTCAGTGCTATGATTTATTTTAATACTTGCACCTAATTATTTCTTTACATTTAGCTACGGAATCACATAGTGTGTTTAACATTTATTTGTGACCATTGTTAACATATGAAATAAACAATAAAACACTTTAGTAATTGTGAAACAATTCGATATTATGCAAGTTCATATATGTCTTATGCTTTCTTTCTCTGTCATATTGTTCTCCATTAATTTCACTAATATCATCCCTGCTTATGGGCATTTGTGATGGATTGATCTCTTTCTAGACTTTTTCACAAACAAACACATGTTTTAAGTTATTTCCAAAATCAAATTGGGGAAACTTTCTATTGCAAAATATATTGTATGACTCTGCCAAGAGAAATCAAAGTACACCTATCTCATTCTCTTAAAGTTTGTTTGAAATCTCAAATGTAGATATATGTACTAGAATTCACTTTGTGTTTGCAAATTATCTTATCTACTGTATGTATCTAATGTAAAATAATCCAAACTTGTTCTTATAGCCACATTTAGAATTTTACCTTGAATTTACAAATTACAGATGTAAAATGAGTCTAAAATGCATACAAACAATAAAAATTTGAAAAGTGCTTAATCAGGATATTTATATTCCAAATTTAAATACTCAATCATAGAAATTCTTCATTTAGAGTATTTTTTAACAGTTTGACAACCATGTATATAGATATTTAAATGTGATTTTTTTAAAAAACTGATATTATTCTACAAAGAAATGATTATGTGTCTATTATTCTATCATGTAGGAAATGAACAATTAAATAAAATATGTGAATATTTAGTTAATTATAAAACATTACACATTATATCTTCCATTGCTTTTAGATATTTAAAAAATAGAAAGAATGTACATGAAACTGAATTTCTGGTTTTAATTGCTGGTTTTTAAAACTAAATATAAGAAATACATACAGAACATATGCATTTTTTATTGAATAATGATATAAAAGATAAATGTTTCTTATCCTCTACTTAATTATCAGCTTCCCTTTGTCAATAATTAGAACAAATAAAATAATATTTTTATTTATTCTTTGAATCAAGTTATAAAAGCACATGAAATAACTCACACTTACATACACAACCCTATAATTAAGTATGTTTTCAAACATATTCACAGACACACAGAGACAAACACAAACACATACACATACTTAGAGAGAGGACTTTGATTAACGCAAGAAACCCAAATTTGTAGAATTCCTTCTTGTATTACAGAAAAATTTCACCAAATTGACCTGATTTTAAGAGAAGATCTTAACTAATTTTTGTTAGCATATCTTCCATACATGGATAAACTTTTACAGCTTCTCAGCATCTGTGGTAGTTTGAGCGTAATTGGTTGCCATAATTCCACAGGCAGTGGCACTATTAGAATGTGATTTTTTTTGAAAGTAATTTTATTAAATTATAAAAGTTTCCATTTCCGCCCCTCTTCCCAACACCCTCCCACTCCCCCCACTCACTCTCCTCCTCCCTCTTCATCCCTAAGGGCAGTCAGGGTTTCCTGCCTTATGGGAAGTTCAAGTTCCTCCCCCCTCCCTCCAGGTCCAGGAAGGTGAGTATCCAAACAGACTGGATCCCCAAAATCCAGTATATGCAGAGGAAACAAGTCCCAGTGTCATAGTCAATGGCTTTTCAGAAAGACTTCGGGCCAGCCACATTCAGAGAATCCGGCCAAATTCCGAGAATCTGGTTAGATCACGTCCTCGTTCATTCACAGTCCAACTGGCCTTGGTAAACTCTCATTAGATCCGTCCCCTTGTATCAGTGGGTGAGAGCATTCCTCACAGTCCTGATTTCCTTTTTCATGTTCTTCCTCCTTCTGCTCCTCATTGGGAATATACCCTAGAGATTCCCTAACATACTACAAAAGCATTTGTTCTACCATGTTCATAGCAGCACTATTTGTAATAGCCAGAACCTGGAAACAGCCTAGGTGCCCCTCAATAGAAGAATGGTTAAAAAAGGTGTGAAACATATACACATTAGAGTTTTACTCAGCGGTAGAATGTGATTTTGTTGGAGCAGATACAGCCATTTTGGAGGAAGTGTGCCACTTGGGAACAGTATTTGAAGTTTCCTCAAATGCTCAGGATACCTCGCAGTGCCTTAGTTGACTTCCTGTAGCCTTCTGATCAAGTTGTAGCCAATACCATGTGTGCATAAATGCCCCCAAACTCCCCACCATTACAATAATGAACTTCATCTCTGAAACTGTAAGACACCACCTCAATTAAATGTTTTCCTTTATAAGAGTTGCCATGGTCATGGTGTCTCTTCAGAAATAGGAACTATAAGACAGCAATCAAATGAAATGTATCAAAACCAGTTGTTCATCTGTCTTCCTGACCAATAGATTCCTTCTGCTTTCCTGAAGCAGAAATCACATTATCTTGCATGTGTCCATTTGAGTGTTGTATGGAACTTTCCTCTAAATAGAATCTTCCTTCCTGGAAGAAGGGGAGAATCACTAAAATTATATAGGCAATCAAAACAATAGATTTCTGGAAGAAAGCTGCTTGTCTCACTATAAATCATTGTCTTCTCAGATGTCATTATCTCTGCCATGACGATAATGGATTATAGCCCCAAAACTGTAAGCCGCCATCACAGTTAAATATTTTCCTTTATAAGAGTTCCCGTTGTTGTCATGTGGTGGTGGCGGAGACCTTTAATCCCAGCTTCAGGAGGTAGAGGCAAGCAGATCTTTGTGAGATCGAGACCTGCCTGGTATACAAGAGCTAATTCCAGGAAAAACTCCAAAGCTACAGAGAAATCCTGTCTTGAAAAAAAGAAAAAAATAAAGTTGCCATTGTCATACTCTTTCTTCACAACAACAGAAACCCTAAGACATGACATTAATTTGCATATATGAAAAATCTTTATGCTATATACACAAAAAGTCTCAAATTTATGATTTTAATACTCTCATCCATTTATTTGGCCCTCTACCATGGTGCAGCAAGATATATATTGCAGAATTTAAGTTATATTTCCCCAGGGATGTATATGAAATGATATTATATTATCACCCTTGGCAAAGATAGCAAGATGCAGCTCCAATTAAATCATATACTGATCAGTAAGTAACTCATAATCCATGCCATGTATTGCTAAGCTGTGATAGAAGTGATACTGAATACATTTTCTATTGAGATCTTTTGTTTGCATTCATGACAGTTTGATAGAGATGTCACACTGTACTAAATCAAATATCTGTGTTACTCTCCTCATATAAAAGTCACAATTATTTACTGTCAGTGGCCATGTCAGAGAAGTAGCAGACGGCAGCTGACTTGAGGGCATCACGCTCCCAGGAAGCTAATTCCCAATGGGTGACTCTTGGACAGGCAAGGTCCCAAGAACACAGACTCCAGAGTGTATTTTGCATCTGCTGTGACTTCACGTTTGCTGCTGCCATCTTTCTCTGGTCTCTGGTATGGTGTGAATGGGTGTGGGGAGATCCCCACAGCCTGTAATATAGTGTGCTTATCTCCTGGAATCATCCTGTTCTACTGGGCAATTTTAATGGGTAGATTATCATGAAAATGATTTTTTTCTTAAGCTTTCATGTCTGACTTATAATCATAATGCTTTTTTTATAAAGATTATATTTTATTTGACATGAGGAGATTGTAACGCAAGACCCAAGAGCAAACATGAAAGGTAGAAATAATTAAGTAGAAATGATTTGCTACATAAAAATCATATTTATTCAGCAATAATTCAGATATAATAATGCCCTTTGTCCTTAGATGACTTAATGAATATTAGGTTTTGAAAATAGTGATATCAAGAAACACGCATTTGTGGATACCTTTAAGGATTTTTCTAGCATTGTTTTGTTTAGTTTTTAGCATGTATTTATTTTAGTGACTGATTTGTTGGGATTACTAAACATCAAGTTTATAAGGAAGGGATATCAGTCAATACCAATCTTTAAGGAAATATAAAATTAAAGCATCCTGGAACGATATTTATTTGTTTATTTACACACATTTATATGTATATAAAAATAAAGGATCTTTTTGTACAGTCCTGACTGACCTAGACCTCATGATCCTCTTTTCTCCTCTTTCCAGGTAGCTTAGATTACAAGATCATGCCATAGTTATTTCTAAAATATGTCATATCTTTTTGCTTTAATATCAAATTGTATATTTTCTTGGTGTTGGTGAAAGGGATTATTTTCAAAATAGTTTTTTGAAAATTTGAACAGTTTAAATTTCTTTCTTAAGTTCTTTGAGAACCAGCAAGACGGGTCAAAAGGTAAAGGGGCTTGCCACTAAAAACCCGAGTTCTATCTCACAAAACTGTGTAGATTCAAAACTGGAAGCAGAGAACTGATTCTCACAGGTTGTCCTCTGATCACCCCTTCACATGTATGCTTGCACAATACACACATGATCAACCAACTAATCAATCAATCAATCAATCAATGATTTTAAAAGTATTTGTTCTTGTCTGCGAATAGCCTATAGATAGTGTTTCTTCCTTATTTAATTAAGAACTCTACACTTTAGTTAATTCTTAGAAGAAAATGTGAAATTGGATAGTGTTTCTTCCTCATTCAACTAAGAACTCTACATTTTAGTTAATTCTTATAAGAAAATGTGAAATCGCCATGGGAAGAACCAGAAGATAATTCATGTTAGTTTAAACAAAGTTTTGAAGATAAAAATAAAACAAGTAAGTGTCATACAGGTAGAACACAAGGGTGTCAGCTGAGGAACCATATAGACTGTGGCTTATGTTAATGAATAAGAAAAACATCTGAATCCCGGGAGCCCATCTAGTTTAAATTCTTTTACCTACAATATTGGGAGATGTTTTCACAGGTTTCAGAGTGCATCGTAGCTGAAACAAAGCTCTGGAAATAGCTTAAAGTCAGACTAAGATGTTTTTGTCAAATAGCTTTGAGCTTAAAAAACCCAAGAATACAATTTAAAGTTTTAGAAAGTCAGATAGTTGAATGAGAAACTCATCAAGGTCATGGAAGAAGAACAATGTAGGCCAGCTATGATTAGCTGATGTGTCTTTCTTACTAGGATTGGTTGATGAGCAAAAGGATGATTAATTTCTTATATGCATTTAGGTCCTCAATCTTCTGATATAAGAAACTGTTGATAACTGGATATGCACCTTAAAAATTTAAAGTAGAACTCACTGATACTTTTTCATATATAAAAGTTTGCATTTGTGATTCATTTAAGATTCCTTCTAAGATTATATTTAAAGATAAGTAATAAAGTCATTTCTTTGTAATTTCAAAACCCAACCTGACAGTTAAATAATACATTACTTGGTTACACACTCTTAATCAATATCAAGTTGTTTGGGTATAAATGTATGTGAGTTCTTAAGATTATTTGTTCTTCACATGCAGTATATAAAATGTTTAATCATGTAAGGGATATAGAAAACATTAAGATTTTTACTTGTATTCATTGTAATAATTCACTTAAAAAACAAAATGTAACTACATTGTAATCTTTATATTGGCTGAAAAATTCTGCTGGGGTATATTAGCTGTAACAAAAATAATAAAGATGATAGAGTTAAAATTATCTAGAAGGAAAGCATCAAGAATGAGAAAGTTAGAATGAATTAGAAGGAATACATGAAGAATGAGGGAGTTAGAAGGAAAATATCAAGAGCAGAGAAGGGACATTTATGGATAAAACTAATAAAAGAAAGCATAGGATGCAGAATCAGAATACAGAAGAACAGAGAAGAATAAATAAAGAAACCATCAAGAGAGAGTGTGGCTATCTTTTCCCCTAAGCCCTTCAGATAAAAAAAAAAGTCACAATCACACCCACTCTGTGAATCCCCTTTGAGCCCTGTGCTGTTGGGGGCTGGCCCCTCAGGCAATGGAAACTTACTAGCTCATATTAATATTAATAAATCTTGAGGGTTTTCTTAGCCCTCAAGACAAATTTTAAAAAAATACACTGGACAATTTATAAATAACAAGACTATATTGTTTTAGTTCTAGACACTGAAAATTTGAGATCAGTGTCATTAGATTTAATGTCTGATTAAGACAGTTCTTTCTTTAAAAGAAGGTGCCCTGCTGCTATAACCCCACGTCAGAAGCAGCAAATGGCATGCTTTGAATGGTGGGTCTGAGAAAGATCACATCTTTCAGTTTTTGGAAAGATACTAAAATTTTTATTGTAGGAAATGCCCTTAGGACAATCTTTCTGACAAAGTTCCCTCCTCTTAATTCTACCTTCACTGTGATTTGTTGCAGTTTCAGTGATGGAAGGGCATGTCCAGATAACAGTAAAGCCTATCACACATGAAAATTGTACTTACTCTTTTCTGATTCAGTCTTTCAGTAAACATAAATACTGAGTTTTGATTTATGGACTATATACAAAATTAGCTGGGAGACACCAGGGCAGAAAGACAAAGCAAGACACAATAATGAACATTACAGCTTATTATTTACACAGTTTTATTCTCTACCCTTTTTAGTAATATATATATATATATATGTATATATATAGTAACTTTTTCTATGTCTTTTATTATGATTTTACATTTTCTTTTATGTTTGTGGCATTTTTCAAGTTGATGGTTTTAAAATTTAAGGTAGGAAACAAGGCTTATTTAAATCAGCACCATTTACCCTTATAAAAATTTAAAAGTACATCTATCATAAACTAGGTAAATATAATTAATGTAAGAAGTTTTTCCTGATTTCCATTCCAAGGGATCTGTTTTGTCTGTTATTATAACATTACTAAACTCTCTTAATTAATGGATACCTTTTGAAGAAGTGGAAGGATGGAAGTTCTTTTCTTCATTTTAGGACAAAGCAATTCATATGTAGTTCATTTTTTCTAAGTTACCATTAAATAATTAAGAATGTATTACTACCAGAAAATGATATATATATATGGTTATAGCAGCTAAAACTATGAGTAATTTTACTGAGCTTTGATTCCTAAGAATTAAAATAATGACCTATTATATTAGATATGCCCTCTAATCCAATAGTGGCGAGACTGTTACAGGTTAATTAACTACTGTTTGTTGAATTTAAAGTTTATGATGCAGGAGGGAACTAAGATTTCTATAAACCAGACCACAAGACCAATTATAAGTGAATGATAGAGCCTAGTAAAGAAGGTATTATCCATATTTTTCTAAAACATGTGCTTTTACATTGCCTTCTGAATATAACATTCATTTAAGAAAGTAAATCACCTGAAGCCTAAAACCTAACTGAAGCAAAGCTAAATAGTTAAAAACAGTTATTTAGCATAGGTATTGTATTTTGTTTCCATAAATAAAGTTTTATGGAAATATAGCAAATACCATTTATTCACATATGGATCTAACTGACCTTGTGTTAGTTATGATAGCCTAGTTGCATAATTGGTACAGGCTTCACAACCATTTATACAATAGCTTATAACTCTTGTTCTAGAAGAAACTCTCTCTCAATGTGACTTTAAAGTATATTGATAATTGAAGTAAACCATTATAACTTAAAGTTACATAATTTTGAGACTCAATTCAAGAACTAGGAGAAAGTATAAATTCAAATTTTATGAGAAGTAGTCAGCATGAATACATCTGACAAATGTTTATAGGAATTGAATGATACATACACACACACAGAGGCGAGAGATGGTGGTGCAGACCTTAAGGTAAAATATTCACATTTAAAAATAGAAAATCAAAATACCATCACAATGGCAAAGTAGAACTTTTTTTCTGAATGATTGGTACCCATGCTATATTCTTTTAAGCACTGTGACTCTCACCCTTGATGAATACTCTTGAGTGACCCACAGGTGTCATCCTCAGACACTTCTTTATGTCTCCCAGATGCAATGCAATTAAGAACCAGGGTACTAAACAGTCTCTGACATGTAATAAAGAAACACATTGCTACTTTCTGAATGTTTGAGAAGTCTATTAATGAATAAATATAGAATATTATTGCTTGTTGTTTCTTCTGACTTCTAATGTGTATCTTATTTGAGGTCTTTACTATTCTGAGTGATGTTATTCTCTAAAATTCAGAATAAAATCTAAGTGCTTGTTTCCCAAACACTGATATTCAAGGGAGATGTTCTGGAACAATGACTCGATCTCAGTTTTAAAATCTTTCAGCAATAGTTTTGATTTAATAGATTGAAAACCATGTGAACTGGAAAACAATGAGAAATAAAGAAGAAGCAAGGGAAGAAATCCAGGGTTAATGGTGGTCAGCAAATTAAAGCTTGCCATGTGACAAGTATATGAAATACATTCAGCCAAGTCAATCTAAAGGAATTGGGTTTTAGACATGTGATCAGCTCATAAGTAACTGAATAATAGCTACAATATGCAACACAGTCTGATCATAGCAAGGAACAGCAGCTTAGTTTCTGTGTTTGGTTTGATTCTATACATTTAGAGGTGTAAATCTAATTCCTCAAATCCCATAGAGTTTAGAAAAATGAATTTAATAGTTCTGTATTATGCATTTTAAGTTATTCACAGGCAACCCAAACTGTTGCTGCCTTACTATACAAAATCCACATAAAATTCCCAGATTCTATACACCCACAAATTCACTGCACTACAAATTTAGATGATCACATACTATATAAATAGATATTTATATAAACTTTATTATAAATATACCATGCAGACTCAAAATAGAGTAGATAACTTTGACATTTAAGATTAGGAAAAGGATAAGAATTATTCTGTTAATGAACACTAACAGTAAGTTGATCAGTTGTTTTGCAACTATAATTCTATAAAACATGTTCCTTAGTAAATCCATTTCTTAACAAAAAGTTCAAGTTATAAGAGATTCAGAGACGAAACTAAAGCAGAAGAGAAATTTGAATGCAGATGTCTAACTTCAAAGTCTTGACACAGACTTCTCTGTCTCATCATTTGAAATGTAATTCTATATGAGTGTGCTGTAGTGTGTGTGTGTGTGTGTGTGTGTGTGTGTGTGTGTGTGTGTTGGAGGGTGGATGTACTTGTTTGTGTGGCGATTAAAGGATGAAGTTGGAGTTCTTCTCATTCTTCTCAGCCACTCTACTTTATTTCGAAAAAAAAAAAACTTTTCACAAACCTTGGCCCTCACACATTAGGTCGGTCTTGCATCCAGAAAGTTCCAGGCATCCTCTCACTTTATCCTCCACAGATCTGTGCCTTAGTATAGAAGGGCCAATGTATCTCTTGAAACTGAAGTTACAGGCAATTGTGAATAACACACCATAGGCATTTAGAAGGGAACTCAAGACCTCTGCCAAAACAATAAGCATTCTAAACCTTTGACCCAATTCTCCATCCACTACCTTAAATTTTATTTGTAGCGATTTCTAATCCAATATATTAAATATGATTGGAAACAAGTAATAATGTCTTATAACTTTTTATGAAATATGTAGCCCAGGCTGACCTTTAGCTTGTCTATGTAAAATTGATGATGAACTTGAATTTACAATTTTCTTTCTGAGTGCTCTGATTAAAAATATTTGCTATTATTGATTTTATGCAGTCATAACGATGGATTCGAGGATTCTATGCAAGCTTGGCAAGCACTCTACTAACTTAATGGTATCACCAGTTACTGTGATAAAGCTCTGATAGCTCTACTGGTGTCCTGAACCACCAGCTAAAATGTTACTGTTCATAAGCACTTCCTGAATTCCCAGATATACCAACATAACCAATTATTTTCTGGTACCACAGGGAGTTTTAATTCTCAGCGAGAAAATACATTGTTCAACCATTTAAACTACAAGGAGAAGATATATGAGACTTTTTCAGATCCTCTGGTCCTGTCGCCTAGCTTTCTACACGGATTAGCTGTTTTCCTTGCAATTTGACATTGTTTGAAGGTCACAACACTATGAAGAAAATAAGAAACAGTGATCAACTCTTCAGTTGGACCTGCATATTTGTGGCTGAAGAATTAACTGTGCATTCAAGGACAAGCAATACAAAAATAAATATATAAAAGGAAGCATGGGGCAGAAAAGATGAGTTTTGGCAATCTGCAGTGAGGCATAAATTTAGAAGCAGTGGGAAAGCACCACTTCAAAGTTGTATTTTCAGAGTTATTTTCTTTAACATTTCTAACACTATAATTTTATTAGCCACTGGACTGAGACAAAGATCTTCAGTAGCTAGCTTCATGTAAACTGAACAATTCTAGTGACTTCCATGAAAAGTCACTGCATCCTAAATGACATACTGTCACAAACAGCATCAGAGTGAAAAAATATTTTTGATTTAAGGGGAAAGTCATGCTCACTCAAATGTATTTAGGATTTATATATTGTTAAAAATGTCATTTAAGCTGCCAAAGTAAATATGCCATGCCTTCAGTTTTTCAATACTTTAAAACCAATTTTAAACCCTAAATATATCTAAACAACTCCTTATGGGAACGTTCCATTTCAAATTGTCTTTTCCACTAGAGGTGATAGTTTAAAATATATCATGTATACTAATAAATATGTTTACATAGTATCTTAGTTGGGGTTTTATTGGTGTAAAGAGACGCCAAGACCCATTGCAACTCTCATAAAGGAAAGCATTTCACTGGGGCTGGCTTGCAGTTCAGAGGTGTAGTCCATTACTGTCATGGTGGGAAGCTTGGTAGCATGCAGGCAGACATATTAATGGAAAAGCAGCTGAGAGTTCTAAATCTGGATCTAAAGTCTGCGGGAGGAGACTGAGAAACCCTAACCGTAGCTTGGACATCTGAGACCTCAAAAAACACACCCAGTGGCATATTTCCTTCCACAGTATGGCCCATAGTACAACAATGTCGTACTTCTCAGTAGTGCCAGCACCTATGACCCTATAGAACCATTTTATTCAAACTACCACATTCCTCTCTCTGGTTCCGATAGGCTTGTAGCCATATCGTAATGCAAAATACATTTATTCCAACATCAAAAGTCCCCATAATCTATCACAATCTCAAGACTGTTAAAATGTCCAAAGTTGAAAATATCTTCTGAGACTCGTGCAATCTCTTAACCGTAATCCCCTGTAAAATCAATACGAAAAAAAAGAAAAAAAGAAAACAAACTTCATACTTCCAATGTACTTATACTGTTCTAAAAGGAGAAAAGGGCATCTAGTGAGTAAATGTAATACTGGATCAAGCCAATACTGGAAATGACTGGACAAACTACACACTCTGCATCTCCATGTCCGATATCAAGGTTCTCGTCATTTGTTCAACTCTTCTCAGCTTTGTTGATTGCAATACACTTCTTTTATCTTCGGTTGTTTCATTTTCCCATGGGCAATTTTTCCCAGCAGATATCCCATGGCTCTGGCATCTCCAACATCTGGGGTTCTCTAAGATAAAAGAGGCTTCACCTTCACAGCTTCACACAATGATATCTCTAGGCCTCCATTTAGTGACAACCCTGATATAAGCCTGTCTTCCGCTGCTTTACTTCATTGCAGAGGAAGATTCTATAGCTCTTCTGTTCTATCCTTGACTCTAAAACCAGAACCACGTGGCGGGAGCTAACAAGATCTGTGCTTGCTTGGACTGGAACATGAACTCCTCATTCAATTATGCCTTCACCAGCTTTCTGTCTTCATGGTCCTTCACTGCCTAAACTTGGCTGTACTGAACCTGGATGTGTAGCCAGTGCTGGGATCAAACTCAAAGATACAGATGCCTTTATTCTGGAGTTCTGAGATTAAAGGGATACACAGCACACCCTGCCCTAATAATTTATTTAATTCATTTTCACAAGTTATAAATTTAGCTGTGTAGTACCTTTCCCTGAGGTCACCATTCCCTTTATTTTGTTTATCACTAGAATTTTCATTAATCTATTGATCTCCTTGAACACAGGTTTTATTTCCTTTTCACTTCCTAGTGCCAATTTTCCCCTTGAACTGTACATTTGTACTTTTCCTTGCTCATCTTGCTCCTTTTCATTGTAGATCTTCATAATAATGAACACTAATAACCTCATGATAGAGTCAATATTAGGATATTTTGAAGTTTCCATTGTGAGTGCTACTAACCTAAAACTCTTCAATTTGACCTCAGGCAGACTTTTCAGAAAAGACCAGAAACCAGCCAATTTCCTTTCCCAAATATCTTAAGAATGAAATCCAGGCCACATATTAATATTTTTTTCCTGAAATCTCTTGAGCCTTCCCCCCTCTCAGGTTCAATTCACTCTCAGCACCACAGTCTTCTATGTTCTTACTATTTTGGCCCACTAAGCACCACTAAAGCATTCAACAGCTTTTCTAATCCAAACTCCCAAAATCCACATCCTCCAAACAAAAACATGGCCAGGTCTAGAATAGCATTACACCAGTACCCGGTACCAGTTTCTGTCTCAGGATTTTATTTCTGTGAAGAGGCACCAGGACCATGGCAATGCTTGTAAAGGAAACCATTTAATAAGGCGTGGCTCAAACCTAGGGGTATAATTCATTATTGTTATGGTAGAAAGCATGAGTCATTATGGCCCCTAGTGATACTCTTCCCCTACCAACGCCACACCTACTCCAATAAGGCCATATCTCCCAATTGTGCCATTCCCTATGAGTCTATGTGGCCATTTTAATTCAAATTATCCTACACAGATAAGTTAATATAAATGATTGAGGAGGTAAGTTTATTTAAAGATTAGTCAAAATACCTGAACAATAAAGGTTTGACTATTTTATCTCAACACACACACACTATACAATTCATAAACATTACTGTATTTGATACTAGAAAATTGAATTGAAAACTCAACCAATATTAAACTGAAATTTTAAGTTTTCAAGGTAAATAGACTGTTTTTCTTCATCAAATCATAACAATTTACAAGAAAACCACGTAAGCGTAACTCTAAGAGTGACAGAGGGATGCTGCTTGGGATGTTTGAAATGTAATGAAAGTGTGAGAATTTCTGTTTCCATCTAGTAAGACCAGGTAGTAACTGAATAAAAGATTAAGTGAAGTAGAACTAATCATAATTTGAAGTTATAAAATTAAATAAATTCATTGAAGATAACATAAGAAAAAAGTATATCATACACATATATGGATATATATATATATATGTTACACAATTGCATTCCTGCATAGTATGAGTATTTCAAGCTACTGACTTTAAACTTTTGAGTATCTAGTGACTATAGGCACACCCAACTATAAACAATTATTCTATTCTTTATTCATCTGAAAGATGAATATGTACTTATCATATTAAAAAGTTCAAAAATATTTAGGGAAGAAGGATATACTCATGCCCTTAAATTGTTGTCCTAAATCAAATTTTTCATTCTTCTCTGTTTTCCGCAGCAGCAGGATAAAAAAGGAAATATAAGCACTGTCTGTGGTTACTATGGTAATCTTTTTTCCTCATGTATTGTTAGGTATTAATATCACTCTTTTGGTTTTAGGAGAATAAACTCTCCAATAAATGCATTATTTGACTATTTCACTAGTCTCTATGTTTTTCAATAAATTGAAAAAATGGAGAAAAAGGTCGATATCCTAGTAATGAAATCTCTTCATACTATTTTGTGGTACTATATGAAGATATACTATTTCTAAGCAACATTGTAGTTTTCTGGTTCATGTGGTAATTAATAGTGTTGTTTATTGTTCTATAAGTTTCCCTATGGTCATACATAATTTGTTAAGTAAATTAAATTCTAAAATTTATCTGAATATAATAGACACTTAATAAAGTATCATCAAGGATTAAATGATACAGAAATACTTCTATACAAAAGAATTGGATAACCATGCAGATTGTTGCCATGGAAATAGTTTGAAATTACTGTGTAAGATTTTTTTGTATATTTGCAAAACATGTAAATTGTGAGAACATTAAAATACCTATACTAGATTCACACACAGAAAAAAAAAACAACAACAAAATACATGGTTCAGTTGCTCTTTCTAGAATATATTGTCAAATAAATGTGTATTGGGATCTTTTTTTATTGTGTGCATGTGACATATTTACTGGTGGAATAATTAAGAGTTAGACACAGTGGCATATTCAGGGGTTTGGTTAATTCTAATTTGACACCCTGGTTGTAACCACTGGGCTTTTTATGATATGTGTTTGTTCTCACACATTTGTCTAGCGTCCTCTTTCAGATAGTATCCCTTCCTCTGCTATGGAGTTTCACCATAATGGAACAAAGCCTTTCTCAGAATTGAGCAACCTCACGTCCCACAAATAAAATGTAGTTTACTCCAATACTCATCATATTGACAGAAAACTAACAGAGGTTTTATTTATTCAGATTGTCATGTTTCTATTTGACATATAATATTGAATTTTGAAGTATATCATAATTAGAAATATTTACTGGCAAGTAGAAAACCCACATCAAGCAATAGGGAGATTCATGCATTTATTTGAAGATCTCATTAAATAGGTTGTATGTCTGAACTAAATCCAAGACACTTTTGTTTCAAAATATCTATACTGCTGTATAACAGACTATGAGCAAGAAAACTACCATCATTCAGACAGAAACTAATCATTGGAAGTATATGAATATTTGAGATATTATGTAATGACTAATCTACGATTCAATTTCAAAAATGTAGCAAACATTTAATAAGCAGATGTTATGGAAATAAATTAATGTTCCTATAACTTCACTAATTTTATCAACACTTCACTAACATATTTTCAATGTCTACAATATTTAAGTTGACAGTATAACAGAAGGTAAAATTAATCTGTTCCAAGTGAATTAACTACACCAAGTGAGTTACAAACCATGAATTTAAATAAATTCTGGATTATCTATACAGGATAACATCACTTAACAAATACTAGAATCACAAAACAGGGATAAATCAAATTAAAGCTTAATTTGATACTTTGTCCATGTTAAATTGCTTTTGTAGTGCTGGAAGGTGATATCCATGCCACCAAAGGAGAAAAATATTATCCATTATTCTTATCTAGATGTGAACACAAAAATATATAATCACAACCTTTCTACAAATGTCAAAAATATTCTGGGAATAACCAATTACTTTCCGATCATAAATGAGAATTTCTCCGAGATATGCATATTATTTTTTGCACTACCTACTGGCAAAGCTATGTTACATACACTATGGCTAAATAGGTTATAATATTAGGGGAGAACCTAATATTCAATAGATATTGATATTAAAAATAACATTACAATGCCTCCTGCTGACATATGGCTACATTCATAGACAAATGCATCTCTCAAGCCCTATTATTGAAAAATACATTGAGAAGATATCATCATAGTGACCGTCAACTGGAAAATATGCACAAAATAAGAGACTGTGGGTTGCTCACCCCTTCATGGGCCATTTATAATGTGTACTTTTTAACTAGGCTTAGAGATAATTAGTAAAGAAAGCAAGAAATATTGCAAGAGTCAGAGGAAGGATGATGTCAGAAAAAACACTGCTTTCAAAGCATAATGGGGACAATTAACCTGTGAAGTTGCAGCTGTCATGACATGTGCAAGCTCAAGTAGTCTGTACATACAGTTTTTCATCAGGATTTCCTGACATGTTTGCTCTGTTAATCAGTTCAAATAACTACACAGTGACACTTTATAATTCATAAATGCTCAGACAATAGTTTAGGCTTGTTACTAAGTAGCACTTAAATCTTAAATTAGCCCTCATCTCTTACTGTGTTATATTATGTAGTAATATCTTTTTCCAGCCTTACATGTTCAGCTTGCCTCTATTTTAATCTCCTGGTCATCCCTGTAACTTTGACCTTCTTCTCAATTTGACTCCTCTACCTAATCTACTTTTTGGCAAGCTATTGTCATTGAGATCTTTATTGATCCAATCAGAAGGATCTTGAGATAGACACATCTTGACAGTGAATTATTCCATAACACAAGTCAGACAAAAATCCCAGCACAGAATTTTCCCATTACATGAGGATTCATTGGTATTTGATTGTTGTTGTGGGGAAGACAAGTCAGTTTTTATGAATGACATGCTCCCTGGTAGATTCTACCACATTCCAGGTCAGGATTCACTCCCCAAAACAGCTGGAAAAAAAACTATATTCAAAGAGAAAAGAGTAGGAAAACAGAAAACTCAAAATTAAATAAGTATGAATGCAAGTATAGACATGAATAGATAATTGGAGGAATTATAAGTGAACAAATAGGTTATATAATTCTCAAACTTTTAGCAAACATTAATTTATTTTAAGAAAAGTATAATATCAAAAGATGAATCATACTTTATTTCAAAATTCAAGGTAATAAATACATTTAACATATTGACTTTAATATAATTCTAAATTATTAATCATTGGTCAGCACAAGAAGCACATGCAGAACTTATGACTAATGTTACTTAATAATAATGTTATTAAACAGGTGTTTCTGTAATTACTGGTTAAGCAGTCATATTTTTATCAATTTACTCATTCATATACTATTTACTTTTTGAGGCTTATCATAGGTTTGCTTTCAAAAATATAAATTAAGTATCAAAGTAAAATGTCTGACGTATAATCACATCTATATATTTTGGTTAGAGAAATTATAATAGGGGAAATGTGTTTTTTATGTTATGTCATTTTCAGCTACCCAAGATTATAAGTGGGAATAAAAATTTCATGAAAAATTCTTGCTTTTCCAAACCTATTAGGTGAACCAAAAAAAAAAAAACTAAAATAAACAGGCAAATAGATCACTTTCTTAGATGATTATAAGATTTTAAAGTTGACTGCAATATGATAAGGGCATAGTAGTAATAAGAACAGGAAAATGGTTGGTTGATAATTATCATAGAATATTTGGTGAGTCTGCTTAATTTTGTCAAAGAGATTTTATATTTTGTATAGCAATACAATGAGGTGTAATTTCCCAAGTTAAAGACAGCAAATGCATATTCCTTAAGTAGCAAGAAGTATAGACAATTTTGAAATAGAATAGAACATATGGAGAATAGAATAGAAAATATGGAGAATAGAAGATGAATGTGTTAGAATAAAATATAGGGGCAATTGATTTGTTGAGACCTCCTAAACCATCCACTCAAGTTTACTGTGAGTGATGTTCACAGGTAATGGAAAGGGTTGATCACAATATGTTCCTGGCATATTTTATGGTGACTCTATTTGGCAGATGTAGTAAATTCTTTAAAATCTAAATTCTATGAAAACTGAATAAGGCATAATCCATGATATTAACAGTAATATCACAAAAAGGTATGCACACAAATGATTTAGGATCTGACTCTGCTTTAACAAGAGAGATTAAATTTTGTTTGGTTCATAGAAAATGAAATAACCAGTGAGCAGGCTACACAAAGGCTGAGACAGTTGCTCAGATAGAGTTCATCTGAGCAACTGTAGAAATCAGATGCCATTGACTGAGGTAGAGAAAATGAGAGGGGGATCAGATTGCAGCAAGTAGATTTGGATGATCAAGATATGAGATGAACATTAAAGCCAGTAGAAAATAGAATAGGCAGAATGATGTACAAATTTGTACTTAAAGGAATATTCTGAACTTGATACATGAAGTTTTGTTTGTTTGAGTTTTGATTGAATATAAAACTATGAGAGTGGATGAGATTTTGATGGAAATGAATTTTCTTTAAGTTAAAGAAAATTTTTAAAGATTCAGATGCATAATAATAAAGATGTTAGTTATGACTGAGTAAATATCAATGACAAAAAGAAATTAAGGAGGACTAAGAGAGACAGACTCTCTGAAGTTTAGTGAAGACAGAATGCTATGTATGCATGGGGTGACTGATATTTTAAATGTTGCTGACAGTTCAAGAAGAAAAGAAATAAAAATTGATCAATAAATTTAGGTCTATGAATATTAATACAAAACTTACAAATAGAAGGGTGAAAAGAAGTTGAGATGTATATATTAAGTCATGACCAGAAAGGCTTCAAAATGATTTGGAGAGAAGTTTGAGGAAGCAGAGAGAGGCAAATTTTCATCTTACCCAGAAGTGAAAATAGCTAGTGCGGTTAATAATGATGATTATATTAATTTAAAATGTTGGACAAACTTAGGAGACATCACAGTTAAGCAGATATGCATCACCATCAGAAATATTACACCAAGACAGAGAATGGGTAATGAAGAACAAAAACAAAACAAAGAAAAAACAAAAAAACAAAATCAATATCACAATTTCATCAAGTAGGATATATGATGTGTATGACAGAAGACCCTCATAAACACAGAAACTGGAAGTGCAGCAAAAATGAAATAGTAAAATGAAAGAAGTAATACAAAGAAGATTAGTAATTGAAGTTCAGATTTCAATAGTCACAGGGACATATGATGAAAATTTGGTAACTTATTTACAGAGCTGTAATGAGAGAAATGTTATCAAGAGATAGCTATCCCTGAATGTTTGAGACCCTAGCCCTCCAACACCCCTATATCCAAGGAGTCTGGGATGAACGATTGGAAGTGTCATCCCAGCATCCGGCCTGGGAATTGTGTTGATCCGGAATTCAACTCCCAGTCTGCCAAGCACTGACCTCTACCTGGACCACTCCCCCAGGGTATATAAGTTCACACCATAAAATGGAACAAGTGGTTTCGGTTTTGTGTAGGCTCCTCTTCCTGCCATGCTGTCTCAGTCCACCCAAGAGTGCCTCACTTATTAAACACAGACATTTTAATTCTGTCTAATCAGGTTTGATTGGTGTTCTTTGAATTGGCAGATTGAATTTCTTAAGGTTAAATCAAATACTGAGTATGAGTTTCAGATTTGCTGTTCCCTAAGTGTATAGGCCCATGCCTGGGGAGGCCTGAAATTATGAGCCTATACCCACATTGATCAAAAGTCAGAGAGTTGGACTTGTTTCTAGATCCTTCAAGGTTATTGTGCTTCTACCTCAAAGGTTCCACCTAGTTGTAAATTAGAGAGTTCTACTCTCTCAAGGTTATTGTCAACAGGTGTGGCAAATTGCCAAACCTTGTGCTCCAGGAACAGAGAAGTAAACTGATTCTACCTCAAACAGAAGTCTAAGGATCCAACTAAATTCCATTTTCCTTTATGGAGATAACTTGGGATTCCACCTAGGGAGAGGTTTGCCTACAGAGTATTTTGGTCTAGGGTGTGAGCATGACTTGGTGACTTGTCTTGTTCTAATAACAGAATGTTTCTATGAATGTAGCTTGTAACTTTCAATTGATATGTTCACTTCCTTCAATCATGTTAATGCAGTCTTTTGTCTTACTCCTACCTTTTGAGGACAAGGATATTTTAAGCAGTTGGAAATTAAATGTGAATTTTCTGTACCTACTGAAAAATTCCTTCCCAATACTATCCTATACATGTTTCTCTGTTTTATTAATTTTTAATGGATTAATTAAAATTCTGCAGAATTTCTGGCCGTGGCAGGCAGCAGGCCATGTGTCAGCAGGCAGTGGGCAGGGAGTCTCAAGAGCATCTAGTCCCAGGTAGGGACAGCTGCAGGTCCCTGAGTGGTGGCTGGTCCAGGGCAGGGAAACACACAGCAGTTGAAGTGAATTGTGGATGAACATTGTTCTGTGCACATTTGTCTTCTGTCTTCTTTGAAGGAAGTAGAGTGCTGCTAGGAGCCAAACTGTCTCTTTTTTTGTTTATGAAAAGCTTTTAATAATTAAATATTTAAAAGGCATATTCCCCAGATCTCTGAACCGCTGAGGGCTATGTATCAGGTAAAACTACAGTAAAGAATCTGCCTGGAGAGCTGGGGCTGAGCTTGAATGACTGTACTGGCTCTTAACTTCACAGGTAAGATTTACACTTGTAAAAAAAAAATAACAGGGAGAAAAAAACTACTTGCAGAACTACTGACAATAGTAGAGAACATCTTAATATATTTTAAATGAGGATAGGATTAAATATAAAGTATTTTTTTAGAGAGACTTAAAAGTACATACCAGTTTAAAACATGAGTCTTATGTTTTTGTAGTCTGAAATGAGATTCAATGAACAGTTTTAACATTAAGCATAGGTACATTTAACTTAAATGTATGAACACAAGACAAACAAAGTGAACAGGAATTGGGTGAAGTGCATGCTCTTGATGGGCCTTACCAATGGCATGCCATTGTGCAAAACACACATGCAACAAAGTCTGCAAGAGTAATTTAGAGATAAAAACTTAAGTAAACAGAAGAACCCAGGCAGGATATACTTCAGTAAAGATTGTGGAACTTGGTCACCTGACCTGGCTCTCAGTTAAGATGATGGTGAAGTCACCTGACCACAGTTAAGATGGTGGTAAGGTCACCCATGTAACAGAGTTAAAAGTGGGAAATGAGACAGGGAATACCTCAGTAAAGATGGCTCTTAGCCAAGATGGTGGTGAAGTCACCTGACCTCAGTCAAAATGACAGCAGTCACATGTTGTATGGAAAAGCCACAATTTTTGAGCTGTAGGGGTTTTAAGCTCAATAAAAAGAGCAGCCTAAAGGTGTGATCTGCCCTGTCACTGAGCCGCCATGCCACAAGCCGCCACGAGGAACAAAAGGCTGGAATTAAAAAAAGGCCACCTTGTGGATCCGACCAATCTTGTTGGCAGCAGTAGCGGTGGCAGGGTCCATTTGCCATTAACAGCTCCCTCAAACAGTAGTTAGAAATCTCCCATAAAAGTAGAGCTAGCGAAACACCAGCAGAGTGAGGGTAAGAGCTGAAGAAGTAGGGCATTAAGGCCTGTGGTTTTAAGGCCTTTTAGAGGTATCCATCCCTGGGGATACAGACATGAATGGCTTGCTATCCATAGCTGAAATCATGAAAACCTGCGAAATGGCAACACCACAAGGCCCACAGTAAGACATCTATCGACTGTGGGCAGGGCGTTAATCACCATGTCACTAGACAAGTGGGAGGGCATTCCCAGTCACCAGACTGTAAGGCCTGGCTGGATCTGTTTGAGGTGATTTGGAACCCAGAGAGGCCAAGCCCACTCCGAGAGACCTTTTATGTGAGGGAAAAAAAGAAAAAAGAAAAATGAAAAAAAGAGAAAGAAAAATCTGAGGGATCCTGGGTCCCCAGTCATGGGTGGATTGGCCTCCAGGCTAAGGGAAGCAATCCAGAGATGAATGTCAATGAAGGGCACAACCATAGCATTGAAGACCATGCTTGGGGGCACTCTTCCCGTTTCTAGGAACACCAGCAGATTGCTGGAGCTCAATGGTCACTTCCTCAGGTTTGGAGAAATGGTTAAACTGATCAAAATGGGAAAACTCACCAATTGAAGCCGGTGGTGTGAGTAGAAATTACGCTGTAGAAATCTTGCTCAGGCATATGGAACATGTAGTTGTTGTCGAAAAAATACCTGGTTCTGGATCCCAACCCCAAGAGAGGGGCTTGGGGAGGGAGATTCTCCTGCGCCTTTCAGCACCAATGAAATGGATTAATTAAAATTCTGCAGGATCCCCAGCGGAGGTAGGCAGCAGGCCATGTGGCAGCAGGCAATGGGCATGGGGTCCTGAGAACAGCCAGTCTCAGGCAGGGACTGCTACAGGTCCCTGAGTGGTGGCTGGTCCAGGGCAGGGAGACATACAACAGTCGGCAAGACACAGAGACATGGATAGGCATGCCATGCAGAGTGAGGTTGGATATTTATTTAGTGAGTTATGGAAGGGGAAGAGAAAAAGCAAGAAGAGCAGAGAAAGTGGGGAGGAGAGAGAAGGGAGAGAAAGAAGGGGAAGAGGAGAAAAAGGGAGAGGCAGAAGCTGCCTCTTCAAGAGGGAGACAGAAAAGGGAAAGAAACTCAGGCTGGAAGCTGAAGATCAGCCTGTCTCAGCAGATGCGGGGCAGTGGGCATGGCTTATCTCTTAAAGATACATAACAGATCATTACAATTTTCATTTGCATTTTCAAAATCTTTACTATATTTCTGAATCCCCACACCCTTACCCAGGCAAGAGGTACTTTTATCGAGGCTGGTCCCCGACGTGTGTCTTAATTATTTCTTCTGTGAAATGTATTTAAAAATTGCATTATCTTACAGGATATCATTATTATCCAAATTAATAAAATGAGAATCCTTGCAGTTGTATCTGCCATAGAGTAACACACAATGAATATAAATTAAGTGCAAAGGAAATGAGCAGGGGAAGATTAAGGATAAGAGTAGTTTAGAAGGGGAAGACAATTAAAAATAGTTAAAATGTTATATATTACCTCTGGAGTAGTAGGAATTTTTGGTAACAATTGAGAATTTTTAAATATATGAAGAATAGGGTCACAAAACTTAAAAACCATCTGTTTTGAAAGATAGTGTATTTATCTGAGGTTCTATGTGGTGGCTAAGATATTCAAGGACATAGGACTTTTAAGTAAGAAATATTCATTTAAGAATAAAGGAAATGTGAGCAAAACAGAAGGCTGTTGTTAGTAAATCAGTAGACTAAACAAGAAACAAATCATGCTTCCATTCTGACCATCATGGGGGCTCAAAGTGCATCATCAGAAGAACTAACACCTTTAGCATTTACTGAAGTCCTCAGGAGTCTTCATGGGGCATGCGTAGATGAGCAAAATGGACAGAGATTTGTCATTTTTGTCCTTTGTACAAGTCACCAACCCATTCGTTAGGATAGAAAACATGTGTTGTAATCACATTAAGTTAATTTTCTCATTTCAGTGTTGTTTTCTCATGATGTATTTGTTATCTGTATTGTTCTTGCAGGTAAATATACAGACAAGTAAAAATTATCGTCATTATTTTCAAAAGTGGAATAGTTAAATAATACTCTATAATTTTGTAATGTTTTTCACATATAGTTATTATTAGCAAAAATATTTTATTATAGTATTTATTTATATGATTGACTCTCTATGAGAATATGCACTCTTTTTTGAGACTATGAACTCTTTTTGCTTATCCATTGTTTGTGTTTTGTTTTGTTTTTATACAGGGTCCTATGTATTCTAGGATGGAATATAAATCAATATGAACCCATGGAGAAAATGACTTTGAATTGTAGATTCAGTTTATTCTACTTCGTAAATATCAAAATCACCTATATGTACCAGTACAGTCAATATATGTGTAGTTGGGATCTAATTTAGGTCTTTGAAGTTGCTAGGCAAAACACTCTACTGAGTTTTTATCCCCAGACCCTGAGACCACAAACTCTTGCTTTAGAATTTAAGCATCATATTTAAAATATGATGTTTCATAGAACAGTGAATATGGTAGATGAGTAAATACAGTAAAATGAGTTAATATGAAAACTATGAATAAAGTATTAAATAAAAAAGCTATTAAACATTATAAATTCTCCTTTTTGAACAATATTGATGAAGTCACTATAATGCTACAATGCAGGACTTTTTTTTCGTATTCACTATATCTCTAACCTAATTAAACTCTTTCTTCCTTAAGTTGATTTTGTCAAAATATTTTATTATAGCAACAGGAAAGAAATTTACCACCTAGGGAAAAAAGAGAAAGCCCTGACCCCACTTTTCTCTCATTTCTGATACTTTTGGAAAAGAAAAGACAAAAAGTTAGAAAATGTGATAATCAAAATTTAACTATTGATTCTTATTTTCAGAGAAGACTTTGAGACATTACTGAAGGTTGACTAGCTACTTAAACTAGGTAAAATTGAAAGGTTCAATTTAACGTAGAAAATCACTAAGCTTCATTATAAGAAAAATTATCTTCTTTGAATTGGAAATGGACTCTCAGACTAGTGGTCAAGCTGAGAACTTTTCTAGAATGTTCAATAGGGTTGCCTATGAATGATTCAGAAAGGATTGGAAGCAGAATCAAGTAAGGTTACCAAGCCACATGAGATTAATTGGATATTTATCTCAACCACGGTGTCAGTAGAATCGCAGTTCTCAACCTGAGATTCAAGACAACTTTGGGAGTCAAATGACTCTGTCAGTGGAGTCTACATATCAGATTTCTACATTATAATTCATAACAGTAGCAATATTGCAGTTATGAGGTTGCAACAAAAATAATTTTGTTTTTGGGGCCCATAACAACATGGGGTATTAATTGCTACTTTAAATACACACTGCGTAAAAGTATCTCATTGTCTGAAACCATGATTGGGTAAGAGTCTGGGGATTAAAAAAATACACAGACACGGGTCACTATTGAAGCAAGAATGCCTATTTTTTTTATAGTGCTCTCCTTAATTAGTGGCCACACCCTATCTCTCAGGATATTTCAGCTAGAAACACACCAGTAACCACTTCCTTATTATCAGGAACTCATGAGGGTTTTGTGTTCAAAGCAGCTGCAAGCATAAGAAAACACGTTTACTCCAAAAGGCAAAAGGTCATAGAAAGTTCAGATTCTGAGGGTGAGGGTATGCAATATGTAATTTTGAGAAAGGAATAAAACAAAACGATATCTTGCTCAATTTGCTTTTCTGTCATTAGCTTTCATATCAAGTGAACTCTCCTCATATTCATTCTGAACAATTGTAGGCCACAGTTGTAAACATGTTCAAACATAAAGTGTAAAAGATTCCACCTGCATAATCAGTGGTAAATGATAAATATAAAAGTGTATGTAATTTAAATCATTGATTTGTTCTTATTGTTCATTTTCAATCACACAATTCATGGATTTTATAATGACACAACTAATATCCCCTTCACCACCTTCCACCACAAAAGGTAAACTACACTAACAGTATAATATTTGATGAAATTAAGGAAAGATGAATTCAATAATGAAATTCAAGTATAAAAGTGAGTACATTTGAACAGTTTTTGTTTGCATTAATTATTTCTAATTACCCAACTATCTCATTTTGTCTAACATTGGTGCTTTGCAGTCAAACCTGAAAAAGAAAATTTAGAATTACTATTTAAACAATATCCTGATAACACAGATAAACCTCTGAATTTGGACATTTTCCTACTTCAGAATAGAAGTCTCACTTTATTTGAAATTCAATTAAAACAGCTACTAAATGCATACTCCAGCTGACTGAATCCATCATGGGGTCTGATATTTGTAGATGTCAAATAGAAAAAAGGAATCCATGGATATTGAACAAAAGTGACATTTTTGAAAGCCGTTTGAGGCATACTAGTTTATTTCTGTGACAAAATTTCCCTTGATATCCAAGTTCTTAAACTTTGTAGAGAAGTTGTCTTATGTAGGAACAGTTTTATTTATTTATTTTTTGAATATCATTTTGTTTTTTCTGGGAAAAAATTCCTGATTTTATACATCTAGTTACCAAGCACTCAAGCCTGTAGTAATAAGCTTGGCACAGATTTTTAGTTTTTTTATATTTGTTAACATGGCTTGTCTATGTGTCCCTCCAAGGCAAGATGAGGCTTTTCTAGTTGATTTCTTGATTATCCACTTCGTAAGCAGTAATATTTCTTCTGTCTAACTAATTAATATAATTCAAAATGAAACAGATTTTTGCTGTTTTGAAAGTCCATGTATAGTGACTTAACCTCTTTTATGTAATAACTTGTTTTAGTAATGGAATAGCAGAGGTTACAGAAGAATCAAAACTGTAGAATATTAAGGACAGAAAATTTAAAGCATTTTTATTATTTATAGCTTATCCTCTTAGGTGTCACTACTTTAAACTAGATTATTTGAATATTTTCCCCTCCAAAACAATATTTTAAATACAAAACTGATACTATGTCCTTATCTTCATGTACAGTCTTTTTTTTAAACTAATATGCATTATGATTAACCATAGGCCCACAGAATGTAGTTTTGATTTTTATATAACATTTTATCATAGATTTTGTATTTATTATTCCATAAATATTCTCTTAAATATAAAATTTCCTCAAATCATTCAGTGTACCCAAAATTCTCTGATAAATATTCATTCAGAGAAGCAATTATTGTCTATTAGCACAATTTTAGACTAAACTTTTAAATTTGATTTGTTGAGACCAATACATGTAAATAACTTTACTCCATTGTTCTCCAAGATTTATTAAAGATACATGCTCTTATTAGAAGAATTTGGGAGAATTGCTTTCCCCAAACCTTTGCCAATTTAAAATCATTCTGATAATTCAGTTAAGTGAAATTATTATTATTATGATGTTCAACTGTGATTTCCCTGATTGCTAAGGAAGTTGTGTATGTCTTCTTATAAAAGTAGGAGGAGGAGTGGATGGGGGTAGGCTGGGGGAGCACGGGGTTAGAAGAGGGGTGGAAAGGAGAACTGTGGTTGGAAATTATAATGAAATTTAAATAAATAAAAAAATTAAAAATAACAGTTCTTATGGGTTGTGACTTGGGACAGCTCGGAAATATACAATGAGGAAACAGCATGTCTTGAGAAGCAAAGTTGCAGGAATTACCATGACAAAGAGAATGAGAAATCCGTGCATCAAAATACTTAAGCAGGAATTTACTGATTTACACACCTTCATTTGAACCTCACAGAAGGAATAACAACCAGAATTGTGGGGAATCATACACCAATACTTGCTCTGCATGATCCTAAATTGATGAGTATTCACTACCACCTAGAATTCTTTTTTTTTTTTTTTTTTTTTTTTTTCGAGACAGGGTTTCTCCGTAGTTTTTGGTGCCTGTCCTGGAACTAGCTCTTGTAGACCAAGCTGGCCTCGAACTCACAGGGATCCACCTGGCTCTGCCTCCCGAGTGCTGGAATTAAAGGCGTGCGCCACCACCGCCCGGCTACCACCTAGAATTCTTATACCTATTCCACATTCCCCAATGCCAGGAGGTTCCAAAATATTCATGTAAGCCATGCATATGCCATGGTTATGAGACATAATACATTTAAAGCCTTTCAAAGGGGATGAACCTGAGAAAGTAATAGGTTTCAGACAGTGTATAGCCACAATGACTTTTAGATTCACATCTATCTATGCCTGGCTCCCAGCCATCCTTGAGAGCATCTTTGTGATAATTTTGCAAAAGATCTACTTCTTCCTATACTGTAATTTGAGACTTGACAAAAGTGAAAGAACAGTGATAAAATTAAGTTGACTTGTAAGGGGAAATCCAGTAGTAATTAAAAACAATCAGATACCTTAGACAGTCGGGGTAGCAAATCCACAGGTCTGTTTTATTCTAAAAGCTTTTGTCAATTCACATCATATAGAGATCCATATAAAAACAGGGCAGTTCAGTGTAATTGTTTGGCTGAACCAAAGCCCAAATTCATGAGTCTATGGGTTGAATTACAACAGAAACACAGAGAAAATTATGGATATATGGAAAGGTAAAGGAGGCCCTCATCCTGGAGTCAGGGTGAGACCTTGGTCCGCTGAAAATAACTCTCAGCATAGTTGACATTGGTTTGATGCCTTGATCTTCTTTCTGCTGGAAACCTGCAATTTTATAGGCCTCTCACCAGAAGCATCATTTTCTGTCAGTGGACATATCCTAACTGTTCTGTGCAAACCTAGTAGCAATTGGGTTTCAGTTACCATATTGTAAAACCAACCAAGACATCTCCAGAGTTCCCTTACTATCTCATTTACTAACAATGAGGGAAAGGGATTGGTTTTAGTAATGCTTTGAGAGGTAACTTGAAAAGCACTAAAATAGTATACATGGTTAATACAAACACAAATATGGCACACCTCTAACAGGCTCACACAAAAGCTTTAGAATAAGTCTTAATTCATTCTTTTATGCCTCGTTTTCTTTTGATCCTTATGTTCAGTATTCATGTAAAAAATTCTCTTAAGAAACCCCAACTCTATGTCTTACTATATTATTATGAAATATCTTTTCTGTGCTAAAGCTAAGGATACTATTTTACATCAGTTGTAGCTCTTCAGAGATCCTTTGCATGCTCCACACAGCACTGTGCAGCTTTGCTTTTTCTATCTTTCCTCGGCTGGTACAAGTCATAAACATCCTTTCCACCTAGAGTAGCCAGCACTTGGTGATAAAGAGTTAGGTATAAATTTGTTCACACAATTCAGAAACATTATATAGACAACATGGTTGGAAAACATACTACGTTTTCATCTTGAAAAGTAAACAATATTGGTCTTGGATTTTAATGTAAAGGTCAGTCCAAAGGGTTTCTTCATCTATAGACATCGCAGTGTACTGAAGATACCAATGCTTCACACCGTTTTCTTTCTCCTGACACCATAGTAGGATGTCAGTTACTATTGTGGTTTTTACCTATGTTTCACTTTATTTTCTTCCAATTACTTTTCAAACTCTAGTCATCTGAGCTTATGATTCCAGGATGATACCACAAAACATGAAAAGAGAACTAAATAATTATTAATCAGCAAATGATCAATTTATTTTATTTTATTTATTTGGTACTTTCAAAATACAGTTACTTGTCCTGAAATTGAATAGCTGTTATATTATGCAGTATACTACATATATGACATAAATAGAGAAAGAAATAAAGGTTTGATAATATATACACTGATGGATAAATGCATATTTTATGGAATCATGCAAAACTGATATTTAAAGGAGGGAAGCAAATTTCTCATGTACAAATGAGACAACAGAATCAAAATAATGCAAGTAAAATATTATGAAAATGAGTTAAAACCATATAAATTCTACAATTATATCTTAAAGCAAAATAAAATATGTCTTAGTTTTGGTTTCTGTTTCCGGTAAGATACTTTGATGTAGCAACATGAGAGAGAGAGAGATGGGGGAGGTGTTTGTTATTCTATGTATACTCTAACATTGCTGGGAATTAACAGTTGCAACAATGTGAGACCACTGTATTTGGCCACTTCTTCTTATACAACCTAGAATTCCCAACCCAGGGAATAACCCCATCTACCCTTAAGACATAGTCCACATCAACAAATAGAATTAAGACATTTCCTCACAAATATTCTTGAAAGTTAAACTTAACTAAATATTCTAAAAGTTATTCACTGGACCATCCTAGCTTCAAGTTAATAATGAATATTAACCATCATAGTGTACACAAATATAGAAAAGACCAGTTACTAGAGGCCAATAAGAGACCAATACTCCCACCCCATACACAGAGCCTTTGTGCTATCCATTGTAAATGTATTTCTTGTAAAAAATTAAGAAATTAAATACACAATAATTATGTACTATTTAAGGTAAGAATTTGTGGTGATTTGTTGCAACTATTATAGAAAAAGAGATCATTTTGTAAAATTCTAATTTTATAGTAAAAGTTACATTTTGTAATATTGCTTTGGAATTGCTTTAACTTTTACATATGTTATGATGAATTATTATCACAAGAATTTCAATGCCAATTAAGGCATAAGTACATTAAATATAAAGTTAAAAGGTTTCATTATACATATACATATATACATATGTACATATATATAATAAATATGTATAGTAAATGAATTACATATAAATATAAAGAAAAGTATGTGTATTCTCTAATATATAAAGAAAACAATGTGCAAACTATTCTTTTTCAAGTTTCAACTTGATATCAATAAGTCTGTATTTGAACTTTCTTACTGGAATCAATCAATTCTTGTCAGAACCTTTAGTTTCAAACTTAACTTTACAAATTCTCTAGTCATTGTATATAAATGAGAACATAATTAACATTTTATTCCTCAGATAATATACTTGTGTTTATTATTATTTTATGTTTTTAAGTCACATGATTGCCACTGTGGAATCAGGTATTTTGTTAATGTTCATTTGCTGATGAAATGTGTTGTTCATGGTAGATTGTCTAGGGAAACATTATACTGCACTGATGATTCAGTTATGGTGGTGTAGGAATAAATCTTTCACAATAAGGAATATTTATTGTCTTGTCTGCAGAAGGAGAAACAACGGGAATAATAGCTCCAGAATCACTTTTGTGAGCATTCTGAAAGAGGGGATAATATATTACCAAGTCTTAAAAAAAAGCTGCCTATACCTCATTTCTCTTTCTACTTATTATACTCTACCTGAGAAAATATAATATTCCTATAGAAGAAGCAAATGTATTGTTAATAAATTAGAACATTACCCAGAATCATTTAAAGTATTAAGCAAACTATTAATTTTAATGGTGAAAATTTACTTTATCAAAACACATAAATACCAATAAGTATCAGAATATAAAATTAATTCTTTCCCTTAAACTTGAAAATAAACCACATATTTAGGCTTAATGTTTCACATACATTTTCATTAATGATTTCTTTCTACTTTATTTTCTTTTCTCTTTGTGTAATACCACTAATACGTAGGGAAAATGAGATATCACTAACTGGGAAATGAAAAATATTTAGAGGTTTAAAGGTCAGCTGAGTCAGTATAATGTTTACAGTTGAATCATGAGGTTATATGTCCAGTCCCCAGAACCCTCATAAAAATAGTGCATACTGCTGTGTACATTCTTTTTCCTTTTATAAAACATAGCATTTCTCACAGAACATAACTTAATTACAGTTTCCCTTCTCTCTGCTTCTGTCAGTTCCTACCTTCCATCTCGATCAAGTCCCTTTCTGTCCTTCATTAGAAGATATGGGATAGTAATAAAATACAACAAAGTACAACAAAAGCTAACCTGTTGAAATAGGGCAAAACACAAACATAAGGAATAGAACCCAAGAAAAGGAAAAAAAACCAAAACAAAACAAATATAGACAGAGACCAACTTGTTTTCACACTCAAGAATTCTATAGAAGCACTTAACAGTAAGCTGTGACTTGTACAAGGAACATCATATACACAGATGTATATATGTATGTGTATTCCAAAAATATTGTTGATTTCATTCTCTATGGCCATCTACTGCTGTGCATGTAGCTTATCCATAACAGTAGTTTGTTTCCCCAGTCAGATTCTCTTACAGAATCCAGACTTTCATTTCCAAGTTGTTAGCAAATGGTGACAGTTTCTGGTTTAGGACTTAGAACTTATGTCCTCTTCTTTCAGCTCCAAGATCTATTCTGGAGCAGAACTATGCAGGTCCTGTGTATGCGCTCAGTCTCTAGGTGCATATGTGCATTGACCCAGGTGATTCAGAGGGCTTTGTTTTGTTAGTTCCCCCATTCGTTCTGACTCTTACCCTCTTTCTATCTCCTTTTCTTGAGAGTTTGTGGAGCCCAGAGGGGAGGGAGTTGATGAAGACTTCCTAATTAGACTGAGTTTTCCAAAGTTTTTCATTTTCTGCATACTATTGGATTTCAAAGCATCTGGCAATGACAACAAGGACAAAACTGACACTGGATTATGGTCAGGATGTCAACAACCATGAAAGCATATGAGGATAAAATGATAATTCACAAAGACCAGTCCCAAAGCCAGAGCAAACAGCCTTGTAAAAGGTATTGGAATATTTTCTTAAAATGTAAAAACTACTTAGAAATGTTGTTTTACTTTAATTTGGTTTTTCCTTTGGGTTTGTTTAGGTATTCTAACCTCGATCGCTCCCTATAACCAAGGCTGTTTTTGAATCCAGCATCATCCTTTTTTATCTTCCTGAAGGTGGAGATCATGTGCATATGCCACTAAGGTTACATGTGTGTTCTACTATAAATGGTTTTCAAATTATTACTATATAGGATATTAGAATAAGAAAATTCACAGGGTCATCAACATTTTAGCAAAATTCAAACAGAAAATATCAAATATGTTGCTATAGAAACTTAATATGATACAATTACATTACAAACTGTGCTGTGTTTATATACATGGTTTGTCAAATGTTACTTAATAATTACTTCAGGAAAATAATTCTGAAATAAATTCATTATGACAAATACAAGAACCTCTAATGTTTATGCAGAAGAGAACTATTCAGACAATTTTCTTTGGGCAAAAAAAAAAAATACATGAAAATGTTTCCTGGCTAGGGATATACGGTGGGACAATAGTCTATTATCCTGTCACTTGTATTATTTTTAATAAAATGCTGATTGGCCAGTAACCAGGCAGGAAGTATAGGTGGGAAACCAGGCAGAAAGTAGAGGCAGGATGATGAGAACAGGAGAATTCTGGAAAGAGGAAAGATTCAGTCTACAGTCATCACCAAGATGCAGAGGAAGCAAGATGACAAAGCCTTGCTGATGAAAGGACCAAGTCACATGGCTAACAAAGACAGGAATTATGTCTAAAATAAGTTGTAAGAATTAATAAGAAGCCTGAGCTAATAGGCCAATCAGTTTATAATTAATGTGGACCTCCATGTGATATCTTTGGGACTAAACAGCTGTAGGATCTGAAGCTTCAGACAACAAATTGCACCAACGTGATCAACTGCATCCACATAAAGCCTGAGAGAGTTTGGAAAGCAATTATAGACAGAAAAGAAAAGAGTTAAGCATGGCTTATTAATAGCAGCACTTTCTCAGGTGGGCTCTGTTTGCTAGAGGCAAGTGCACTCATTTAAGAGAGGCTTTCTGATTCATCTTAGCTCCAAAACCTTTTAACTCTTTTAATAGGCCCTGCCACTTAAATGGTGTTTATGAATTGCCAACAGCATGCTTCTCGGTTTTATCAGGGACCTTGAAATGCCATAGTTTTGTGGCAATAAACATGGCTCTGACCGGCACCTCCACCATGAAACTAGATTCTCAGACAGCTAAGGAATGGGCTGTATTCATCCGTTAAAGCCATGGCTTTAATCTTAGCAATATCATTTAGCAAATTCAAGACTCATGTGGTCAGGAAAAGAGAGATACAGTAAAGATAGTTTCAGAAGAAAAAACCTTGAAACAGTATAAAGTGTGTTTAAAAATATATGTAGGCTTGGGAGAGAAAATAATAAGGATAAAGTTCTTAAAATAAAAAAGAAAGAAAGAGAATAGTTGGTTGTGGTGGCACACACCATTAATCCCAACACTTGGCATGCAGAGGCAGGCAGATCTCTGTGAGTGCAAGGACAGCCTGGTCTACCGAGTGAATTTCAGGACAGTCACAGATACACAGAGAAACCCTGTTTCAAAAAGTCAAAAATTAAAAATAAAAATAAAACAAATAGAGTTTAACATAAAGCCACGTAAAGTTGGAAATCACACAGAGTCTGGATACTGTATATTATTGTGTTGTCTTTGAACTGTGTGACTGCTGAATGAGGAGCAAAGGTTGTTAAAAGACATTTGATTATTAAGGCTGCTGGATTAATCCAACATATGTATTTTGAAAATGTCTTGACTTCAGAATTAAGTCAAAAGGTATGTTACTTTGAAGAAAAATTTTGTTGTTTTTTTTCCCACAGGAAATGAGAGTCTGTGGATTCATTCTGGGCTAATAAAAATCCGGTTTGACCAAGGAAGACCCCTTGAGAAATCTCCAATAGGAGCGGATGATCCAGATGGTCCAACATTTTAGAGGACCTCTGTTGGAGTTTCCTCTAAATTCTGCATCCAGAACAGTTTCAAGACTGCTGGCTGAGATGATCAAATCTCACAGAATATTCCATTCAGGACTTGAACATAATTCAAAAATTTCTTTAGGTTCCCATAAGATTATTAGTACCCCCAATCAGCAGAAAGTAGCCTGGAAAACTGCACCCACATCCCTCCCAAAAATGGATTATTTGTGTTTGCCTTTGTTTAGAGTGTTGTTTACAAGTTGTTTTGAATAATGGTCAGGAGAAAAGCTAAACAAAAGAGATTAGATTCAGAATTCTTGTTTTGTTTTGTATTTTTTAAGTAGGGGAAGTGTTCTGGGTCAATGATCTTTTGTTGTATCACTTGTAGTATTTTTAATAAAATGTTTATTGGTCAATAGTTAGGCAGGAAGTATAGGTGGAGTGACCAGGTAGGAGAATTCTGTGAAGAGAAAAGATTCAGCCTGCAGTCTTCAAAATGACACAGAGGAAGCAAAATGAGAAAGTCTCGCTTATAACAGGTACCAAGTCATGTGCCTAACACAGACAAGAATTATGGGCTAAAATAAGCTATGAGAGTTGATAAGGAGCCTGATTTAATAGATCAATCAGTTTATTATTAATGTGGACCTCTGTGTGTTTTGGGGGGGACTAAATGGCTGTGAGATCTGGCAGGACAGAAACCTCAGACAACAGGGATATGTAATAAAATAAAGGATAATAAAAATATTTTTCTCATGAAATTTAAAATGCATCTTTATCAAGTTATAAAAACTAGTTTATTTCTAGTAAATCATACCAGAAAATGGAAAAGTCTAAGTAAGATAGATTCAAATTGTGTGTTGAGGGCAGGAGATAGAAAGATAGATGGATTATAGATAGATAGATAGATAGATAGATAGATAGATAGATAGATAGATAGATAGATAGATAGATGAGAAAGATATAGAGAGAGAATACACTGCAGAAATTATACTATTATCTTTAAAACTTTCATACATCCAAATTTCTTAAATCAATATCAAATTTAAAAAAATTTAAATAGACCTATATCCCCCAAGGAAATAGAAGAAGTGATTAAAACTCGACTCTCCCAATTAAAAAAGCTCTTGGCCATATGATTTCAGTGCAGAATTCTACCTGACGTTCAAAGAAGAACTAATACCAATACTCCTCAAATTATTTTACAAAATCAAAATAGAAGGAACACTGTGAGGATTTATAAAATCACAGTGGCCCTGGTAGAAAACCACACAAAGACTCAACAAGAAAAGGAAATTAAAAATCAATCTTTCTCATTTACACAGATGCAAAAACACTAAAAATAGTACTCACAAACTGAATCCAAGAACATGTCTAAAGATCATGCCCCATAATCAAGTAGACTTCATCCCAGAGATGCAGAATGGGTTCAACATATGAAAATCTATCATATAAAAATCTGAAAGAAAAGAAACTCACAAGATCATCTCATTAGATACTGAAAAGGCCTTTGAAAAAAATCCAACACCCCTTCATGATAAAAGTTTTAGAGATTATAATGAATACAAAGAACAGACCTAAATATGATAAGAGCAATATACATCAACCTGATAGCCAGCATCAAATTAATAGAGAGAAACTCAAAGCAATTGCATTAAAAATCAGGAACAAGATAAGTCGGCCAACTCTTTACATATCTATTAAATATTAAACACAGTAACTTAAACTTTAACTTTAAGCTAGAGGAATAAGACAGCTAAATGAGATTAAGGAAATAAATAAATTGAAATGGCAAAGCCAAAGTATCATTATTCACAGATGATATAATAGTATACACAAGAGACTTCATAAGTTCTACCAGAAACCTTCTCCAGCTGATAAACAGCTTCAGCTACATGGATATTTCCAATATTCACTCAAGAAAATAAAATAAAATCCATAATCCTCCTATGTACAAATGATAATTGGGCTGAAAAAAATTAGTGAAACAACACTCTTCAGAATAACTACAAATAGCATAAAATATCTTAGAATAATGCTAACCAAACAAGTGGAAGACCTGTATCACAAAAACTTTAAATCTTTAAAGGAAGAAATATCTCCTATGACATAGATTAGTCAGATTAACATAGCAAAAATGAACATTTTACCAAAAGCAACATACAGATTCAATTCAATCTCCCCATCAATATTCCAATAGAATTTTTTATAAATCTTGAACGAACAATACTTAACTTCAAATGAAAAAATAAAAACCCAGGTGGATCAATGGAATCAAATCAAAGCTCAGACATAAATCCACACACTTATATGGACACATGGCTTTCAACAAAGAAGTCAAATTTATTCAAAGGAAAAACATATGCCTCTCCAACAAATGTTTCTGATTTAACTAGATGTCAGAATGTGGTAAATGCAAAGAGATCCATATCTACTACACTGTACAAATCTCAAGTTGAAGCAGATCAAAGACTTCAGCATCCTTCCAAACCTGACAGAAGTAAAAGTGGGGAAGAGCCTTTGAATGTATTGGAACAGAAGCCTACTTCCTGAAGAGAAGGTCATTGCACAGGCACTAAGATCAACAGTTAACAGATGGGAACTAATGGAACTTAAAACTTCTTTAAGCAAAGGATACTGTCAATAGGACAAAACAGTAGCTTACAGATTAAAAAAAATATCTTCACCAACCCCATGTCTAACAGAGGGCTGACTTACAAAATGTATAAAGAACTCAAGAAACTAAAAATCAAAAATTCAACTAATCCATTTTTTAAAAAATGAGATATAGATTTAAACAGAGAATTTTCAACAGAAGAATAACAAATGTCAGAAAAACACTTAAATAAATAAATGAATTTTTTTTCTGAATAAAAATAGAGTAATGGTTGGAGAAAACAGAGAGGTTGTGGTTGTGGGTAATAGGGAAGGGGAAACTGCATTCAGGATGTAAAGTAATAATAAATATATAAAATGGAACAAAACAAACAAATAAATCTTTATACATTGGTATTGCGCTGTAAATGAAATGGCCCCCAAAAGAAATGACACGCAAATTCGTGAAGCGTTCCATATTTTTAAAAAAAAAAAAAAAAAAAGAAAAAAAAAGAGAAAAAAAAAGAAAAAAAATAAAAAAAAATAAAAAAAAAGAAATGGCACTATGAGGAGATATGGTGCTGTTCGATTAGGTGTGATATTGTTCAAGAAAGTGTGCCACTGTGGAGGTGGGCTTTGAGGTTTTATACATGCTTAAACAACTTATTAGGGCCATGGAACAAAATGTAGGAATCTCAGCCCATTCTCTAATATCATGTCTTCTGAATGCCATCATCTATCATATTTTACATTGATGAAAAAGGACTAAACCTCTGACAGTGTAACCCACACCAATTAAGTGTTTATCCTTTATAAGAGTTGTCATTGTCATAGTAACTCTTCATAGCAATTGAAAACCTAAGAGTTGGCATGTGTGATAGTTAATATTAATTATCAATCTGACTGAACCTAGAGTCTTATAGGATGCAAACCTCTGGGCATGAGTGTATAAATAAGGTTAGACTTGTTGTATGCATGTGAAAGACAATGGCCAATTGATGTGCTGTTATCAATCCTAAGTGTGAGTAGAAACGTTCTATTGACTGATTCCAGTGCTTAATAGAAACAAGAAGGCTGGGCACTAGCATTCACCGTTTTCTGCTTTGTGACTGCAAATTGAGTGTAAGCAACCGCCTCCAGATCTTACTGCTGTAAGTAACCAACTGCTCCCAGATCTTACTGCTCTAAGTAACCAACTGCCTCCAGGTCTTTCTTACTGCTATAAGTTCCCTGCAATGAGTAACTGGTACCTCGAGCCATGAGGCAAAATAAGCTCCTCATGAGACAAAATAACCTACTCCTTAACTTGCTTTGCTTGTTCTTTCATCACAGCATCAGAAAAAACAACAAGAACAACAACAACTAACATTGAAAAATCTACAGCAATTATGAGGTGAGGGTATTCTCATAGAACTAAGGCACAATTAATGAAGAAACTACAACATTAAGTATTAAAAAATAGAAGTTGAGGGTTCAAAGAATGGGCATTAAACTCCCTGTGAGCACTCGCTCAATGAGTAAAGGTACCCAGAGGAATCATGATTCAGTGCCATTCAAAGGACACCCGAAGGGGGATGTATGGAGAGGGGCTGCTCTCTTGACTATTGTTCTCGATTACTGTTGGTCATAACAGCTATTCTTGTAAAAAACAAAAACCTAAACACTGATTGAAGGGTTTAAGATAAACTACCTTCCTTGTTTTGTTTTCTGTTTCTATAATAAATATACCTTAACAAAGCAATATAAATAATCAGTGCCTAATTGGCTCATGATACCCAATTAAAGTCCATCATTGCAGGGAAGTCAGGGTGGCAAGAACATAAAGCAGTAAATTACATCCAGAGTCAGGAGAAATGAATTAACATATGCTTGCTAGTGCTTGCTTTCTTTCCTCTTAAACATTGCCAGTATCTTTGCCCAGGGAATGAGGCCACTAACAGTGGGCAAGATTTTCCATCTCAATAAGTGCAATCAAAGTAACCCCCATGAATATGCCTGCAGTCCCATTAGTTCTAGAAAATCCATAATTTAAACTCTTTCCCAAGCTGGTCATAGATTGGTTCAAGTAGACAATTAAAAGTCACCATCTTAGCTAGTACTAGTCACTGCCTAATCATCTATATTTTAATATTTTAGAGCATCTTAAACATAGAATGAATTGACCTCTTTTACTTTCCTTACATTTTACAAATAATTCTTACCAAATAATTCTCATTCCGAGTACACTGGGATTTATATACATGGGAAGTTGGAGAAATTTACTTTTAGATATAACAAGTTGTCATTAAACAAAACAAAACAAAATATTACATGGCAATTTGATTCCGAATTCATCTGTTCCCGATTTTTCTGGGTTTTATTTTCATTGACATCTTGAAAACTAAATCTTATTTGTTGATAACTTTTAAATAATAGTTACTAAGATTAAACAACAAAGCCATACACATGCATACACACACACACACACACACACACACACACACAAATATAACACGTACATAAGTATATGGATCCTGACACCACATGGCAGGTTTAGATATAGTCTTGTACTTTGCTTATGTGAGTCAAACACTCACAAAGGTTCATAAACTACAAGGAATATTGTTTTCAGAAGTGCAGAGCCAAGGTTCAGAATCCTAGAGATCTTCAAATCCTAAGAATGTAAGTGAAATATGCCAATTGTCTGAGATGGTGCAATGGTTGAGGGGCTTATAAGAACTCAATTGCAGTGTGATTTCCAAACATAGCAGTCACCTTCTAAAATTTGTAGTAGAAAAGACCATAATGAATGCCTCTGATATGTTAGAGAAAGGTCATAAGCTAACTGCAGATGCACATACCTGAATTCCAGCACTAAGAGCCAGCGACAGGAGCAGTACAAGTATTAGGCTAAATGGTTGTCCAGGGAATTCTAGGCCAGCCTGGTGACAGTGAAACCCTGTTTCAAAAACACCCACACAGCCACAGCCTTGCATATAGAACACAAACTATTAACAATAACCAAAAAAACGAAAGGAAATTATATAAAGAAGAATGGAAAGAGAAAGGCAGGAAGGAAAAAATAAATAAAAAGGTAGAAAATATGAAACAAATAATTGTAATTTCATCAAACAACAGGATTAAAATTAGTCATGGAATGGACTGACAGAATTGTAAATATTAAGCTGTGACAGTAGACCCATGGTGGTGGCAAGTCTGTTCTGAGCATTTTCCTATGAAACTGTCAATAAAATAAGGTAAATCTTTCTTGTGTGCTTCGGAAGTGATCACTAGGTGCGCCTTGATAATACAGCGTTTGTAAGAAGATGCAATATGCTTACTTTTATAACATTAATCTCATCTGAATGCAGGCAAGCTTACGTTAAGGCTTCCTTTGACCTGGACTCTCTCAGTACATCATACATTTTGATGCAAAGCTCTTTCAGCTTTTGCTTCTGTATTGGCTTTGTCTGATGTCTGATCATCAGAACCATGCAATTTCAAACATTTGAATCCACAGGACAGCAACAGAAACAAAAGCGATCTTGAAATCCTTACCATATGGATTTCTCCATCAGTCTCTGGCAGCTATTGAAGACCCCCAGAGTAACCAAAACGAAGAAAACACATATGAGAAATTACTAGAGTGGAAGACAGTATTAGGCTCCAAAGTGGGAGATCAGGGTCTCTTACTCCATTGAACTTTGATTAGATTTGAATTATTTTTTAGTAGATTAGGTTTCTGTGCCTTTCTAAAAAAAGCGTAGAAGATGGAAGAGCAAAACTGACTGCATTACAGATGAGCCCTTGTTAGATTTCAGCGTCTCCTCTCCCAGAAGACTCTCTTTATTATGAGTACGGAGTAGTAAGAAGTGTTAACTCTATATTCTCAAACCTTCTAAAAACTCCATAGCACATGTCTTCACATTCCTTCTCACTCCTTTTTAACAAGGCACAGTCCTTCAAAATATAAATTTTCCTTACAAAAACAAATTTCTAAAATTCTTCATGTGGTGTGATACCTAATATTCTCTCGATGTTTATTGGCTTTGCACCACTAAAAGATGATTTCTATATCAATTCCAATCACATATTAGATATGTATTATTTAAGCAAATACCTTATTATTTTATTATGTAATGAAAACATTGATTTAGAGGCTATTTTATTTTATTATGTTATGCGATTGTCAGTATATTGCGCCACAATTATCTCAGGGCCTGTACCTCGAGGCCTATAGGACAGATAAATGCCTGGCTTGAGTTTGAGGGATGTAACATGAAAAGGCCGGGCCTGCTTTTTGTGTTTCTGTCCTGCCCGGCCCCCAAAGCTGTTTAGTCCCAGAAAAAAATCACACACAGATCTCTGTAAGTTATAATGCTGATTGGCCCGTTAGGTCAGGCTCTTACTAGTTAACTCTCACATCTTGATTAACCCATTTTTCTGACCTATGTTAGCCATGTGGCTCAGTACCTTTTTCAGTAGAGCAGCTCACATCCTGCTGCTTAGGTGATCTGGGCAGGAGTGGGAGGAATCAACTTCCTCCTCCCCAGAATTCTCCTGCTCTTCTTGCATCATTTCCACTTCCTGTCTGTTTTTCCCACCTGTACCTCCTGTCTGGCCAATCAGCGTTTATTTAAAACATGATTGACAGAATACAGACAATTCTCCTGCACCAGAAGGAACCAAGTGAGGATGAGACATCAAAAACTTGGTAGACAACCCTCCAGCCAGAGGAAGGGTTTGACTTTCTCTCATTGGCCAGAGGTACCCCCACATCACATGATGTCACGTAACCTATATAAGCTGATGCTCACAGTAATAAACTGAGTTCCTGCTTTGACTTGACACCCTGTCGCATCTTATTGTATTTCATTGTGGGGATGTGGATCCGATTGTCCTGCATCATAAGGCTACTGAGCGGGCAGAGAGCCCATTCACCTTTCCCCAGGGAGTAAAGCTAAGGAGGCCTGGCATTGGTATATGTGAAGGTATGTATATGTGAGTACATTACCTGTGGAGGTCAGTGAGGTTGTTGTGAGCCGTCTAACCTGGTTGGTAGGACCGAAACTCAATCTTCATGTAAGAGCTCTATATGTTCTTAAAAGCTGGTTATTTCACCAGCCCTAACACTGCTTTAAAATTTTACATTTGTTTAAATTTTAAAAACCAATATTTTTAATCTCTTTAATGTAGTTTCTCTTTTTATATATTTAACTTTAAAAATCATTAAAAATTGTATGTATGAGTGTAAACAAGCACATTTGCTATTTTTGAAAATTTAAATCCAGTTTTTTCTAAATATAATATTCTTGGATTAATAGAAGGTATTAAATTTGGTGAAATGATTCCAAAAGGCTGGTATAGGTTATCTGGGTGCCACTGTGAAGGTATTTATTAGAAAAAAAATTCTACTTTGTAGACTGAATAAAGGAGGACCTCACCCTTATAGTCTTTCCAGGGCCATATATGAACCAAAGATAAGTATATGCAAGGTTTGCTTTCTGTTTTATCTAAAAAACGTGCTCTTTCCTTTATGATAGAGCTTCTATGTCTCAGTTTTTAGATTGAATTGAGGTTCATTCCATGGGATCTCGTAGTTCTTAGATTATCAAGGTTGGAATAGAACACACGGCATCATCAACTATACTGGGTCCTCAGCCAATCAGGCGAATCAGCAAACTTCTAAGAAGCCACCATTGCATGACTCAATCTATTATTATGAACAAGCCTTCTGTGAGCATTTGTATATGCCATTACGTAATATTTTCAGTATCATTGGGTCACATTCATGCTCTGTCTTGGCTTCATTGATTCCCGGTATTTCTACTTATTCTTGTGGTTATATATTTCCATATTTATATTCCTTCAATTTTGTTGATTTTTATCAAGATCTATTTTGATATTAATGTTTTCTTGCAGAACAAAATGATATATATGTTTGTATAGGTCTCTATACAAACAAACATTTGATACATTCCTGAGTATTTTTCTATTCTTGAGAAGCAAACATATACACCTATACACAAATACCATCCTAGAGTGAAACAGACAGACACACACACACACACACACACACACACACACACAGAAAGAGAAAGAGAGAGAAAGACACAGAGAGATACACAGAAAGAGAGAGAGAGAGAGAACTGCTTTATTTTATATTTTCTTTCTATGCTTTATACCTTGGTTTTTATTCTTATATGCATATTTAAAGTGATTTCTTAAATTTTTATACTTCAATTTGCATTTTCTTCCACTGTTTACCAGCTTCTTTTTGGACACTTACATGTTTTTCTTTTTAATTTTTTTAATTCTTTGAGTGAAAATTTGTGTTTTCACTTTCAAATACGAAAAACTGTAATACATGGTTTTCCACTGTTTCTACTTATCGTCTTTTCTTATTTTAAATGTTTCATTTGTGCAGATTTTACTTATGGACCTAGGAAATTTTTTTATGTTTTTAATACTTTTGAAAGGGACCAGTTGCCTGCTAAGAAATAATACAAATGGAAAAATGAATAGGGAAATCATTATTTTCATTATTGAAAAACACCCTCCCATTCAATGTGTAAATTTTTTTCACCACAGGGAAACATATTTTCTTTGCTTACTTTTTCTAATTGCCATCCAGGAGGCGAAAAGTTACACATTTGGATATCATATTCATAGCTCCTGTTTCCTGGCTTTGCTTTCCCTCAAGGATTATTTCTCAACTAGCAAACTCCTTCCTCGAACATAGAATTACCTAGTGGGAATTTTTGACACTCATCTCATCTCATGGCAGACATTCTGTATTATTGAATAGTATCTCTATAGGGACAGTTTCTCCCTTCGGAGTGGCCTCTCTGAAGTCATTGATCACCTGCTCCAAATCAAAGCCTAGCTGGATATGCCTATCAGAAAGATGACACCTTCTTTACAGGAAATCTGTATGCTTGCGGCCATCAGCTGTGCAGTGTGTAAGTTTTCAGCAGGCTTCCCTGCCTCAGACATTACAATATTTGGCAGATGAACTTCAAGGTTACTACTTTAGGGCTACAGTAGTTTTCTTGCTCTGTCAATTTCTCTTGGTGCTTTGCTTATTTATTATTTATTGTGGCATTCAAATAAATCAATGGAGTAAAAAGTCCTTACTGGATCATTAACTGGAAATTGTCCTAAATATATTCAAATTAAATACTATCCAAGCATATCTAAACCCATAGAAAAATACTTCTGCTTCAATTTGACCAAAAATATACATATTAGAGACAGACTTCAGTCTGTACCCAGAGTACAATAGTTAACTGTACTCTACCCTAAATGATGAGACACAGCCCTTCTAAGAAAAAGAGTAAGTTGACAAAAGCCACTCTGAGAAGAACAGAAAAAAAATTTATTAGAAACATTTATATGCTAGCAACACCAAACTCATTAATCTCCCTACATCTGACTTATTTAAACAAATGTGGCAATATTTAGTTGTTTTCAATATCCAGGGAAATACTAATACTCTTATGAATATAGAAATCTTTTGATAGATGCTGAAATCCTCTATGTAAATGTTATATGGTTTATACACATCCTCTGTCAATACATGATGTTACCTTTTGAATACTGGTAACAATAACATACAAAATATGAAATGCAAATAATTGTAACACTATGCCATTTAGAAAATGATGGCAACTAAAACTATTCTTTATTTTATTATTATTAGAATTAATATAACAGATAAATTGGTGTAAAGTTTAACATATGATATACAGATTTACATAAAAACAATTATAATCAGGTGAACAATGTCTTCCCAGTATCATTCTGAAGTCAAATTTCCTCTTCCTAATTGGTGTGATTGCTACTCTGTTCTCTTATCATGATGCATTTGTCTGTCATGACTTTCATTAAAATGCCATGCTGTGTTATTTTCAACACTGAGATTAGTTTTTTTCATAGATATTGCTGCCATTGAGATTCTGCTAAGTTGTATTCATCATTAGTTTACTTACCTGTGTGCTCAGTAGAATCCCTTTGAAAATAATATTTAGATGTTTCATTACCTATTCTGTCAATTGAACAACTTGTAAGTTGTGGCTTTTGGTTTATTTTCTATTTATTTTCTTTTAGTTTGTTATTTTTTGAGATAGGGTTCCTCTGTGTAGCTTTGGTTGTCCTAGAACTTGTTCTGTAGACCAGGTTGACCTCGAACTAATAGAAATCCATCTGCCTCTGCTACCCTATTAGCTGGCTTGTTTATTATTTCTTTTTAATATACATGAAGTTCTCTGTACAGCTCAGATATGGTTTTGTATGAACATACATTTTTCAATGTATATTCCTAGTAGTGTGATTAGTTGGCACAGGGTTTACCAATGTTTAACTTTCTAAGACAGCCATTAAAACAGAGAGAACCTTCATCCCACGATGGATGACGATATAGACGGAGACCCACGTTGGAGCACCGGATTGCACCCCACAAGGTCCAAATGAGGAGCAGAAGGAGGAAGAAAATGAAAAAGGAAATAAGGACTGCGAGGGATGCGATCACCCACTGATACAAGGGGACGGATCTAATAAGAGTTTACCAAGACCAGTTGGACTGGGACTGAACGAGGACGCAATCCAACCAGATTCTCTGAATGTGGCCGGATTCTCTGAATGTGGCTGGCCCGGAGTCTTTCTGAAAAGCCATTGACAATGGCACTGGGACTTGTTTCCTCTGCATATACTGGATTTTGCAGATCCAGTCCGTCTGGACACTCACCTTCCTGGACTGGAGGAACTTGAACTTCCCACTGGGCAGGAAACTCTGACTGCTCTTAGGGATGAAGAGGGAGGAGGAGAGAGAGTGGGGGGAATGGGAGGATGGTGGGAGGAGGGGCGGAAATGGAAACTTTTATAATTTAATAAAATTACAAAAAAAATATGGAATTTTTGGAATTAAGGAGCAATAAAAGAAAAGTGCAGTTTTAGACAGTGGGACTTCTTTCAACTTGTACCTAGTTGAGCCTAATCTATAGGCTCCTAATATTGGACGATTTGGAAATTCTTCCCGTATTATCATTTGTTGTACAAGTCTCTCAGTTGGGTACAGTTCTCTAGCAGCCAGAGAAATTTGCCAATTGGAAAATAACAAAAAGTAGACAAGAAGGATTGTTCTAGCATTGTCATTTCACAAGTCTCACTTTTTTTGAAATTGGTCCTGGCATGGTATCTCCAGAGACTTTCCCTGCTTTTTGTTAACACTAATTCATCACACATGGTGGCAGAATCAGTGGTGATCATACTGAGTAATTCTGCGGCACACAGAATATTGACCCTTTATCTATGAGTCACCCTGGAATCTAGGTCCAGCGTGGCATGGTAATGAGAGTTATTTAGACCCACAAATAGGTAGAAAGCCGCATTATGTACTCATCTCAGTGGCTCTTATATTTTCAAATGCTTATAGAAACTAGTCAAGTAATTTTTTTCTTCAAAATTGATGCATTGAGTCAAATCTAGGAAATAAGTATGAATACGCATTTGTCTTGATGTTAGTTTTTCTTACACCAAAGGAAAAAAAGTATTTCTACTTAAAAAAAAAGAGATGCGTTGCTAAACTTGTCTTTTGAATGTTAGTGTAATGCTTATTAAAATGTAAGTTGGTAGATAATAAACATTTTCAATCTTTGGAGTATAGATTGCAGAAGAGACATGGGCTTCATACACATGCAGAGATTCAATTTAATTGTAGCAATTAATAACAGACATTAATTATTTTATCAGCTACAATTTTTTATTTCTCTTATATCTTTTGAAATGAAAGCAAGATATCAAAGGAAAATTGCATGTAGTTTATGAAAGATCATGTGACTGGCTAATTGTAATAGAAGAATTCAAATCAAAAGAGAATATCACAGAGCAGGCTTCAAGCATTGATGTCATATTATTTCTAATATCTATGTGTTTATAGGAAATGCTATACTCCAAATCAATCTCCAGTGATTTGATAGACTTTTGCAGTTCTTTCCACATTGGATGGAGTAGCAATTTGTGACCAACTGTTAAACTATTGTAGGTGAAACTTGACTGTAGATAGCTTGTAACAGTATTTCTGCTTTATTTTTGAGAATTTGTTCTGAATAAAAGTTTTTTCCTAAAATAGTGGGCATCTATCATCAATGCAGTTACTTCCACCAAATGAACTGAGAGTTTAGTGAAACAATACAATAAAGGAAATATGAATTTATTATTTCAGTTATGGAGCAGTAGTAACTTTCTCCTTTGCTCCCATGTATCAGAACACCATGCTCTTTTTCTTCCAGCTTTGATACTGAAAGGGAAATCACCTGTTTTACGGGCCTCCAACTTTGAACTAAGTATGTCATGAGCTTCCGTGGTTTGATGACTCTGGGCCAGAATTGAGAGTTATTATAGTTTTGCTTGCTTTTCCAACTTGGAGACAATCTTTAATAAGTTTCCTCAGTCTTTATAATTATCCAAATGACTTTCCCTTGCAAAACCACTTAGCTGTTTATGTAATCCTCTATCTTTCAATTACTTTTTATTGATTCTACATCTCTGGAAAATCCTGGCTTACCCACAAATACAATAGGGGCAGTACTAAGGCTGTGTTATTGCCAAATTGGATTATAAGAGATATTCTAATCCCTGCCTTGTACTTTCTGACCAATGCTTAGAAGAGAGACCACTTACCATCTTATAAAGATATAAAATAAAGGAAGAGAATCTAAGCATTGAGGAAAAGATGTGTGAGATGAATTTGTCAATGTTTAGTTTAGGAACTTATCCTCCAACTACACTGAAGCCTTCAGCGACATGTGAATACAGCTGAAACCTATTAGTAATTTCCTTAAAAAAAATCTTCGAAAGAAAATGTTCAACTCTTCAGCAAAAATATCCCTGAAATCCTAGGAGTATGGAAGGTAATAACCAGCAGTGTGAGAGATGATAGGTGACTATCACTTTTAACTATGTAATTTTGGAATAATTTGTTAGCTGGCAAAATACAATAAATAAAGCCATAAATTTAGTTTTCATTTGCTTAAGATAGTTTTGTTCACATGAAAAAATATGTATTAAAATCTTTCTTTATTATCTTACATTCCTCTAAATTGCTTATTATGTCAATATCTAACAGAAGGAAAAATTCCTTTTAAGGAAAATAATTCACGTCTAATAAATGGTCACTCACTAACATAATTTACTTTTACATAATTAATATTTAAAACCAGTAGATTAACTTACTTTATATTTTTTATTTCTTAAAATTTGAAAGAATTTATGAACAACCACTTAACATTACATTATCTTGATAACTGGGCATGGAACTGTAGAGTTTAAGCATGTCCCTCAGAAGGAACTGTAGCTGTTGCTGGCTTGTGGATGCTGCCTGTTTTGTCCTCCCCATTTCCCGGAGGGCAGATGTGAAGACACAGACTCTGAGATGTAAAAACTCTTTGTTATAAGAGGGTCAGAGGGTGGGAGGTTATGGGATTAGCTGCCACAGGAGTTTTTCCAGTTGGCCCTTTTGAATGGTCACTGTTGGTGTGTTGTGATTCGCTAGGAGTGTGTGACATTAGTTACTGTGCTTTTGGTCTACTGACAGGTCGTTTTGGCCAATTTTGCCTATTCATTGTGAGTTTGCATGTGCTTGCTTTTGCTTGCACTATTGCCCTGGCTTATTTCACCCTTTTTATTTTATTTTTATTGGGTGACTTAGTGGAAGTTATGGATTCTTTAGAACCCCACTTCAGGGACCCCCCCAACATTTGGGCTGTGACTCTCTTAGGTTGGCCTGCCAGGCAGGCTCTTATCTGTCTTTGACTACTATTTTGGGACTTTATTGTGCTAAATATAGTATTTTGCATGCTTATATGGCATAGCAGCTATCTGAGAAAATATTTACATGCTCTTATTGGAACATTTCCAATATCTTAAGGACTGCCAATAACTCTCCTAGTTGTACTGATCCAAGATTCGGTTGAGTATAGGGCCTTTCTTTATCATTAACTTCCATTATATTAACCCAAAATTAGTTTTATTCACATCTGTAAAGGCTATAGTGGCCTGGGGAATGACATTTTTGATGGTGTGGAATTAATTTTTACCTTTAATTTTAAAAGGTGGAGGGCAGAAAGTTGTCTGTCCTGAGGGACGTGATTATCCAGAGTGCCTATACTGGACTAGCAATCTCTTTAAAACTAACTTTCTCTCTAAGTGGTTTGTTTTTTCTCTGGCTTTTCTTATGACAATGTCTCTGCAGTCTTTATCTATTACTGTAGCTACTGGGTCAGGGATTTAACCAAGTGCCATGCATGAGTGGTTGCTGACTGTCCAGAAGGGCAGCAAACAGCTTATTTTCATAAACAGTCCCGGAAAGCTGGCTGAGGACACAGAGCATGAGCAACAGAAACTCCCCGTTGCCACCTTGACTCTGGAACAGGACCTAAAGGTGTTCTACAATGCTCTCAGGCCAACTCACAAAGACACCAAAATCTCTACTAAGGCTTCTTTTCCTGTTGTTCAAGTAACCTCATCAGAGAGAACCAAAATATTGGGTCAATCCATCCTTTTAAATAACATCTACTATGATTATGAAATGGAAGAGATCTGCCTAGTGGATGAGAACCAGTCTACATTAACCATTGAAAACCAAGGCACGCCACTTACCTACTTGTACCAAAGCTGTGAAGTCCTTGTCCTTGCTGTTATTTTTATCAGGACCCACTGGGAGCTTCTATAGTCTCATGTCCAGTGATAGTTCTTTTGGCATTCAGGGCTTTAGGTTTTTGGATGAGCCCTGGGACAATCCCTATGTAAGAGGCTAAATTGTCCACATCGCCAGCACATATGATGGGGGGGAACACAAAATATTTATCCTTGTCCTCTGACTCCCCCTGGAACAAGAATGACTCTGTTGCTTCATCTGGAGTATCCACACAAGGGTAGGGAGTTGAGAGGGGATGAAGTGTCGTGCTGGGGCCCCCTCCTCAATGGGAATGCAAGGGGGCAATTCCAGAGAAGTAGTTCCATTGAGTCAAAGTGGGAGGCAGCGATGGAGACGGAACTAGAGGAGAAAGAAACTGATGACTGGTCGGAAAGGCACCCATAATCCCTCTGTGATGGGCAGTCGTTACTCTCACTGGGTCCCAGTAGCAGATCCTGGCTAGGCAGACACTCTGGATGATTCAGGCAGCGCACCTCCAGGCTATCTGTTTTATTCTTTGTGAGGAAGGAGGTCCCAGAGACCAGGGGAAGGGTCATGGCACCGGGGCTGATAGCAGGGCAGGGTTCTGAGCTTAGGCACTCCTGGATGTCAGATGCCCAGGCCTTCACATGAAGTGAATCAGTTGTCTCCAGAATGTACTTTGAAGGGCCTTCTACCTTAACCACAAATGTATTCTTCCTATCAGGCATCTCTGGAGCTTTGGATGTGCAGACATCAGTGATAACAGAGCAGGGAATGCTGAGTTGGGAATGGGATGCCTTGGGTGGTGTGAAGAACTACAAGTTACTTTCTTCTCTTCCTCCTTCAGAGGCAACACTTTGTCTCTGAGGCTGCCCTCCTCCCTCTGAGGTGATCCCAGGCACCCCTTTTCTATGACCCACTCCCGCTGGGTCGGGGCAGCTTCTTAAGCCCACATAAAACTGAGCAGCTCTTCCCTCTGTACCATTCCTGCTCCGTCTTTCAAGGTTCCTCATCCATAGCTCACTTTTAGCCTCTCAAAGCAATGAGTCCATCTTTCCTCAGGAAATGTGCAATCCCCTACCAACTGTCCCAGAATGACCAGAGGAGTTGGAGTTGCTGTTTCTACCTAGGACTGGAGGGCCTGATGTGATCTCCAGAGGTTCAGCAGGGGAGGAAGTGTCAACGGTCTCTGGCCACTGCAGGATGCTTCATACAGAGCCTCTGACTGACTAAGCCACAGAATGGAGGAGAAAGCTCTTCTTAAGCTTTGGCCTTGAGGACCTTGTCGAGTAGGAAGAGACTGAGGAGCAAGGGGCTAACTAGGTCCTCAGAAGACAGAGATGGTCCCAACACAGCGGGGGGTCCGCCACACCAGGGCTCAATGGGGCCAAGACAATTGGGAAGAGTGAACCAGAGGCTCAGCTTTGAGGTACTGCCAGAATAGCTCAGCAAAACCGCCAGAAAAGGGGGCTTCTGTCCAGGTTCTACGTATTGTGGGTGTGAGGCCAGGTAGAGGTGAAAAGGCGGGCAAATTCCAGGACAGTAGCGCTCTCATGGACTCACAGAACTCTTGCCAGCTTGCGGGATGGGGTGGTAGCAGCACTGGCAGAGAAGGCCCCATCCTCCAGGGAAGGGGTGGCATTCATAATGGGTCCCAGGAGGAGGACAAGTGGAGCCTGGGAGGAGGGGGCAGCAAAGAAGAAAGCCGCCAGAAGACACAGGTTGCACAACAACAACTGCATCTAGATCGTCACGTTCATTTCAGGGTCATGCTATTGGAAGTAGCCACCATCTGAGGAGAACGCTCCAATCCCAGAAGGGAAAGGGGATATGGGCCAAAGCTTTTCTGTGAATTAGGAGACCGGCCACCTCTCTAATAACACTTAACTGGTGGTCACATAACCGGATTAGTTGAGAAAAGAGATTAGCATAGGAAGTCCAACAGTCCGTGCTCCGAATAGTGCTCGGGACTTCCCATAAAGCAAGAGAGCCTTCAGTCACTGTGAGTAACTCCGGGCAAAAATCATCAATTGCACGAGGACAAGGAAGGAAGGGAAATTATTGTTTGCAGACCGAGTGCGCTGCTTATATGCTTATAGTGAGGGACTTCCGTGGTTTGTTAGGCTGCATCTCCGTGCTCACACAGTGTCTGTGGGTGAAAAGGACCAGTCTGAGGGTCCTTTATTGGTTCTGTGTTCTGGGTGGTCGGCTTTTATGTGGAAGCACTGGGACGAACTGAGTCACGATGGAGAGCTCATAACCAGGAGAACAAACAAAAGAAAATGTGGGGATAGGGAAAAAAGCCCCAACTCACCAAGGGCTTAGAAAACAAAAATAAGGGTCAACTCACCGAATATATCCAAAAGGGGTGAATTCAAGGTGCCTGCGCAGAGTCGGGATGTACACAGCAGTGGGAGCAGCAAATAAGAAACAACCTCCCCCCACACACACACACACAAAAGGTCCATCCATACTGGGCACGAGTTGTAGTAGTTGCTGCTGCCTGTTGTGCTATTCCCGTTCCTGGGGGTGGGGGAAGGGTGGATGGGGTGAGAAGAGATGGAGGTAATGAAGGTCCCTGAAAGATTCCTATGTAAAAGATCTCTATTATAAAAGAGTTGGGCGTTTTATGACATTAGGGAAATTAAGCTGCCGCTTGAACGTTTATGGTTGGTCCTTTTGAAACTGGAAGTCATTGCTGGTGTATTGTGATTGGCTTGGAGTGAGTGTCATTAGTTAATGTGATTTTGGTCCAATGGCAGGTTGTTTTGGCCAACTTTGCTTATTCTCCATGAGTTTGTATGCGCTTGCTTGTGCTTGCACTTGTGCCCTGCCTCAGGGCATGACAATGTTGGAATTGTGTTATAGAAGCACATAAATAAAGGAAAGACTGGCTTCTGAATCCTAAATTGGATACTGGCATGTTCAGATTCCCCCTGTGCTCCTTTGCATATTTAGTTGTCTCTTCTACTGGAATGCGTGTGCACAGTTGCTTTTGGTTTTTAATTCAGCATCTAAACAGGGTCATCACAACAGAGTGGGAATGTATCAAAGACGCTAGAAATCAATAAATCGTGTTAAAACAATAAAGAAATGAATAATGTACACAGTTCATTACCGAAAGACAAATATTTATTTTCTCTGACAGATTTGCTTTCCTACTGGAAAGCTGGAAAGGTTTTTTTGTGATTTTCTGCCATGCAATAGCACTTAAAGGAAGAGAGCCACAAACTGCCTGTATGGACTTCTCTTGGGCATAACTTGTGCTTTTCTTCCCTAATAGACGAAAGTAAACATAATAACATGTAACTTCTAAAGTTACATCAAAAGAGAATTATTTTTTTAACTTTTTAGATGTCCATCCTCTGGATCCAGCCCTGGAGGAGGAAGATAGATAGTATAAAAGAAATAATACATACTTTTGATCAGTAATAAACAAGATGTAGTTTTCATTAGAAAATTAATCGGGCATAAGCAGCAATGCAGACAGTTCTGCCATGTGCTTCCTTCTCAGGTTGAAACAGCTTTCAAAACACACTTGAAGCAGCATCACAGTGATGTTGTTACCGTGGAGACAGCAAGCCCTGAGAGAAAGCTTTAAGAGGAGGGCACAAGAAGAGACACTCAGAGCTCTGTTTTACATACACATCTGTCATTGGAATCTACTTTATGCAGCAGTGCTGCAATTGCTGATCATACAAGTGCAAACTGCTTAACAGTACTGACAACAGCTCTGCACAAAAGGCCAAGCAGCTTCGGATGATATTTTCTCTGTTTCCTTTTTACCTCATCACAAGCTGTCAGAGAGCACAAGAGAATTTCCTTTGGACAGTTTTTTTCTCGAAAATACTTTAAGTGCAAAGTGCATGTTGACTTAAATCCAACATGATATTCGGGAGTTACATTTTTAACTCCTCAGCCCATTTTAATTGGAACATAGCAAAATATAACTAGTCATCTCCTTTGTGTGTGTGTATGTGTGTGTGTGTTAGTAACACTAAACTAAGGATGTTGGGAGAGGCATTAGCTAATAAATTCTTGGGATTTGTGTCTATAAACATGAATTCACTCAAAAATTCTAATTAATATTTTCAATTAAGCAAATCTCTGAGGGTAAATACAAAGATGTGCTCTCTTTATTTGGAAACATTTTTTTCTTTGGAAATATCAACTTGTACATTTGGCTACATCATACTGCAAGTCAATGCAAGACATAACACTGGCATTTGTCTTTGCTTCACTGGGAATCAGGACTGGAAAACCCCCCTATAAACATCTCAAGAGACAAGTTACTCATGTAAAGATCCAATTCCTATTTTCAGGGTCTTGGTGAGGAGTATGCAGATTTGTTTATATGCCACTGTTGATTATTGAATGCAATACCTCTGAATGTTTTGAACTGAGTGAATTAACTGGAGGTCACCACACATCCTATTAAGAATTTACATACCCAGTTCATTAATTCCAAAGCTGTGTTCAACAAACACCCCAACTTCCTTGATGCTCCACCAAAGTTAGAAGCATGAAACCTCTTTTATAGAGAAGAATGTGAATAATTGGAAGAAACAGACAAAATCTAGGTTTTGAAATGCACAGCATCAAGAAAATGGCACACTTTATTTTTATTTCTTGCCCTAAGAAAGAATAGGCAGCTTAAATTTAGGTATCCCAGGGCAACGGGTATGTGAATTAACTCAGTGCCACCTACTCTAGCTAATCTCTGCCATCAGAATCACGATGGCTTCTATGTAAGGATACTGTAATAAAAGAAGAAGGCTTGGAGGCATGCTTATAATCTACTTTATAATTTAAGAACCTAGTTCCAAAATGTAAATTTAACTCCTACTTAAGTATCAGAACAGCTGCCATCTTCTTGGCGCAGGGAGAATGTCTCTTTTTCACATTGTTATATTTCTTCACAAACCCAGAAACATATGTGCAAAGGAGAAACTATTTTGGTTATAAAATACCTTCAAATTCATTTGAAAAGTACTGTCATTTATTAATATGCACATTTTTTCTTTCATAAGGTTTTTATACTAGTTGACATCATGAGATCACGTAAAATTGATTCTTTTTATAGGTTTCTGTCCCTGCTTATTGTTCCACCTGAAAAGAAGCCTATAATTTTGAGCTATGTTATGTTAATTTCATGTTTCTTGAATTAATTTTGAATATATGGTTATTTTTGATATTCTATAACTTTTTATATATCTCTAACAAACTGACCAAACTTTTCTTTAAATTCTTAATTGTATATTGTGTTTTGTTTAATAAAGATGATAAGGCCTTTTTATGATAGCCTTACTTAAAGACTTCTGGCCAAGCAAGTTGTTGGGGTTTGTAATATTTTTTGTCTTTCCTTCACTTGGAATTTGTTCTGTTGTTAGTGGGAAGGAGATAGAAAATTCATATTAAAAGTACTGAAATAACTATCAAATTGTCTAATTAAAGAATTCTTTGTTCATTTTTTGTTTTGTGTTTTTTATATCCTTTTTGTGTGTTTGCTTGTATTTAGTAAATCCCATAGATCCCCTGGTAAAACAATAATTTGAATCATTTATTTCATTCTATTTTTAAAATAAAATTAATTTATAAGCATTTTTAAAGGCAGTTTTGAGGACCTAATGGGGAGTATAAAACAAACTTTTCATGGAAAAGATTCAGATGGGAAAAAAGACATAAAAGAAATGGAATACTAGCAGAATTATAGCAGAGGAAGGGAGGACATTTCCCCACCTCACACCTAGGTCACTATAAACCTCTACATATAAATAGATAAAAAATATACTATCTTTTTATTACTTCCTGTTCAATTTTGGTGACAAGAAATTTGAAACAGCCAAAAGTAACTGTATGTGTATTTTCTTAAACAACAATAAGAACAAAAAAAAAAAAAAACGGAATGACACAGATTAGTGTACTGAATTATTTTTAGAAAATTTTTGGTTTTAACTTTAACTTGCTCCTTATATCATATTGGGAACAAGAGAGGACCAGAGCATGCATGTATCAGAGTGTGCATGCTTCTCTGCAATTTGAAAAAAACTGTGAAGAGTGTCTCATTAAAAAAAAAAATCAGATCTTACTTACATGATGCAGAAACCATTGTCAGGATAAAATGGGACAACACAGATTTAAATGCATTTCTGCAATGATCAGAAACAGAGAAGGTTGTCTAACACATAAAGATGCCTCCACGAGCAATAAAGCCCTGGAGTTTTCACAATTCCCCACAGTTTTGGTCTGTCCAACAACCAATACTGGGTGTTTCTCTGGTGACCCCTGCCTCTGTACTATTCCCCTTTGTGTATCTTTTGATTTTTTTTTCTATATGGTACATCCATAGTCAGTGTATTGGGAAGTCTTGGAGTATTACTAGCTAAATTTATTTTATATGGTATTATTCTGACTTTTGGAAAAGCAAATCCTCATGTTTTATAGTGAACCAGCAGTTGTGCTATTTAAAACTTTGTGTCTTCCTTAATTTTTCAGAAACAACCTAGTCATATAGGTTGATTTCTCTCACTAATATTTACTCTGAAATCGTACCCTCTAGTAATTTGAAATGTATCTACATTTTGAAACAGGATCAGGAAAGATATGTTACAATAAACTCAACAAATGTTTATGGTCAATCCCTAACTCAACACCACTGAAGCCCTTGTCAGAGACTAGAGAATCCGAGAAGTGTAAGGACTGGACAGAAACTGGGAGACTTCTGAAATGCATTTGTAAGCCCAGGAACAGTTGAACTGAAGGAAGTTGACAAACGAAAAGGGGAATTTCCTCTGAATGTTAGGGACTGATCTTGCATGTGTCTAAGCCTATGTCATCAGACATCACTTATGAAACTGTAGAAAAATGGATATTTGGAGTTTTAAAGTACATAGTTTTGGTAATTTTCTGTCATAGTCCTAGTAAGCTAACATAACTTCAGCATTTTTAGCATTTTTCTGATTTCTCTACTCCTTACTTTCTCCCTCTCTTTTTTTTCTTTTCCTTCTTTTTGTCGAAATTGTTCATTTTGCTCTTAAATATGAGATGAAGAACGCAAGAGGACAAGCAACAGCAAAATGTAATCTGCCTTCTCTGTTGACTGAGGTTTCTGTCCCACCAGGTTCCACAGCTGTTCTATTCTAAAGAAAAGCATAGAGGTCTACATTAATTATAAACAGGTCGGCCCATTAGTTCAGTCTTCTTATTAATCTTATAACTTATATCAGCCATAATTCTTGCTTGTGTTAGCCACGTGGTTTGTTACCTTTTCAGTGAGGCAGTCACATCTTGCTTACTCATTGTCAAGATGAAGACTGCAGACTGACCTTTCCTCTTCCCAGCATTCTCCTGTTCTCATTGCCCCACCTCTACTTTCCTGCCTGATGGCCCCACCTATACTTCCTGCCTGGCTACTGGCCAATCTACGTTTTATTAAAATACAATTGACAGGGTACAGAACATTGCCCCTCAGCATTTCTCCATTACAAAAGTGAAAATATGATATTTTTTATCTCTCTTCTGTGGACTGAAAATATTTATCATGACTTCAAAATAATTATGCATAGTTAAAAATTTGAAACTCTTTAAAACATGGCATACTACCTAGTAACTAAAATGCAAATAAACTTGTTAAAATAGGCATTTCAGTTTGAAATAGAAAAATGTTACCAAATCAATATGGTCTAGACTATCGTTACTTCCAACTCAGGGTTACACCAATAATGTGGTTGTTTTATGAGCTACATTTTTTACAATATTTCTAATAAAAATTGGTATATAGCTAAGAATATTTTAAAGGTATGTCGTTAAAGAGCATAAAATTAAATATCATCTACCATTATCAGTATTCATGTATAATAGCAATGATTAGTACTATGAATATGACATGAATATTCTGACTTAACCACCGACTTGAAGAAAACAATCAATGTGTTTTTATTTTCAAGGACTTAGTAGTTTAGTATAACAACTCATCTATCCTCTGCTAAAATAAGGAACTATGTCTTAGATTTAATACTAAACCAGTGAATCTCAACCTTCCTAAGGCTGCCAGTCTTTAATACAGTTCTTCATGCAGTGGGAATATTCAACCTTAAAATTATTTTGTTGCTATTTCATAACTATAATTTTGCTACTATTATGAATTGTGTTGTAAATAGCTGATATGCAGGGTGTATGTTATATAACCTCTGTGTTGGGAACAACTGAACTAAATTGATTAGCTTATGTTTGATAAACATTATAAGAATCAGTGCATTAGAGGCTCTACTTGGTTATTGTTGTAGGTTCTTACTCGGTCCTGCAGATATTGACAGTTCTGCTAATCAGCTTTCTGTCACAAGTACTTGTGATCTCAATTCATGAAAAACGGTTTCTTTGGGCTCAATAATTTAAGAAATTTCTGCATGATTATATTTTGGGTTGTGTGATGGGCCAACGCATGATGGAAAAAATGTGTTTTGTAGCCGTGGTCTGTGAGAGGGTAGTGCCCAAATTCTCAAGGCTCAGCTCTTTATCAATAACACCAGTCTTTAGGAACCACAGGCCTTTATTAGAATTTAGATACAAAATATAACAATACAATTGACCTGAATCACAAATTAATCACTGAGGTCTTGAATCTGATTAACTAATAAGCCCAGATTCACAAGGCAAGGCACAGAGGCAGAATATAGAGGTGAGTGTAATTTATAAATAATACCATACCATGATTCTTGTAGTGCGTGAACATTAGAAATGCTCTGCTCCTTTTGTTTTCAAATTTTTTAAGTATCATTTCTTCTCTAACTGCAGAATGAGAAGAACCGAAGCCAGGGATGACCAATATTCTCCCTAAACTACTGTACATCAATGAGGGCTAGGAGATGTAGATGATTCAACAGGTAGGAAATGGAGCGGCTGCTGTTCTAACTTGGCTGGAGAAACTGACGATTCTCTTTCCTCCTCAGCACACAGAATGCTGTATTCACCTCTAATTTGTGAGGACAGGCATACTATTCAGAGATGCTACCACTGCCATAGGAAATCAGTATGCATTTCCTTCCCTTGTTCCATACTTTTTGCATTCTATATAAAGTTATGCTCACAGTACTGAAATAGACATTATGTTCTACAAAAATACCACTGCAACATGGCAAAAATGCCATGACTTGAAATAGAATGTCTTCTAAGATTAATTTTGCCTAAAGAACAAATCTCCAACACCATCACATTCATTCTGGAAAAAAAATGCCCTAGAAAAAATGTCATGAAGCTTTAGTCCTCTGTGAACTCTAAGGTATCCTTCCTGTGACTTTCTTCTTGAGGAGAGATGTGGACCATGAAAATAAATGCAAGCAAATCCCTTCCCAACCATATGAACTAAGAACATCTGCTTAAAGTTTCCTAAATTAATTTGAAGGACACATTCGTAAGTAAGAGGGCTCTTTCTCAAGTACCATGGTCATTGAAAGAATAAAGTGTTGCACTGTACTGAATCTCAAAATGGACTTCAAATACACTGGCTATTGATTGTGCCTGCTTTATTTATTTTTGTTGCTTAACTACACTGAACTAAACTCTGGAAGACAAACCACTGAAACATCTCCTAGTCACAGGAAGCAAAATTTGCATGAGAAAGTTGGAAAGATAAACAGTACCAACAATGACACTTATACTCTGAAACCTATTTAAACATGTCATTTGTTTGGAGGCTCAGAAAGAGAATTGGCTTGTGGGAAAGGTACAATATGAAGGCTATACATAGGGTGGAGATGGATCAAAACGATTGTACAGATGAGGCAGAAGTTACAGAGATGTTGTAAGAACTTAAGGTGTGTGTGTCATATTCATGCAAAAACAGGAGAATGTTGAGGACTAATATGTGATTTTGTTTTACTTGTGAAAAAGACTTATAAGCAGATACAAGACTAAACTGTATTTTCCAACTCAGAATCCATTCTTCTTTGAAACAAAAATCTATGACATTTAATGCATAAGAAAAATATAAATGAGCATTATGAAGTAGTAGCAAAAAAGACCCCAGGAATACTAAAGCCAGCTATGATTATCCCTGTGTTTGGCACTAAAATCCTGATGCCATTTCTCTTATACACACACACACACACACGGGGAGAGAAAGAGAGAGAGAGAGAGAGAGAGAGAGAGAGAGAGAGAGACTTGGAATACTATTTGTATTAGTTATTTTTTCTTTTGCTCTTATAAAATACCACAAGCAAAAATAACTATTAAATAAGATTATTCAGGCTGATTTTTCAAAATGGAGAATGCCTAAATGTAGGAAATTTTGGGCATCAAGTAGCTGGAATAGGAAACTGAGAGATCACATCTCAGAAGCACCTAAGACATACACAGAGAGAGAGAGAGTAAGAAGGATGAACAGAGAGAACAGGTTGTACAGTGAGAGAACCAGAAAGATGTACAGAGAAAATAGGAAGGATGTACACAGAGAGAACAGGAACAGACAGGCTGTTTAAACACTCAAAGCTAACTTCCTGTAATATACTTCTTCTAACAAGACACCAGTTCGATGTTCAATTACTTTTCCAAGCATCACCAGAAACTGGGACAAAGTGTTCAAAAACATGAGCCTAAGGTGACATTTCTGATTCAATACACTACATTATTTTTTTTTACTATATCTCCAAACCTCAGAATTGTCTTTTATTTTTATTACTTGAACACTTGTTGTAAACAAACAACGCTTATCCTTGTTTTGCAGAGAATTGTCATGCATCACTAATGGAAGATTTCCCAGGTTGAACTGCCATAAAGAAAAACATTTTTTCCAGATGCTTTTCACAAACCTCCTCTTTGCTCCAAGGAAGTGAGATCACATGTTGTTGACAGACATAACTACTCAGTACAAATGACTTTGACTGCAAAAATGCTCAAACAAAATTCTTATGTCCTTCTGGGTATCATCACCAAAGACTTAACTTCTTTAAAACAAGAGGTCTGTGGAAACGAGAGTTTCTAAAATTGGTAAAGCCATTGTATCAGGTGGATTTGTAGTGATATCATGAGATGGTGTTCCTCAAAAGAGAAGTGAAGATTATATTGGATTTTGCCATGGTTTTCAAGTTTGAGTATTCTGTATGGAGGGTAATGTTAAGGCTATTGTATTCTCTTAATGAGTGATCTTTCATATTTCTCATGAAATAACAATATCTTCCATTAAAAATTAAATTCTATCTCCAATAAAGTTGTGTATACTTTGGAAAAATGGAATATAATGTTTAAAAATCAGTTATGTTAAAATATATAATTCACAAAATAGTTTAAAATAACTATTGGAGACATAATGATGCTTCAACAGTCTTGATTTATATAAGTTACTAAAGAATTTTGGGGTTTTCACACTAAAGTTTAATCAGAATTAGAAGCAAACATGTTGAAAAAGTAAACCATGTTGTTAAGTGTAGTACATGATTGGCTAAAATACCTAGCAATGGGCAAAAAAACTGAACAGCTTATACGGTAATGTGAATGTCAGTTATATTTACTACTATTTGAGCATTTTACAAATTAAAGTTTAATTTAATTTGTCCTCAACCTACAGATTTAAGTGACATTGATCATCAATTCCAGGAGATTTTTTTACAGTAATTACACAACGACAAAACACACTAGTAATGACTAACAGGTCAGTTGCCACATTTTAAATATTCCCAGATTATCTGTGTATATAAAATAAAACAATGTTATTAAGTGAATAATATTCATCATAAAATAATAAATGTCCTCAATATGAAACTTCCACTAAGACATTAATAGAAAGATACATAATAGTACTTATATTTTTTTCTTTATCTGAAACTTTCTCTAGATGCAATTGGTAAAGGCCTGGTCTCCATTAGATATTCTGAAGTTCAGGTGTTATTGGAGGAAGGAAGTAGATTGCTGGAGGCATGGCTTTGAATGTCATAACTTGTTCTCAGTCCTTTCTTTCTGTTATTGTTTATGCTTCCTGATTAGCAAGAGGTCAGCAGATTCCTTTCTTGACACACACTTCTATCACGGCATATTCTCATGAATACCAGAAATTTATCTTAGGTCAATCATCATCAAAACAGGAACCTGATTAACATACCATCTTAAAACAAATCATAACCATAGCGATTCATTAGGAGAGAGCACACAGTACTTCTCAAACCTCTTATGAGAAGAAATATTAAAATCAATTTCAATTCTGAAATGTTTTGGAAAAGGTATCGTATCAGCATTCCCTGCAACTCAGTCTTTTTCTCATCTAATATCAAGTGCTCTATCTTGAAACTGTCAAAAACAAGATGTATCAGAATTGTATTTCTTTAAACTATTAAAAAGTCTTGTGGTGTGACCAATCAATGACCGGTCCAAAGAGAGACCAGTGCCAGGAAAGCTCCCACAAGAGTAAGCCCATGCTTGACATTTTATGGAGGGCAGGAATTAGAGTGTGGATATGCCAGAGATCTAGGATAAAACCAAGTATGACTGCAATGTCAATAAAATGATTCCCAATGAGACTCTGCTACCCTCATACACCAGAGTCTCACATAATTTTCATTATAGAGGCTTCATCTCTCTACTGAGAAGAGCTTATGCAGAGACCCACAGAGAATCACTAGGAGGAGCTCAGGGAGTCCTGAAGAAGAGAGGGAGGAAGTATTGTAGGAACCAGAGGACTGAAGCACACAAGGAAAACACAGCCCTCAGAATCAACTTGCTTGGGTTCACAGAGGCTCATAGAGATTGAACAGATCATCAGAGAGCACGTATGTGTCTGACGTAAATCTTCTGCATATATATTATCATCGTGTAGCTTGATGTTTCTGTGTGCCTACTAACAGGAGGAGGAGGAACTGTCTCTAACTCTTGCCTGCTTTTGTGACCTTTTCTTCCTACTGAGTTACCTCATTCAGCTTTATATGAAGGGATGTGCCTAGTCTTACTGGAACTTGATGTGCATGTTTGGTTTATACCCCTGGGTGACCCTGCCTTTTCTGAAGGGTAATGGAGAGGTGAGTGGGGGAGGGGATGGACTTGGAGAACAGGAGTGAGGGGAAACTGCAGTTGGGATGTAATATATAAGAGAAGAATATTTTTAAGAAGCTATTTTTATAAAATATGTGATAAAAGTTCTATAAGTTTCTGAACATAGTATACAAAACATATCTAAGTTGTGCTGAAAGACGCATTTTAATTTTACTTAATCACAATTCCTAACTCAGCATGTATTCAATTAGATGTCTATTGAAGAAAAAAATAAAAAAAACATAAATAAGCAGCTCTGAAGAACAGCTATTAAAGGTCAGGGAAAAGGAGCTGTGTTATAAGTGATAATGATGGACCTAGAAAGATAGCTTAATGGTTGAGGGCATCTGGCCTTCTTCGAAAGATCAGCATGCACGTGGCTGTTGAGTCATCTCTAAGTACAATTCGAGAGAATTCAATAATTCACTACTCTTTCCTGTTCTCTACTGGAATGAGAGGCACAAATGTGCTGCAAACCACTCATAAAAACAATCATTTTTAAAATTGAGACAGACGTGAAGCTACAAAAGTCACCTTCCTTTGGGTGCATCTTGCATCAAATATTTCCTCAGTCTATTGCATGAACTGCTACCTTTAGTTCATTAGACAGACTTTGCTCATTGTGACAGCATGAACCTGCTCATAAATGGTCACTCACAGAAAGTGACACAGCAGGAGCGGTTTTTTTTTTCATTTTTAAAGAAAAACTAAAATTTTCTGTCAGGACTTATTTGGTTTATTCAGAATGTTTGCAAATTTCATTTATCATTTAATTTACCCTATTCTTTTTTTTAGGGTCTTTGTTTGTTGGTATTTTGTTTTTTTGTTATTGTTGATATTTTCTTGGTACTTTGGTTCATTTTTCAATATTATCAGTTTCATCATGGAGATAAAATGTCTGTGCCTGATGAAGGTGTGGAGCTCAAAGTTGTGAGAAAGTCCTAATATATACAATCTGACAGAATCAGGACTCAAAGTCGTAAGTAGATGGATGGAGTGACTGAAATATCAAGGTGAAAACCCACCAGAACTAATAGAAACATTGCAGGCATGAGTAAGCAAAACTTAACTCATCTTCAAAGGGCCCCCAAGGGGTATCCTGACTTTAGATGAGACAGAACAAGACTTGGTAACCGATGGAGATATTCAGAAGCAAGCTTGGTCACACAGTATTGGAGCAAGTGAAATATATGGACAGGATTGAGAATGTGAAAGAGCCATGAAACTGTTTGAAAGCTTTAAAACATGAAATAATTAAAGAAATGCAGCTTTAATAATCGGAACAAAGAAATAAGGAGTCAAGAATAGTTTTATATTGAAGAATCATATTATAAAAGAAAGTTCAATTCTAGGGGTCAAAAACAACCAAATTTAAGAAAATAACTAAAGATGCTGATAAATTTTCAGAGTCTCAAAACCTTCATAGTGGCTGATTCATAGTGTGATGACCTATAAAGCCAACTGAGGAATTAAAGCAAGTTCCAGATTAATCACTGAGTGTCTTATATAAGAGCTGGCCTCTGCAAGTCTCTTTGGACTCTGACTTACTATCATTATTTCTTGGTCTATCTGGAGACATCCTGTCTGACACGAGGAAAAGGAAATTACCAAATGATGCTTAACATGTAATATACATATACTAGCTGTATGTGAAACTAAATAAATATTACAATCATATTTAAGGCCTTGGGAGGGGACATCAATAGAGTGGAAATGATATAAGGCATAAGTTTGTTAGCTACCATACTGCTTGCAAGACTAATTTTTATAGCAGTATATTAGACTGGGATTAGGAAAGAATGTATATTACATTTTATGAAGTCAATCAACGCATGTGCTAAATTTAGAGCTCTAGTTGTCTCACGTACAGGAAGGGCATGAGATCTTTCATGGGACATAAAAGAGCAAGACTTTAGCTAACTTATAGATCTTCAGAATAGGAAAACCACAGTAAATTCTAAGCCATGTGTCAGGAAAATGTTAGAAGTATGTTTTCTTTAATCTAGTGTACTTTTGAAAAGAAATAACAGTTTTCTTTCATAATCCTTGTCTAATATATTGCTATAGAAGATTTATTTCCTAGCTAAATAACAGGCAAACAATATTCACTACCAAAAGCCACGGTTACTTCAGCAGAAAATCAGAAGCAAGGTGGCTGACATTTGAAAGTAAGAATAGATGTAAAAACAATGCACTTATTCTACCTCTTTTCTTATTATAAGGCAAAACTGGAAGATGTATAAAGAGTTGAAACTCTGTCCCTGGGGTTCCGTTTCGGACACTGTGTCTCTAGAGTAATGAAGAAGACTATGTGAACAAAATAACAGGGAGTTGTCAATGTGAGTAGTCTGTCACAATGGGTCTTTCATTCAGTTGTTTCATGTTTTACACATACTGTCTTATAAAATCCAAATAAAATATTTATGAATGATTATTTTTATTAAAATACTTAAAAGAATTTACTCAATGTATGTGTTTCTCACATATTTGTTAAACATTCTTTGTTTGCATAGAAAAGTAATGTGACTTAAAGTTGACATTTTATAATCCATAAACAACCATTGCTATTGCAAATTTTTAAAAGATAATGTTACTTTGATTATACCTAATAAAAAATAGCATTTAATATTCATTACTCAAATTACTTTCTTTAAGTAGTTAATGCCACCAACATCTTTGTTTAAAAATATAGATGTTATTCTATCTATGCTGATGTTGGAATCAATAATTACCAAGATATTTAAACACATTAATTATGGAAAATTAAAAATATTTAAAGTTAATTAATTTGGATTATAGGTAACATTTTGCAGTGTAATAATCATCTAAACTATGAATATAAAGGACAGATGAAAATAAAATAATTAAGATGATCTATACAAGAAACAAATACCTATGAAATACATAAAATTATTCTATAAAAAACACTAAAATACATACATATGCATAGAATCAAATTTTAATCTATGGAATAACCTACACATTAGTCACGTATCTATAAGTTTACTCCTTTCAACTAGCAATCCAACACATTTAATAAAACTTTAGTAAAATTGTGGAAGAATTTTTGTCCATTAGAGGGATGACATGATATATAAAAGTCTTAATTGAAAAACTTCTTTAATCTTAAATTTATATAATGCTTATATATTTGAATATATTGAAAAAATTAAAATTACTTGTTTTCAAAAAATGAATGAGATATAACTGAAAAATAGAAAATTTTATATGCAAAATTTAAAAAAAAGTGCAGAAAATGTAAATGATGCATATAGTTATGTAAATTTAGTTACTTTCATTTATTAATTTTTGTGTATATGAGTACCTTACTATCTCAAAAAATTAATCTGAGATTGGAACAAAATTCTTTCAGTGGGAGACAAAATCTGGAATGATCACCCTCATGCATTGTAGACAGGAAAACAATTTTTTTTCTGTTTTTGCATTCTAATTCTTACTATAATATATAAGCACACATATACAGTAATCATAAAATTCCACTTACAGAATTTGTCTTAAGGAAAGATTTAGACAGACATATAAAGATGCCCATAAAATAAAATAGTAATAATAGTTAACATTTCTTGATCTTGTTTTATATAAATTATTTAATCAACAAAATCTTCAAGCATTATACTTTCAATTGCCTTTTTCACAAATAGTCAGATAGAGAAACGGGATGGAATAACAATCCAAACTCTCTGTCAGGCAGGTTTGCATAGTCATAGAATGTAGTAAATTGGACAATAATGTCAGCTGAATGTCTCTCAGCTTCTCTGTTATGCAGAATCAAGGAAGACAAAATGCAGCTCATAGACTATTTTGAAGTTAAGTTTGCTTACTAGTTTTCTGTCAACTTGACACAAACTTGATTCATCTGGGAATAAAAGTCATTTGAGTATATATAGCTCTCAGATTCATCTATGAACCAGTCTATAGGGCATTTTTTTTTATTGAAGATTCATGTGAATGAGACCAGCCCACTCTAGTTGGTACCACCCCTACAAAGGGGACCTTGTGCTATATAAAAAAGAAAACCGAGCAAGCCGCTGGGAACAAGCCCGTAAACAATATTTCTACTTGCCTTTTGCTTCAAATCTTGCCTCAGGCTTTTGACTGGACTTCATGCACTGGCGTTTCTTCATAATAGCCTATAAGCTAAAAATAAATAAATAATAAAGATAAATGAAAAGAAAACAAAATAACAAAAATGAATGTTTCCTCCAGAAGTTGCATGTGTTAATAGTGTCTTTGGAAAATGATGAAAAGTAAATGAAGGTAGAAACTGGTGCCAGCAAAGTGGGGTATTGACATAATACACCTGACTATGGTGCTTTATGAAAGACTGTGGAAGAATTTTGCAATGCATAAGGCATATAATGGTCAGAGTTTAGTGAGCTGTTCTGTAGAAGTTTTGAAGGCAAGAATACTGAGGGAAATGCCCATAAAGGAACTTGGCTTGTGAAATTTCAGAAGGGAGTTAGAGAGTCACTCAAAGATTCTACTGAACCAGAAAATGGAAAAATCTCCCATGCTTTTGGGTAGGCAGAATTAACATAGTAAAAATGGCAATCTTACCAAAAGTAATCTACAGATTTAGTGCAGTGCCCAGCAAAATACCAGCAAAATTCTACACAGACCTTGAAAAAATGGTACTCAATTTCATATAGAAAAGTAAAAACCCAGAATAACCAAAACAATCCTGTAAAATAAAGGAACTTTTGGAGGAATCACAATCCATGACTTCAAACTCTACTACAGAGCAACAACAATGAAAACAGCCTGGTAATGGCATAAAAATAGACAGGAAGACCAATGGAACAGAATTGAAAACCCAGATATTAATCCACACCCCTATGAATACCTGATTTTTGAAAAAGAAGCAAAAAGTATAAACTGGAGAAAAACATATTTAACAAACGGTGCTGGCATAACTGGATATCAACATGTAGAAGAATGAAAATAGATTCATGTCTGTCACCATGTACAAAACTAAAGAGCAAATGAATCAAAGACCTCAACATAAAGCCGACCACACTGAACTTCATAGAAAAGAAAGTGGGAAGTAGACTTGAATACATTGGCATAAGAGACCAATTACTAAATATTGCCTCAGATTCACAGACACTGAGAGAAACAATTAATAAATGGACCTCCTGAAACTGAAAAGCTTCTGTAAAGCAAAGAACATGGTCAATAAGACAAAACTGCAGCCTACAGAATTGGAAAAGTTCTTCACCAACCCCATATCGAACAGAGTGCTGATATCCAAAATATAAAAAGAACTCAAGAAATTGGTCACCAAAAGATCAAATAATTCAATAAAATAATGGAGTACAGACCTAAGCAGTGAACCCTCAACAGCAGAATATAAAATGGCTGAAAGACACTTAAGGAAATACTCAACAACCTTAGCCATCCAAGAAATGCAAATCAAAACAATTCTGAGATTTTATCTTACACCTGTAAGAATGGCCAAGATCAAAAGTACTGATGACAACTTAAGCTGGAAGGATGTGAAGTAAAGAGGAAACTCCTGCATTACTGGTGGGAGTGCAAATTGGTACAGCCCCTTTTGATATCAGTATGGCAATTTCTCAGAAAATTAGGAAACAACCTTCCTTAAGACCCAGCAATGCAATACCACTTTTGGGTATCTACCCAAAAGATTCTTAATCATACCAAAAAGATATGTGCTCAGCTATGTTCATAGCAGCATTGTTTGTCATAGCCAAAACCTGAAAACAACCTAAATGCCCCTCAACCAAAGAAGGGGTAAGGAAAATGTGGTACATTTACACAATGAAGTACTACACAGCAGAAAAAAATAATGACTTCTTGAAATTTGCAGACAAATAAATGGATCTAGAAAACATGGTATAAAATGATATAACCCAGACTCAGAAGGACAAATATCATATGTACTCACTCATAAGTGGTTTTTAAACATAAAGCAAAGTAAACTAACCTACAAATCCCAAACCCAGAGAACCTAGACAACAATGATGACCCTAAGAGAGACATACATTGATCTGCCTGGGAAGTAGATAAAGACAAGATCTCCTGAGTAAATTGGGAGCATAGGGACCATGGGAGAGAGTTGAAGGGGATAGGAAGGGAAGGGAGAAGAGAAATATGTATAGCTCAATAAAATCAATAAAAAATGAACCCAAATCAAAAAATACAGTCTATTGGGACTATTTCCATGAATGTTTTTATTAATATCCCATGACTGTGGGACAGTTGATACTGACGAATAAGCTTTGATTAGTTAACATACAAGCATTATTGAAGTGAAAAGATAAAATAAAATTATGATGTTGGTTAGTTAGAACTGAAATATCAGACGTAATTAATAAGAATCCAGCATAATTTGTTTGAAACCTCAGAAGTATTTCTTTGGGGTCAGAAGAGGACAAGGCTACATCTTATGCTACCAAGAAAACCTAGTAAAACACAAGAGTATCCCATAGGTTGTTTGTTTTGGCAGTGTGATAGCTGCGGTATTAAAGGGATCATGGAAAGAATTTGAGGTTTTGCATGACTGGAATTCCTGATGAGAGACCAGAATGCCATTGGTAATGTTATAGTAGATATCTCTTGAAAGTTAAATATTTTAAATATTGTGGTATTTTTAATTTATATTATCATAAAAATGTGAACCCCAACATGAGATTTTGAGGATAAACCAAAAAGAAAAAGTTATGCTATAATTCTCACATGTTTGTCAAGTTATAAAATAAGTCAAAGTGATGTTTAGCTGTTTTTATGTATTCTATTTTTTTTGTTTTCATTTTTTTCAGTTTGACATAAACTGGAGTAATCTAGGAACAGGGAAGAGAGTCAAGAAAATGCTTCCAATAGATTAACCTGTAGGCAATTGTTTTGATTAATGACCAATGTGGGAGTTCATGCCTAGGTCCACTACAGGCAGTGCCACATCTTGCAGGTGATCCTAGGTAGTATAAGAAAAGAAACTGAACAAGCCAGTAAGTAGTGTGCCCACTGGTTCTCTGCATCCAATTGTGCCTTCACATTTCTGCCTGGAATTTATGCCCTGACTTTTCTTATGAGAGACATAAGCTGTAAATTGAAATAAATCCTATTCTATCTACATTTCTTTTGGTTACTGTATTTTATCACAGCAATAGAAAGCAAACCGAATAAAAAAAAAAGCAATAGCAAAATCAAAAATACTAAGGTTTAGAATAAGATGTATATTCCCTCTCTCCTAAGTAGTTTCTATGTCATTTGGAGAAGTATGATACAGAGACTATCCATTAGCTCCTGTTATAGTCTTTGGGCAAGATCTGCAATTCCAAAAGGGAAGAAGGTACAAACACTCTTCATAATAGAGAAAATTCTCATGATATTTACTTTGTCAGGTCCTGTGTTATAAGAGCATAAGACTCTTGGACCACGTCTGCAGTGTCAACAGTTTCCTGATATCTACAGTCCAGATGGTGATAATTTTTCTGGGACCAATAGATGAGGAGACACCAACTTCTTCCTGAATTTGGACAGAGCTGCTAAAGAATTCTATTAGTTTTATTTGACATGTTTTGGTGACAGTGACTTCCTGACCCATCGATCACTGGTGCAGCATTGATTTCTTTCTCACAATTCAGAACTACAAAGACTGCACCATGAGAACCAGTCTTCCAGACTGAAAGAAAGATAGTTGTTTTCACACAAAAGGATTCAAGAGTAATGTTATGGAAAGAACTCTTGCTGGCAAAGTTTGGAACTTACTTTTGCAGCAATTCTAATTATTAGATAATACTCTAATGTATTATCTTTGTACCAGTTAATCATCGCTCTATATTCATTGTCAGGCATACAATATATTTGTTTACTATATTTAAATAATGGAAATAATTTAAAAATATAATAGGGAACAGATATTTACTTCATAATATTCCTGTGTACTGATATATCATATAATAATTCATTTTGAAAGCTATGTATGTTCATTAATTGACATGAAAATATATTAAATATATATTCCTGAATAATGGAGTAGGCTACAAAATATGACTGTATATTTGTGTGTATGGTAAGAGTGATAAAAAATGAGAAACTATCTTTCAGTGCTACTATTTTAAGTAATTTTTACAATCTTTTGTAGATATTCATGCATTTGTAAAGTTTGCCGAATCAAATTGGTTTTATAATGTCAAAAAATCTAATTTATTTAGGGAAAATACAAGACGACACTATTATTTCATACATAAGGTATGGATTTCACTATTCTTTAAGTTGTCTGACTTTCTCATGTATAATTTCATATTAATTTAATTGCATCAGCCATATTTAGTTCTTTTAAAAACTGTGAAGATAAAGAGCTTAGATTAGAGATGAATACTCATTATATACTTATTTTACAAACTACCTCTTAACATGTGCTTTGTACTTGTCTTAATATATTCATTTCACATGATAATCTTGACAAAGCATTCCACATACATTGAATGTAGATTCCTTTTTTTACTTTAATTGCACAATTATGAATTCTTGGTATCATACTTAGATGAAATTATGAACCTTCAATACTTTCTTCTCTTTCTCCAATGTAGTTAATATAATTAATACAATTATATTCTTTTTCTCTTCATCTTTTTCTTACCTACATGGTAAAGTAAAAGAAATAGAAAAGACAAGAGCAGTGTTTTGTGAACAGATATGAAAAAAGATTGTAGATCTGATGACACTTAATATTTTGAAGGCGTGGTGATTATGTCTACTTGACATGATTATAATTTCTTCAAATAGATGCTTTAACTTAATTTCAGATATTGTTTGTTTGGGTTAGTCAGGATTCTCTCAAGAATAAGTACATACTAAAAATATATGTAACCACACTGTGGTGATACATTCCTTTAATCACAGTTCTAGGGATTCAGAGACAGGCAGATATCTGTGACAGTGAGGACAGTCTGGTCTACAGAGCTAGCTCTAGTACAGCCAACACTACCCAAAGAAACCCGGTCTCAAAAAACAAACAAATGAAAAAAAATTAAAGATTTGCATGTATTAGATTGTTTTCCAAACTATGGTTTTAGTAGCTGAGAAATAGCTGTATTTATCCTGGAAAGAATGATAATCTGATAGTTGTTCCATCTATGAGTCTGGGTATCTAAGTAGTCTTAGTCTAGTGCTGAAGGCATGAAAGAATCCTGGAGATTGATTATTGACAGTCCACATTACAGGCTGGAGAACAACAGCAATATCAATAAAAATAGTGTAAACACCCAGGAAGATGTGAATAGAACTGGTGAACATGCAAGTATAACAAGAATACAGCATAGAGGAGAGCAGTCAAAAAAAAAAACCCTTTACATTTGTGCCCTCTTATACACCTGTATATACATCACACATTTGAGATAGGATTCCCCACTTCATATAATCTCATTAAGAAACTCTCATGAAGCTATGCCCTGCCACCTATACTCTGGGTTGATTCTATAAGAAGTGAAGTTGTAAAAAAAGATTGACCATTATGCCATTTGTTGCTGAAAGTATAAGATGGTGAATTCACCTTTTGCAGATATTACTATTTTAAAATGCTTTCCAAAATGACAAATATTTGGATTGAGATGTAATAATTGTAAGACTTACATGAGGGCTATTTTATTGAGTTTTATTTTTCCTGTACAGATGAACCTTGAGCTTAAGATTTCCAGCCTTCAAATTAGCTCATGGTTTAGTTTAGTTACACTAAATTCTGTCCATGGGTCCAAATTCTTTCTCTGTTCTCACTGTGAGAAATTGCAAAGGAGGGTTTTCAACTCAACAAACTAGAACTATTATACCTGTTTCATGATATTACCGTAAGTAGTCATGACCTCATTCTTAGGATATTTATATCTGCAAAGAGATACCATGACTACAACAACTTTTATAAAAGAGAGCACTTCACTGGGGCTAGCTTTCAGGTTCCAATATTTATTCCATTATCATCATGACAAAAAACATTGTGTACAGGTACATATGGTGATGAAGAAGGATCTGAGAGTTCCAGATCTGCATAGACAGGTAACAGCAAGAAATAATGATAACAGGCCTGATTTGAACATTTGAAATTCCAAAACCCATCCCCAGTGACACACTTACTCAAGAAGCTCACACCTTTTCCAATAGGCTTCACCTCCTAATAGTGTCACTTCCTGTGGGCCTATATGAGTCATTTTCATTCAATCCACATACCACTACCATGGGTCATTAAATTTGTAGCCATATCATAGTGTAAAATGCATTTAGTCCAACTTTAAAAGTCCCCACAGTCTATTACAGTATCAGTATTGTTTAAATTTCCAAAGTTTAAAGTCTCTTCTGAGACATGTACTGTTCCTTAAATGTAACCCTTTGTAAAATCACAATCAAACAGCAGATTATATACTTCTAACATCCAATTGCATGGGATATATATTACCGCTCCAAAGAAGAGCATAGTAATGAAATATGGGGCCAAAGCAAAACCAAAAACCAGCAGGACAAACTCCAAATTCTGCATCTCCATATCTGACACCAAAGAAATATTTGTTTATAATCATCTTTTACTGGGAGATCATTAACTACAAAGAGCTATATAATAATATAAGAACAGGAAACTAGAAGAAAGTGCTTTCTTCACTTTAATTACTGGGAGAAATATTTGTTTCTAAACATATTTTCTGCATAAGGTTATCTATTCTTGTGGATTTTGTTATAGTAATATCAAGAAAATGTGGTGGTATCTTGTTTGTCCTCCAACAAATAAAGCTTGCCTGAAGATCAGAGGACAGGGCTGGCTACTAATTAATTATAGAGTTCTCGAGCGCTGTACAAACAGACAGGAAGTGATATATCTGGGGCAGAGAAAGTATAAGGAAGCCAAGTCAGGGTTCAGTCCTTTTGTGGCTGAGGAGCTAACAAGGAAAGAGTTAGCTGTAGCTTGCTACTTTGTCTCTCTGATCTCTCAACATTTACTCCAAAATCTGGCTCTGGGTTTTTATTATTACAACCAATTAGAACTCATGTAACAAGAAATGAAATGCAGTAATTGTTTGCCCATTTGTAGGACTATTGCTAAATATGAATACTTAAAAATATAGAAAATTCAATGAAGAGTAGATAATGGACACATGGTAGAAAGATGCCTTAAACATGCAAATAGTTCTTGATGAACAATTCTGATAAGAGTTCATCAGATGATAATGCCAAGGAAGTGGTTCCATGTGGAGGAAAGAATATTGCTGGCATGTAACTTTCAGAAACACTGTTACTCTGATTATTGGTGAAACACTAAGAAAAAAAAATGAAGTTCCATAAAACTTCAGAAATTTTGCACCAAGACTTTTCTTACACATTCTATATCACACCACTATCTAAAACAACAATACAAGTAAAAGAAACATTCTGTTTCACATGAAATAGAACCTTCTAGCTCATATACTTTATAAACTTTTCATTCCATTCCACAAACATCAGAAAAAAAAATGTAAGAAGGTCTATATCTGGGCAAATTGAAGATTTTCTACTGAAAACATTTCTTCATTTCTCTTAAACTCATGACTTTAAGCCCTTCTTTTATAACATCTTAGGGCAAATGAGTTTCTTTGAATATTTTAAATCACAGCATTTGAGGTGAATGAGGCAAAGCCAAAAATTCTAGATCCTCTATTCTAAGATAATAGTTTCTGCAGTCTCCATTTTTTTCTTTTTAGATATCACAAGAAATTTAGCTTTAGAAAAATGTACACTTGTAGGAAGTTTTATTTTTCAAATTGAAGCATTTTAGTTATTTAGTTGATCATTCAAAAACAACAATCATTTTGCATTTTTCTGATTTTCATATTAGTGTTGCCCTCAAATACTATGTAGAAAGATGTAGCCCAAGAATTAATTTGTACTTTAGAGGGACTTTAAATGAAAAGATACATAAAATCAACACAATGTTTTTATTTTAGCTTTTGTGGACACTGGCAGTGGGGTCAGGATCTATACTTGGTATATGAACTGGCTTTTTGGAGCTGACTTCCTGTGGAGAGATGTCTTTCTTACTCTTGATACAGGAGTTAAGGGTTTAGTCCTGTCTCGACTAAGCTTTGTTGGCACACCAAGGCATGAATGCCTTACCCTATCTGAGGAGTAGATGGGGTATGAGTTAGGTGGTGTGGGAGAATTGTCTGTATTCTGTGAATCATGTTTTAAATAAAACGCTGATTGGCCAGGCAGGAGGTGTAGGCGGGAAAACCAGACAGGAAGTGGAAATGATGCAAGGAGAGCAGGAGAATTCTGGGGAGGAGGAAGTTGATTCCTCCCACTCCTGCCCAGATCACCGAAGCCGCAGGATGTGAGCTGCCCCACTGAAAAAGGTACTGAGCCACATGGCTAAAATAGATCAGAAAAATGGGTTAATCAAGATGTGAGAGTTAGCCAGTAAGAAGCCTGACGTAATGGGCCAATCAGCTTTATAACTTATAGAGATCTCTTGTGTGGTTGATTTTCTCTGGGGCCTGCTGGTTGTGGGGTACCAGGCAGGGACAGAAAACACAAACAAGCAGGCCCAACATGTTACAGTTAGGGAAAGGAACGGAGAAGAGAAACTCTGGTTGGTATGTAAATGAATAAAAAAATTAAAATTAAAAAAAGAAAATCAGAAAAATTATCTTAGAACATGCTTACTTCACTTTGATTACTGGGAGAAATACTTGATTATCTGTGTTGCTCTTGGGATATGCATGAAGAACAGCAAAACTGATACCATAAAAAAGATCCATTACTTTGGCATCCTTCATTAGTTACCCTCAAAAATCTCAGTAAAAGGTTCTGTACATATCGAAGCAATCTATACATCAACCATGTAGACTTGAAGAGACTAATGAAAGATAAGAAACTCAGAGACAGCTGTTTGCACTTATATCTGTAGATCATGCATTTAATAAATACTTTACTTAATACCCACACATGCTTCATAGCAATATTGTTTGTCATAGCCAGAACCTGGAAACAACCTAAATGCCCCTCAAGTGAAGAATGGATAAAGAAAATGTGGTACATTTACACAATGAAGTACTACACAGCAGAAAAAATAATGACATCTTGAAATTTGCAGGCAAATGGATGGACCTAGTAAAGATTATATTGAGTAAAGCAACCCATACCCAGAAAGACAATATCATATGCACTTACTCATAAGTGTCTTTTTGATATAAAGCAAAGAAAATCAGCTAACAAATCACAATCTCAGAGAACCTAGACAACAATGATGACCCTAAGAGAGACATACATAGATATAAACTACATGGGAATTAGAAAAACACAAGATCTCCTGAGTAAATTGGGAGTGTGGGGACCATGGGTTTAAGGGGAGGGAAAAAGAAGGGGCGGGGGCAGAAAAAATGTATAGCTCAATAAAGTCAATAAAAAAATATTCACACACACATGGAATGTGCTTGGTTGATACCCAATTACTCATTTTCTCTATTTAAAATTCCTCCAAATTTTCCTACTGCTTTTCTCTCCCATTTTAATGTACATTCTCCAAGTACCTACTGTTTCATTTTAGTATTGCCTGTATGTATATGCATGTGGGTGCTACTACTAGAAACTTGTAGCCTAGTGGCTAGATTTATGAAGAAAGTTAACTTTTCTTGCTCCAATGCCTATCAATTGTCAATAGTTCCTCAAATAATTGTAGGTTGATTAAAATTTATCCAATACACTTTTCTATGTTTTTTTTCTCTTAAATTCTACATAACCTCAACTATTTGGCTTTTTTACAGTTATATGGCTATGCTTAAAATTTCATAATAAAAAAATTATACTACTATTATCCATATGTGGTCTGTGAATAAATAAACCTGACTAGTTTAAGGATAGGAGAATCTAAAGGAATGTCAATAATACTCTATTGTTCCATCAGTGGTTTGTCAAAAATGACTGAGTAAGGATATGAGCCTGAAATCGTTACCCTTTGAATCTCATGACCCAAAATATAGACTTTTTTACTTTATCTTAACCAAATAACCAATACTAGGGTCTCTTCAAAGTGACCATGGATGACAAAAGTTGTTTTTTACCTTTTGTTGGATATTGTCTGTATTATTCTGTGACTTCTGCTGGAGTATTAAAAAATTTTATTACCTCAAATATTTATTTGGTTCTGGAGAAGAATCTGCGAACCATTTGTCACTGATAATCTATTTAGTTGTAGATATTTTCTCAAACATAATTTATCAATTCACTCATTCATCCATCCCTTTCCTGAAAAAAAAAATGGAATATTTTTAAATCAGCAGACGTTAAGTCTGGAAGAACACACAAATGTTAGGTGTTCCTAGGCTCAATATTTCAGCAACTTCTTCCAAATAAAATTTTTTCTTTGGGTCAAGCTTGCTGCCACATGCTTATAATCCCAGGTTTAGCAGATTGAAAGAGGAAGAACACAGGTTTGAGCCCACATTGTGTTAAACATGTTGTTCACCTATTTTGAGCGATGTAGTAAAATCATAGGTCCAAATTTCGGTTCATTTCAATAATCACTCTTTCCTAACAATTAGTTTTAATACATTGCTTAGAAGAAAACAAGCTTATTTTTCACATAGGGAATAGGTATAAATATATAATATGCAAGTCATATAAATAAAACTAGTGATGAAATGCTCTTCATTTTCATAAACCAATGACTAATTGACCAATATTTGTTTCATTTTGTTTGCTTTTCTAGGTTTTGAAGCTATCTTATATTCTAAATGCTCGAGTTTATATGTGTTTAGGATGGGCATTCTTTTAGTATTAGTATTATTATTATTATTCTAAAGAATAAGTACCAACTTACTTAAACGTATATATTATTATTTTACAAATTGCTGTCCATCTATTTTTTCCAATCAAAGCACTAATATTTCTTAGTACTTATTTACTTATGAGGCAAAGTCCAATCTTAGACAGATAATTGCAATTAGTTTTCAAACTTTTGTACACAGAACACTCCATCCTCATTTCCATATTTTGTCACTGATAGTTTTGATTGAATCAGGCAATCATGAATAACTTCTCACCGTCCAGCTTTCCACAGTCTCACTCCAAACCCAACACTAGCTGTATACTCTCAATTATCTCATCTCTATCTCCTGAAAGCTAAGAATTGCAGCCAGACCTAACCTTTTCTGTGGCTTAGTTATAAGTCTGACAAAGCAAAGGAACTGTATTTTATGAATGTCCTATTTTTTCTTATTTTATCTCAGTATTCTGGTGTGTTAAATGTTTCAAGATTTTTGCAGGAAGAGCTTTTTATTCTGCTTACAGTATGCCAGTTATTTCTATCAATGTCTTTAACAAAACTATAATTTCTTACAAAAGAAAAAAATAAACATAAAATAAAAAAGAAAAAGACTGAAGCTCATTCCATTACTGCCCTAGGCCTAGAATCAAACATTTATCAAAGAAATATTCAATGTGAACCTACCCTATCCTCTCACCACCAGAACAACATTTCATATTAAAAGTTGAATTATGGAAATTAATGGATTTTAGTGAAAAACTCTTTGGTTAAATTTGACCTATATGCTAAAGATTCACCAAGAATTGCATGGATATTTTAAGCTCAGAAAACAGTTGGGACATTCATTTTTTTCCTACTACATTAAGACAGCTTTATATAAAATAAACACTTAAAATTCTGAGAGGAATTAATTACAGTCATTTCTGTATCCTGGAAGCACCAGATTTAAACGATCTAGAAATCTCAAAGGTCAATCGTGTTTTCCAAGTTGTGCACCCTCTTCTACCATGCAATCACAACACATTGTCCTATTAGATGCTACCCCGACAGTTTTTCATGTGTGTGACTAAAGCATGAACAATTTCTCTAGAGTGTTTTCCTATAACATACATTAACAGAGGCCATCCTAAATTTCACCAGTACCCGACATCTACTTTCTAATTCTCCAATATCTGCCTGTTAATAAGGGCCAAATAAGGCAAAGAATCACTTGATTTCCTGTCTTTTACTCTTTACACGGCAATAAATGAATATCTGATAAGAACTGTAGAGAACAAGAGTTTATTTTGTCTTATAATTCAAAGATACTGGTGACTATGAAGGGGAAGGGAAAGTGTCCTGAGTTGGGAATGGTGAGTTCCATTGCACCTACAGTTGACATGTAGAAAGCAAATAAGGGTTAAGATGAGGCTATAGAACTCTAAATCAGGTCATCTGTGAGTGATTGGTTTGTATGTCTACAGTCTCTTATAATGTTCAACCTTTCAAAATAACATACGACCATTATACAAATATGCACCTAAGGCACTAGTGCACACTGTCTAACCAATACATGTTGGCTTAGCAGTTTGGGATTGTTGGTGCAATCATTTAAGTCACATATTAGATGAGAATACTTTAAGACTCCTTGAAGTGTAAAAATTGTTGGAGAAAACTGTGCAATTTATATACATAATCACTCTATTTTCTGTTTACCATAGAAGGTTTATTCTTTCATTTTATTATAAAGATGGAAAATGTATGTTTAAATTAAATGCATAAAAGTTATTTCTCAATATCCCTGTGCCTAAATGATGCTTTACAGTTACATGGCATCAGTACAAGAGTAATTTTAGAAGGGTTGTTTTTTTCTCTCTCTCTTTGTTCATTTTAGATCTCACCTTCTACTTTCCCCACATGTACTTTATTATTTCTGATTCACCGCTTAATAGTAGCTCATTGTTTCTGATTCATCCCCTTTGTCACCCTTCTAATAGTAGCTTATCAAAGACTGTGCCAGAAATTCTCTAACGTGTCAACTTTCTAATATGTATATCAAATATAGTTACATCCTTTTTGAATCCATTCACATGCTGCTAATTGCAGACTTGGAAATCTTGTGCCCCTTATCATTCATCATTCTCTTCGTATTTTTCTTATGCTGTTGAAGATACCATCACCTCAGTGTTTCTGAACATATTGCCCAACTTGATTTTATTGTGAGTCTGTACTTTACTGCCTTACTGATAAACACTGTTCATGATATTCTCTCCTAGCCTTTCACTTTATCCTGTCTGTCTTAGAAAATGATTTTATAATAACAGATTTGAGAAAAAAGGCTTTCTGTACAGCAAATTCTGAGTTTGAATTCTAGACTTTAGCACAAAATCTTTATGATCTTTACACATTCCATAATTTCTTTGAGCCTTAATGCCATTGGGAACAAAAATCGGTAAAATGCCACTGAATACGGTGAAGACACAATGTGTTCAATATATCTCTCACTTGAAATAATCTCAGGAAGTGATAATTTCAGAATTATAATCAGTTTCTCTCACTCTGTTTTTGAAGCTGTGGTTCACTCACATCAATTCTTACCTTCGTCTACTGACTATTGCCATTACCACTTATCTGAAATTGTTTACTCCTATTATTTATTAAAATTTGTTTGCCTTATTACAGATATGGAAGATAGATATTTGCTTAATCATCATTGTATTTTCAAATTCTCTCATATTCATCAGTGACTCAGTAAATTTCTAAGAAATTGAATAAGTTTGAGTTATTAATTTATTCAACTCCAGACTACCGTGATGCATACTAGGATTAAAAGTAACAAATGTTAGCTGGAATGTAGTGGCCCATGTCTTTAGTACAGAACTTAAGAAGCAGCAGCATGCAATTCTTTGTCTGCATTTAAGGCCAGCCTGGTCTAAAAAATCTGTTCCAGGATAGCTACTGTCTCAAAAACAATCAAACAAACAAAAACCTCCAGCAAACAAGCAAAAGAATATATACAGTTCAAAATGTAGCAAAATATGGAGATAAGTCACGATTTGTTAACCTACAGACACTTCAGTGTTTAATTAGCAAGGTTTTGATTTAACCTATCTGCAAGACTCTAGGTATGTAGTGTCTGTGATGGTAGTTAACTCTCATATAAGTCAATGGCACTCTCACATTCAGGAAAATGTCTTCTGAATTAGATGAAATTGTTAATGGGTAAGACATTATTTCAAAGCCATTTTCCTAGCACAAGACTGAAATCTGATGCTCAGTTGGATCAATTATGTTCTAATTGCTCATTGCCCTTTGAATACATGAGAAATAATTTGTTTTGAGTGAAAATCACACAGGGTTAGTTAAATAAGAAGAGGGCCCAACATACAGAGGCACACACAGTGTATGCTTTGATTTAATCATGGACATGGTCTCATTACTGATTAGCGGATTGGGTGGATTCCACAGCTATTCAAATGTTCAAGATACATAAACGATACTGTTCTGGAAAGGCCAAAAAATGAGGAAAAGCAAAATATTACTTTAATATTTTGACAATGCAAATTTTTATGCCTCCAAAATTATTGAAGACATTCTGCTATTAGTACTGTCTTTAAATTTTATTTATTTATAAATGATTATTTTAGACATGTTTTATAGTTGTAGTGGAAGAAGTATGAATATATTTTCCAGAATGAAAATATTCTCTATTTACTTTGGTCATGTTTGTTCTTAAATTTTTGAGAGATAAATAAATATTAAGAATTAATCATAAAAATAATATAATATGTGACTGTTAATATGAACTTGACAACCATGGAAAGATGAACATCCAACTGAAGACGGGACCTGTGAAATAAGTCTATGGAAATGTCTCTGTGGCATTTTATTGATTGCTAATTGGTATAAGACACTCAGACCCTCTGTGAAAAATGCCATTCTTGGACAAATGGACCTGGTGTGTATAAAAATAAAATAAAAACAACTCATAACGAGCATGAGCACAAGATATTAAGCAGCTTTGAATGCTGATCCTGGTTGTCAACTTGAATACATCTGGAATTAACTAAACCCCAAATAGCTGGACAAACCTGTGTGCCATTTTTCCTTAACTAAATTCTATGACCAGATTGATCTGCAGAAGAATGATTGTGTGAGCCAGGGGCGGCAAAGCTTCCACAGGAACGTTCAGAGTCAACTAGACTGTGCTCATGGAATGTCGAGGGCACTGAGCCAATTGCCAGGAAACCTGAAAGGGTCTGACCTAGGCTCTCTGCTTATATATTGCAGTTATGTGACTTAATCCTCTTGTGGGACTCGTGGAGGTAGTAACAGGTGCTGTCTCTGACTCTTTTGCAGGTTTTGAAGACCCTACTCCTCATGCAGGGACATGATGTGTCATGCTTTGTTGATACTCATGGGAGACTTTCCCTTTCCTAAAATGAAACAGAGGAATCAATTGCACGTGGGGAGCAAGGAAGGATAGTAGGGGAGACTCAGAGGAATGGGGGAGCTGAAGCCCAGCTATAAAATAAATATATAAATAAATAAATTTTAAAAAGAATAAAAATAAATTATTTAAAATAGGATAACCCAATTACCCACTTTTAATCCGGACATTTTGAAGTTTAACTATACACTTTTTTTTTTACATTATTGAAAAAATAACTTTAGTTACTTCTCTTTGCTAATCTGGCATCAGTAGCTTTTAATGATTTTTTAAAATTATTTTTATTGAGCTCTAAATTTTTCTCTGCTCCTCTCCCTACTTCTACCCTCCCCTTTAGTCTTCTCCCATGGTCCTGATGCTCCCAATTTATTCAGGAGATCTTGTCTTTTACAGCTTCCCATGTAGATTAGATCTATGTATGTATCTCTCTTAGGGTCCTCATTGTTGTCTAGGTGCTCTGGGATTATGATTTGGAGGCTGGTCTTCTTTGATTTATCTTTAAAAATCACTTATGAGTGAGTACATATGATAATTGCCTTTCTGTATCTGGGTTACCTCACTCAAAATGATGTTTACTAGCTCCATTCTTTTGCTTGCAAAATTCAAGTTGTTGTTATTATTTTCTGCTGTGTAGTACTCCTTTGTGTAAATGTACCACATTTTCCTTATCCATTTTTTGATCATTTAGGTTGTTTACAGTTTCTGGCTATGGCAAACAGTGCTGCTATGAGCATGTCTTTATGGCACAATTGAACATCCTTTGGATATATACCTAAAAGTGGTATTACTGGGTCTTGAGGAAGGTTGTTTCCTAATTTTCTGAGAAATTGCCACACTGACATCCAAAGGGGCTGTACCAGCTTGCATTTCCACCAGCAATGCAGGAGTGTTCTCTTTACTTCACAACCTCTCCAGAGTAAGTTGTTGTCTGTGTTTTTGATATTGGCCATTTTTACAGGTATAAGATGGAATATACACTATTAATCTGGGCCACACCTTCTGCTAGTGGTCCATCTAAAGGACTTGGAATCAGGAAGCTTACTCTCTTAGCCTACTTGCTCTAGCTGGCAAATCTACTCCTTCACTGGCGTTAGAACCTACATATACAAGTTCTGATGTATATGGAGGACAAAGTGAGACATTCAGTCTCATAGACTGAACAACTTTTGAATCACTGCACCTTTCATTGGTACACAAACATTTTTCGACTAGCATAAAATTAGCTGCCTCACAGCATAGTGGAAAAATGGAATATATATATATATATATATATATATATATATATATATATTACATTGAGAACACAGATTAAAACATTTTTTGGTACCAGAAGATGTTCTCAAGCAAGAGAAATGTAGTGATATATATTTTATGTATGTATCTGTAATTGGCTTTCCAATTTTCCTTCATTTACAGTTACTGATATCTCTACTGAGAGTTCAGAGAGTACTGAAAACTGATGGTGTGGACTGTTTTACCAACTAAGGGTAACAATGTATTTGATTATCTTGATTCACCAATGTGAGAGACAATGGATTTGGTGACTCTGTATATAAAACTTGATAGTTTCTGGAAAATAAGCAAAATAATGATGCTGGTTGGTTGCTCTTAGCATCTATAGATAAACTGACAAAAGAAAAGAATGAGCCCCTTGATAATCATAACCTTCTTTTAGCATCTCAGAATACAGTGAAGGGCAACAGTGAACTCAGTGGTAAAACTGACTGACACAAGATGTACATAAATAGTATAAAGGTTCTAAGTTTTCTCTGGAAAAGAATCATCTCTGCAGTAGCCACAGAGCTCAAGTAGTACAGAAAACAAACCAAAACACTTATTATGAGTTGTCTGAATTACAGTAAAATTCAAGTCTCATCCTTGGAGTGTATTGGTGGTTAATGTCAGCCTATTAGTTGTTAAAGAATGTTATCCTAGAATTTAGGATGAAGATATATGGAATACTAGCTGGGAATACTTTGCTCAGTTGGATGAATTAAAAGCAATGAGTTAAATTATGTTTCAAAATAGCAGGGGTCAGGTACAAGCAATGAATCTTCAAGGGCAAGATGGTTTTAGATGTTGTAATGATAACAGACAAAGCAATGCTCATGATGTCCTAATCCATAATGGGCAGCACAGGCAAAATTATTTTTATCGTGACACTGGCTACTCAACCATATTGGTCCAGGCATGAAATAGATAAGAAGGTTATTGCATTTTTGTTTAATCTGTACAAAAAATTCACATGAATGAAAGAATTATACTATATTATAGTATTGGACCAAGGGAAAATGAAATCATAGACACCATTTAGAGCTAGTATACAAACCCAGACCCCATGGAACAAGGAGATGGCCAAGTTCCCCTGAGGAAGGACTATTATGAAATACCTAATAGTCTTTCTATCAGACATTCTCCAGTCGTTTTCTGGATGAGCTCATTACCTTTTACAAGGAAAAATATGAAGTGAGGGAAAGTTAACTATCAGACTTTCAGGGGTATATTGGGTATTGGTTCTAAATTGATTTTGATTTTAAGAGGCTCCAAGTAACATAGTATGGACATATGGAAGTTTGGTGAATCATTAAAGTTAGCTTGAAGTCCTAGTAACAGTAGGACCAGTTGGTCCCTGAACTCATCATGTACCTATTTTCCCATTCTTGAAAGTATAATTTGGCAATATATACTTAAAGTTGGCAGACTCTCACATTGGTCCCAATGACCTGTGTAGTGAGGGCTACTGTGATTGAAAAGGCTAAATTGGAAGCCTTTAGAATTGTTTTTGCAAGGCAAAAGGGGAAATCAACAAAGTATACACTCTCTTGAGAAACTACATAAGTCTGTGCCACCATTTTGGACTTGCAAGATGCAGGGTGTTCGTTCCCACCAATCTGCTTTTAAGTTTCTTGTCTGGACAGTGAAGAAGACTTACGGATTGTCAATCATGGCAGCTGAGTAACAAGCACTCAGGCAAGCAATGACTCATCTTCAGCTTCTCTAGCAGATGTTATGTCCTTACTTGAGCAGTGTAGCACATTTCCTGCTCTATGGAATGCAGCTATTGATCTGACAAATGCCTTTTTTCTTGAAAGCTATTCAACTTTCAAGTTCTTGAAAGGACTAACAGAAACAATTTTCTTTTGGTGAGTAAAGGTAGCAGGAAAATTTTACAGTTTTATGTCAACTCTCCACCCTGTGGCATAACTTATTTATAGGTATCTGATAATCTGCTCCAGAAAATGTCACTTTTGTTTATTATATTGATAACAGTATGCTGATTGCACTAGTGAGTAGGAGGTAGCAACCACTTAAGACTTGTTGGTAATGTCTTTAACCATCACAAATGAAAAATCTAGACAAATTCAAGGGCTTTCTACCACCTTGAAATTCTAAGGAGAACAGTGGTATGCTGAGATACTGCTTCTATGGGAAATATATGTTACTGTACCTGGCCATTCCAACCACCAAGACATAAACACCATTAGCCTATTTGAACTTTGGAGGCAACTTATTCTCACTTGGGTGTTTTATGATAGCCTGTATATCACATGATCTGAAACAGCACTAGTTTTGAGTAGGGCTTGAAACAGGAGAAGGGTTTTCAACAGATTCAGGCTGCTCTATCAATTGAAAATATGATCTGGCAGACCCAATGATACTTTAGGTGTCAATAGCACTTAGAGTTGATGTTTGGAGCCTTTGGCAGGCCCTTATAGACAAATCACAGAAGAGAATTTGGGAATTTGAGAGCAAGGCTATGTCATCATCTAGAGACAATTATTCAACCTTCAAAAGACAAATCTTGGCTTGCTATCGGGCCTTATGGAAATCAAATATTTGGCAATTGGTCACCATGTTACTCTGGCACCTGAGCAGCCCACCATGTGCTGGTTTTTTCCCCTGAACTATAAAGTCTTAAAGCAGGACATATGCAGCAGTAATACATTATCAAATGAAAGTATAATGTAAGTGGGTTTGAGTAGGTCCTCGAGGCAAAAGCAAGTTACATAAGGAAGTTTACAATAGTTGACAATAGAATGACAATAGTTTCAACTTATATTACAAGGCATCTGCTACCAAGAATGAAGTTAATGCATTATGTGATATGATCTATTATTAAACGACTAAAGAAAAAGGGACTAGAGCATGGGTTACTCATGGTTATGCCCATTATCAGGTACTTCCCAGAAGTGGACAGCTGCATCATTACAACCTCTTTCAATGACAACCCTGAAAGATGCAAGTTAAAGGAAATGTTCACAGTGTGCAGATCATAAAGCAGTTCTACATATCCCTGCATTTTGCTTGGAAGGAGAAATGGCCAGATATGCAGTTGTTCTCTGATTCATAGGCTTTAACCAATTGGTTGGAAAATTTGTGAGAAAGATACCCGGGGAATAATTATATAGACAGATCTATCTAAAGGTGTAAAGGATGTGAAGATACATGCATCACATGTAAAGGCTCATCGAAAGGTGACATCCCCTGAGGAGGAATGAATTCAATAATCAGGTAAATAAAATGAATCATTCTGTGGGTAGTCAGCCTCTTACCCCAGCCATCCCTATTGTTGCTTAATGAAACCATGAACAAAGTGGCTATGGTGACAGAGATCAAGGGTGTGTTAGTTAGGATTTCTATTGCTGTGATGAAGCATCATGACTGAAAGCAAGTTGGAGAGGAAAGGATTTATTTGGCTTACACTTTAGTGTTGCTGTTCATAACCAAAGAAAGTCAAGAAAGGAACTCAAACATGGCAGAATCTTGGAGAAATAAACTGATGCAGAGGCCATGGAGGGGTGCTGATTGCTGATTTGCTTTCCCTGGATTACACACTCTGCATTGTTGTAGACCCATGACCACCAGTCCAGGGATAGCACCACCCACAATGGTCTGGGACCTCACACATTGATCATTATGTAAGAAAATACCTTACAGTTGGATCTCATGGAGGAATTTCCTCAACTGAGGCTCCTTCCTCTAAGCTGGGTCTAGTTTGTGACAACTTGGTCCACACACACAAAAAAAAACAGTCAGTAGAGCTTATGCATGGTCTCAGTGACATGGAATTCCAGTCACCAATATTGACTGCTACAGCTGCTGCTAAATGTCAGGTCCTCCAACAGCAGAGATAAGCACTAATTCATAGATATACCACATTGCCTGGGGTGGTCAGCCAGCAACCTGGTGGCAGGTTCAATATATTGGTCCACTTCCTTTGTGGAAAGAACACTTTGTCCTTACTGGATTAAATACTTTTTCCAGTTACAAATTTCTCTTTTATGTATGCAATGTTTTTGACAAAACCATCATACATGGATTTATATATAGCCTTATCCACCATCATGATACTCTACACAGTCTCGCTCCTGAACAAGGAACACAGTCACAGTCGCAGAAGTGTGCCTGTGGTAATGCAATCCTTGAATCTACTGGTATTACTATGTTTCTTATCATTTTGAACCAACTGACCTAATATAAATATATAATGGACTTTTGAAGATACACATACAGTGTCAATTAGATGGTGCCAGCCAAGAGGGTTGGTGCAGTGTTCTCCCAAGGGTGGTATAGGCTTTGAGTTAGTGTCTAACATATTGGTGTAGGAGTTCCTTCTGTCTATGTATTACTTCCATTGGTTAATGAATAAAGAAACTGCCTTGGCCTAGTTGTTAGGGTAGAACTTAGATAGGCAGGGAAAACAGAACTGAATGCTGGGAGGAAGAAAGCAGAGTCGGGGAGAAAAGCCATGGATCCTCTGCCTGAGACAGGCACTGGTTAGAATCTTTTCTGGTAAGCCACTGCCACGTGGTGATATACAAATTAATAGAAATGGGTTAATTGAATTGCCCAATAAGAAACTAGAGATAATGGGCCAGGCAGTGTTTTAATGAATACAGTTTCTGTGTGGTTATTTTGGGTGTAAACTAGTCGGGTAGCCAGAACAAACAAGCAGGCCCTTAGCCCTACAACAACATATGGTATGGTTTAACCCATATCCCAGGAGCCATATGTTCAGGAATTAATTGGTAGAAAAGAGAATAATTTCACTCACTATCAACCCTATTGATCTAATGGAAAAAAAATTTCTTCCTGTTCCCATGACCTTAAGTTCTGCTGGTCTAGAAATTTTGGATCCAGAGTATTCTTCCTGCCATCAGGCCCAGCAAACATTGTATTGAAACAAACATTGCATTGAATGGCTTAGACTTCCCCCTCACAACTTTTACCTTCTGATACCTTTAAGCCAGCGCACTAAGTAAGAAAGGAATAACAGTGTTAGGAAGACTAATAAAGATCAAAACAAACAAACAAACAAAAAAGATCAAAATAGGGAAATTGTATTGCTTCCCTACAATGGAGGTAGAAAAGATTATTTCTAGAATGTGGAAGATTCTTTAGGGCATCTCTTGCTATTTCTATGTCCCATTATTAAAGTCATTTGGGAAACTACAGCAGTCTAATCCAGGCAGGATGACTAAGGGCACTGACACATCAGGAATGAATGTGTGGTCATACTTCGAGGAAAAGATCCAAGATCTGCTGAGGTACTCCCTGAGAGTGGAGGAAATACAGAAAGGATAGGAGAGGAATGCCATTTTATATAATAAATATACCAGCTTAGACCATGTGACATGTTGCAAAAATAAAGATTATAATTGACATGAATATTTCTGCTATATTTTCTTAAGAAAGTGTTGAATATCACCATAGAATCTTCATCCAGCAATGGATGGAGATAGAGCCAGAGACCCTCATCAGAGCAATAGACTGAGCTCCCAAGGTCCAGTTGAAGAGCAGAGGAGGGAGAAGATGAGCAAGGAAGTCTGAACGGTGAGGGGTTTGTCCACTCACTGAGACATTGTGCATGTTCTAATGGGAGCTCACCAAATCCAGTTGGAACAGGACTGAATGAGCAGGCAATGGAACTCTCTGAATGTGGCTGACAATGGGGGCTGACTGAGAAGTCATTGATAAAGGTACTGGGACTTGTTTCTACTCCATGTACTGTCTATTTGGATGCAAAGCTTCCTAGACCTGAATGTAGTGGGGGGGGGGGTCTTGGACTTCCCACAAGGCGTGGATCCCTGCCCTCTCTTAAGGAGGGTGGGTGAAGGAGGAGGGTGAGTGGAAAAGCAGCGGGAGGGAAATGGGAGGAGGGATGGAAGTGTAAATTTTTGAATGAAAAAAAATACCGGATTAGCTGAAAAAAAAAAAGAAAGTGTTCATAGAGATATTAGTGTTTTTATTCTTAGATTTCAATTGCATAATGAAACATCAATTAAAAGAACACCAGGGATTACAAAATTTATTTGATGTACTAAAAAGAATAATGTCGATCTTTGAAATTTATAATATATTTGTGATTATTTGAGAGATAGTTTCATCATGTTAAAAATAATTGTCGACTAGTTATTGTTTTTATTTGGAAATTAAGCATGACAAAGGAGATATGATTGTGTGATAAGTAGACAAGTTGTAGACTTGTCTTGTATATTCTTGGTTGTCAATTTGACCACATCTGGAATTAACTAAAGCCCAAGTAGCTGAGTTTATCTATGAGAGAATTTTCTTAGTTATATTATTAGAAGTGGAAATAAAAGACACTTATAACATGTATCTTTTGGTGAACAAAGCTACACCTTTAATTTTGGTCATACTGTCTGTTGGCAGTCAATATAAAGGATGTGAAAGAAGGAAGGTTGTGTTCTTTGCCTGCCGGCTCTTGCTAAAACTAACAAATCCATTCCTTTTCTTGCATTTAAGCCTATTTCATTGGGATTATTGTGTATACTGAAGAACAACTGAAACACCCAGCCTCATTTCCTGAGCAACTACTGGATTCTTGGACCTTTTGTTGGTAAAGCAGCCATGACTGGATTAATTGGAGCACAATTCATAAGTCATTCTAATAAGTTCCTTTTATCTATGATACACAAACACATGCATGTATACACACACACACACACACACACACATGTACACACACACACACACACATTTTAAGTTCTTTAAGTTCAGTTAATCTACAGAACCCTGACTAATATAGCAAAATTATTCTATGTTCTCTACTCTAGTCCCTACCTTCAGGTTCCTCTCCTGATTTCTTTTTATGACAAATGGTGTCCTCTAAGGAAAAATGAAATAACTCCCTTCTTCCCAAGTTGCTTTTGGTAATGGTATTTATTGGGTTTCATTAACACGTCATAAGAATTTTCTTGTGACAGAAATCTTACCAAAAAATCATATGCTTTTCTTAACAAATAATCATATGCTTTCATATTCAATGATTAATGTTTATTGAATCTTATTTAGATGTTTGATGTTTGAGTCCCCTTTGTGTGCTGTGACTATCATAAATGCATAAGGAAACGGCCTTGGCCTGGCCAAGGGCAGAACTTAGGTAGGCAGGGAAGAAAGAACTGAATGCTGGGAGGAAGAAGGGCTAAGTCAGAGAAGTCATGGATCCTCTGCCTGAGACAGATGCCAGTTAGAATCTTCCTGGTAAGCGTGGTGGTACACAGATTAATAGAAATGGGTTCAACTGAGATGTAAAAGTTAGCCAATAAGACATTAGAGCTAATGGGCCAAGCAGTATTTTAATTAATACAGTTTCTGTGTGATTATTTCAGGGTTAAACTAGCCAGGCAACCAGGACAAACAAGTGACACCAGCTCCCTCCTACAGATTTATTTCTCCTTTTTCTATTTCATTTATGTTAACATTTTTATTATTATAAATATTTTTTTCTAAAAAGACATTTTCCATGAATCTTTTCACACTTGTCTGATCTTTCTTGTATAATCAATATGCAAGTAGAATTACTTCAACAAGTCATCAAAAGAAAATTTATCTTTGTTTTCTATAATCTGTAAGGCAATTCCTATGCTTCATCTGTCTTTTCAGTCAAGACTATTGTTAACCATTTCTAGTTTAATGATTATTTAAGAGATGAAACACCACTTCTAAGAATTAATTAATATGATTATAATTTCAGGTTTAGAAACATATTGGATTTCATTGATTTTCAACTTTTTTATGAAGTGTACCTTATTAATTTTATGCATCTTGTTAAAATTTATTAACACATCTCAAAGCACTGTACATATATTTGAAACTGTGTATAATACAGAAACCTTGTATATGTGTATTACACATAATCTGTATATTTTTAATAATTTTATACATATTTAATGGAAATAAATCTATAAATTACATGCAGTATTCAATATATAAATGACTAATAATTTTTTAAAAAATTAATATATATTTATTTTAATTCATTTAATAAGTTATATACATATCGATGCAGTATATATTGTATATTTATTAATTAATATATATTAATATATACTATTAAAATAATTTAACATTAGTGATTTTCTTTGTTTCTCAAATCAGCTGGGTAACAGTCTTAAAGAAAAATTGACAGCAGGATTCTTAGTCCCTATGCAGGGCAACTACACATGAATGCTCTTCATTTTCTGCATTTTCTCACAGAAAGATCCTATCAGACTCATTGTAGGAAGTATAAAATGATATTCTTCACTTTTCTATGATTGATTGGCAAATTTAGTTTCTCTAAATTCTTATGTTTTAAATATATATATATATATGTATATATATACATACACACACACACACACATATATATATATATATTCATAGAAAACTTGCAATCTTTCTATGTATTCAACTAAGTGTAACTTAGATTGAAGGGCTCAGTTACTTCTGGATTTACTAAAGTTCTGTTTCTTTCAGAAACAGGCAATTGTATTTGACCACTGATATTTATGATTGCTCTAACCTTAGTATGTGCCAGCTCATGCACCAATGACACAGAAATAAGTGTTATAAAGAAAACTCCTAAATTGGTACATGATGGTATTTTAAGAAACAGAAAAGTGTCTGTAGAAATTATTATTGGAAATCAGAAGGATGAAAATGAAGGTCATCTAAGAGCAAAACCATAACTCTATGACTCATAGTACTAAAGAGGATCTCAATAATGTTAGTCCTAAAATCACAGGAGGGCATGTACTGCTTGATGCTGCCTCCAGATTGCAACAGAATGAACTCAAAATGATAGGATTGACTTACAGACAGAATGAAAGGAAAAAGAAGAGTATTCACTAAATGAGGAACATTAGAGAGTGAGGAGGGTAGTTTTTCCCATCCCAAACAATAAAAGAAAAATTGAGAAGTGCTGTGAAAAGGAGAAAACAGAAAAAGAAAAATAAAACTTGATAAAAACCCAATTTGGCAAGAAATCTAACTTGGAATCTTTACATTCTCAGTGACAATTGTTGAATGGGTTTCTTTGTCAGCAGGACAAACTGGCTCTAGTAAAAGGAGGCTAATAGTGGCCATTTCCCCTCAGTCAAGAGACAGAAATGTGCTGAGAATGCAGTTACCAGTGCAGAATTAAGATGATGTAAGTTTCCTAAATTGCTATTTCTTTTATTCAAAGCTTTATTCTAGCTTACATATTGGTGTGTGTGTGTGTGTACATGTGGGTGCACAAAACTGTATATAAATGTGTAGAGAATAAAGGTTGACATCAGGTCTCTTTCCCTTTCATTCTTCACTTTAGTTTCTCAGTGAACCTTGAGCTGTTCTGACCAGAATAGATGTCAACGAGTCCCCAGCAGTGGTACAGACCTCCAAACTGTCCTATGCTTTTGTGGCAGTGGAGGCCATCAAGCACATTACTCACTAAAGCCATCTCCCTAGCAGTCATACTAAATGGACTTTTGATATTAAAAGTCTTTTTTCACCATTGTAAATTTAATAGAAATGAGAAGAGAAATATCATCTCACATGCAATTATATTTGTGCACAAACCTTGATCTCTTTAGAGCATTGAATAAAGTTTCCTTGCAATTTTGTTTTCAATCATCACAAAATGTGTTAGTATTTGCTTAGTTTTTGATTACTTTATTTGATCTATTTTGGTATAAACATAAAGTGACAGATAAATAAACAGTGAGAGAGATGGTAGATAGATGATTTATAGATACATGATAGATAGATACATACATACATATATATGTACTACGTACATAAATACATACATACATACATACATAGATGGCACAAAAATACATAGATACATAAATAACAGAAACAGAGACATATATAATAAATATGTGATATATAGCTTATAGATTGGCAGTAAAGCTTTAAACATGCTTAATGTAATTTAATGAACTAATGTTTGTTAGCATGGTGATAATTATGCATGAATACCATTTAAACTAATACTGGTATCACTACAAGAATCCTGATGAATAGCTCCACCTAAATTGACAGAAAAACTAAAGGACTTATGATTGTATTATGGAATAAAGTAGTAACCATTATCAGAAAGGTCCATCCCAAGCTATTATAAGACTAAATGTAATTTTTTTGTCAACAATAGATGGAGTAGCAAGAAGTTAAAACCAGCAGGTGAAAAAACATAATATTTAAGCTACTGTCTATTTTGTGTCTATTAGCTTGTTTTATTGTCCGAAGTAAACTAAAGGGATTACGAACTATTTCACCACGCTTTTAGTAAAATATCTTTACAAGCATAATAACCTTTACCAAGGTTAGTTGGCTTCATGATTAAATATATTTTTAAATACATTATTTAGTTAGTTAGTTATTTTGTGTATTCTTCTTTGTGAGTGTGTGTGTGTGTGTGTGTGTGAGTGAGTGAGTGCACATTCTACAGTACACATACAGTTGTCAAAAGATAGTGATTCCTACTTTCTACAATGTGGGTTCTAGATTTTTAACTTAGGTCATTGTCAAACATGTTGGCAAATACCTTTCCTGAGAAATCATGCTAGCAATTTTGTTGCTTACAATTTTAAAATAATGTCAAATATGAAATCTGAAATTGTGTTTCTTACATATGAGTCTATACATCCATGGTGAAGTGCTTTTGTTGAAACCAGTTAAATGCTCTGAGCAATGTTTCCAGATCTGAGGACAGAGATATGAACATGGGCATGAATAGTCAAGCTTATATCACATGGATGCTTATGTGTGGTCACAGACAGTAAATAAATAAGCAAATATTATGCTTTCTAAGGAAATGAGGACAGTTTTCACTAGACAGTTACAGACAATATATTTAGTAACCACTTCAGGGTCTTGAAAGTTTCCATGAAGAAACTGCAGTTGAGTTAAGTAGAAGTTTACACAGGAGCAAAAACTTCATTAGTCAAGTACTTGAGCAGCTTCAGGTTTCATGTGTAAGTGAATAGACTTACATACTAAGTCAATACTCCCACCTAAATGAGGTCACTCAACAGAGAGAACAAATGCATCTTCCCTTTTATGCTATTCTGTTATCATTCTTTACATACAAAGTCATGACTACAGCTCACTGTCTTGCTTGGCATAATTCATCCTGTAGAAAAGGAAATAGAATTGGTGACAGATATGCTCTACTGACAAGGTACTTTGTACCTCTCCATTAATTTCATTGTTTCTCTTATTCCTTTGTCTTTTCCCAGGAGGTAAACAAAAATAATATTTTAGCAATGGGATGAGTCAACGGAAAGAAACAATGTATTAAAAACAACAGAAAGGAACCCTTACTTTTCAATATAGTACAAGACTTGGCAGTTCAATTTACAAAGAACAAATCTTTAAAGTTTTACCACTTATTATCAAATTAAAGATATAGAATAATACTAACAGTTTCATTGCATTTGAAGTCTTTAAAAACAGACTTATTTGGTTGTTTTCTTTATAAAATTATACCAACAAGCAAAATATCACATGTGCAGAAAAATCTATCTCTAAATGGAATAGCAGAAAAGTGCTTGTGGAAGTTATTACTGTATAGGAAAGTTAAGGGCTGGGAATCAAACAATTACATTAAAGTCGATGCTAAATATATTTGACAAAACAAAATTTTGAATTTTCCATAGATTTTAGAAACCTCTACATTTGCCAACTAATATGCTTTAAGTCAGAGAAAGAATAGGTTAACATAAAATTAGAGGAAAACAAGAAAAAGAGGAAAAATTACATAATTTGGCCAAACCATGGAAATGAGGCTCAGTGATAAAGCACTTGCCTAGTACGTATTAGACTCAGGAACCAAATTCCAGAAACACACACACAGAGAAACACATAATGAAAGGCAAGGAAAGAAGTGGAAACAAGAAGGAAAACACATAAGAATGAACTCTGAACTATGTTAAATTCAATAAATCCATCAAAAACAAGAATGAAAAGAAATGAGGATATGTGAACATTGCAGTCTCAAAAAGGAAGAATCAGATAACAGGTATTCCAATGCTGAATCAAATGCACAGCCTTCCTACACGCCCCTCCATAGCCAAGAACATTCAGGTGCATATTTAACTAATTTTTACTGTACATGACCTTTTCTTTGGGCTGCCAGTTCACAAACAATGGCATGAAGATTTGTTATTAATTATGAAAGCTTGGCCTATGGTTTAGGCTTGTTCCTAACTAGCTCTTATAACTTAGAGTAACTCGTTTGTATTAATCTACATTCTGTCATGTGGTATTACCTCTTTTCTACGTTTCACCTCCAGTTTCCTCTCCATTTCTCCTGGTGTCTCCTGCACACCTCAATTCCTCCTACTCTTTGTTTCTTTCCCTGAAAATCCTGCCTAAAACTCCTGTCTATCGGTCATTGGTTTTTTTATTGCACCAACAACATCAATACTTCTTCACACATGTATAAATATTCCACAACATTTTACAACCCTTTGAATCGTGAAATACAATAGATATTAAGTTCTTAAAATTTTTCCATCTCAGAATAGGCAATGACTAGAAGCAAGACAAAAGCAGACCTCTACCTACAACTTATTTATTTTTCTCAACTGTTTATTGAATACCCCCATATGTCCAAGACAATGCATTCCTATTTATACTTGTCACCATCTTTAAGGACAGTCAATTATCAACTTGCAACTTATTACAAAGTACCCCAAGTGAGGTTAGCAGTGCCAAATCTGACTGTACACTGAATATCTTATAGGTTCCTCTCACATTCTAACTTAAGGATCATAAATACATCCATCAAATGAGGTTCTTTGGGTGAGGCTCCAAAGAAAAGACTCTTGAGTGTTGGCTGAGAGAATGACTTGATCTAATGTTATTCTAAGTCATTTATTCAATGAGAAGAAAATAAGCGGTTTGTAATTACATATAAACTTAGAAAATTACCTTGATCCAATCATTAATAAGTCATTAATAAAATATTTAAACTTAAACAAAGATGGTCATCTTATTGTCCTTTAATCTTTATAACCCTTATAGCACAAAAATGAATCATTTAGAAAAAATATTTGAAACAAATAGATTTAATGAATGGTCTATGACACATGAATTTTAAAAAAAGAATTAATCAGTAAAAGGTTAAATTGCTTATATTATTTCCATGGAAGCACTATTTTCTACCATTTATGACAACTTTCTTAATTCAGTATTCAGTTTTTTCAATTAATGAATATTTATAAAAGATTTTTTTAAAGGACCAATATAATACATATATTATTATTGGTTATTAGGGAGCACAAAAATACACCCCAAAGCCCACACTCTATCACTCCTTTTTTGTTATTTTCCTGTTGCTGCCTGATAAGATCATTGCCAAAGAGTTCTCATGCATAATTACTCTTCCAGATTCATTTAAAAACACAAAGAAGAGGTATCTACAAGGATGACCCAAGCTAAGACCCTAAGCAATAATCGGAGGGGGGGGGGGTGCCTGAACTGGTCTTTTCCTGTAATCAGATTGACAATTAGCTTAATGGTTATCATAGAAACTTCGTACAGCAGTGGATGGAAGCTGATGCAGAGATCTACAGCAAAGCACTGGTCTGAGCTCCCAAAGTCCATTTGAAGAGAGGGAGGAGTGATAATATGGGCAAAGTGGTCAAGTCCATGATGGTGATACCTACAGAAATAGCTTAGCTGAACTAGTGGAAACTCACTGACTCTGGACTGACAGCAGGGGAACCAGCATAAGATCAAATTCCCTGAATGTGGGTGATAGTCGTATGGCTGGGGCAGTCTATGGGGTCACTGGCATTGGGAACAGGATTTATTCCTAGTTCTTCAGCAGCCTTCTTGGAGCCTATTCTCTTTGGAGAGATACCTTGGTCAGCCTAGATATAGTAGTAAGGCCCTTGGTCCTGCCTCAAAGTGATGGAGACTTATTCTCTCTGAGGAGTGGATGGGGGTAGAAGAGCAGCAGAAGGAGGGGAAGGAGTGGGAGCTGGGATTGGTATATAGAATGAGAAAAGATTATTATAAAAATAAATAAATTTAAACTAAAGCAACACATAGAAGAAAATGAAAATAGTTTACTGTTTGTGTGTGTGCTGAATTTCAAATAACCACTGTATTCTCCATTAAAATAACCAAGCAGCTCCCTTACATCAATATTCAAAACTGGAATTCAAATATATCCTAAACTATATGATAACTTAAAGGATAGAAAACAGGTATATGTTTAAGGCCAAGTATTGCTTATCTTCTGTGACCTGCACCAGTATGTGACTTACACACACACACACATACACACACACACACACACGCAGACACACACACACACACACACACACACACACACACACCACATATATACAAACATGTAAACACAACATCACCCCTACTGATTCCCTATTTTCCCTAGAAATGAGGTAGAAGAACCAAACACAAGTGTTTGGTAGTCAGTTTATTAATTCTGTGACAACATGCCTGTTTTATTTTCATATGATATTACAAAAGAACATGTGTTTATTTAAACATTTCTTCTATATATGTTTTCAGGGTTGAGCATGTGTTATTGGGTAACCAATACAATAAGTATTTCTATACTCCCAGCATTCCTTTGCTGCCTATAGTTCTTTATGCAGGGTCGAGTCTTCATGGGCTTTTCCCTGTCCACTTTGATATGGCTTTTAGGATAGTCATTCAATTCATAATTTGCTAGTCATGTCAGTGAGACTTTGCATTTATAGATTCTGAAATTACTAGAAACTGGAATCTCACAGAAATCTCCGAGTACCTGTCTTTTACCATCTTCCTCCCCCTCTTCTGCAATGTTCCCTGAGCCTTAGGTATGGGAGCGGATTTATAGATGAAGCCATTAGGACTTGGCACCACAGCTCTAAATTTTGATCAATTTTTTTTTTACATTTCAGAAAGAATTTTCCATGATGATGGGTGAAAACTATCTTTATCTTTGTGTAAAAGTAACTTGCTCAGCCCTGTCTACTGCTGCTCTGTTCACAATAGCTAAGAAATAGAAGCTACCTAAATGACCTTCAACTGATAACTAGATTGTGAAAATGTAGTAAACATATGCTAAGGTATATGATTTGGTTGTAAAAAATGAAAAAAAAGATCTTTAACAGCTCAGTGAAAGGAAATAGAAAATATACTGAATGAGATAATACAGACAGAAAGACAAATCTTACATTTCCAAGGTATGACCAAGCTGTGTGAGAAACTTGTGAAGTTAGCATGTGGAACATGCAACATTACTTTATTTCTCATCAGTTCAATAAGTGTTTGAGTGGAACACTCGTGAACAATTTTGCTTTGCCAGTTGGGCTCACGAGAACATTGGGCTGTCCTGAAGCTTTCCCCTACAATTTCTTTACCTTCACTTTTGGGAAAAAAAAAAAGTGATTCAATATGCTGGGTTCAAATTTAGTTGGATGAAAGAGAATCAATTGAATTTGTGTTAAATATGTGATCAGTTCATCACCTTTAATCATAAATTATCAGCAAATACTATGACTTCAGCAGCAGAATTATGCATTCACTATCACAAATTCTTCAACTGAAAAAATACACATAAGGCAGACAGGTATAGAACATGTACATGTAAATAAGATGAGATTAATCACTTCCTAAGCAAAAAAGCTTTTCAGGATCTTAGCTGACTTGTCCTATTTCGAATTCCCCTTGACTCAGAGGTGGAAAACAAGACCATGGTCAGAATTTGGCCGACCCAGAGTGTCACCATATTTTTCTCCCCAGAGGTTGCTTTGGAAGTTACACACTTTTGATGAGTAATAGAGGCAGTAGAGTTATAATCTCACTGTCATAGGTTGTAGCCTTAATGAATATCTGTTTTTCAGTTTAATAAAACTTAACAAATTCTGGAAAAATAAAACATGCTTGTTGGTTTGGCTTTTGTTTCACGTCTTATTAAGAAAAGTCATTATATGTATTAATTGCTGAAACCTGCTAGATATTCCCATGGGGAAAGAATAGGCTTCCTACACTCCTAACATCTGGCAGGCATCCTTCCCTTTTAAGCTGCTGTTTGGCTAGCTCAATTTTACACAGATATACTTATTAAAGAAAGTAGTCCTAAATGTCCTCAGTGAGAGTAAACATACCACAGCTGTCTTTGTATATATTATTTTAAATTTTCCTTTTTGTTTATTTATTTTCCTCAGAAGATTCTATCTTAGACACAAAAGGTATTCCATTTTTATGATATCATTGGCTCAAGTATTATCAGGAAGGTCACATACTCACATGCTTGACTTAGTAAATGAAAGATAAATCATACTGTTATATTCCCTAATATGGGAGTAGTTAATATAGAAAGTGCTTTTGGCCACCAATATTTTTTCTATTATTTCTGAAATAAAGTTACTAGGACTATTAAAGTAAACACAATGAATGAGACATTCCACTTTAAATCTCCTACTTTGATTTTTTGGTTCCCTCTCTGGGCAGAAATTGTCTGAAGACAGTGTCAGTACCGATGCCCATCAGCTCATCAAAACACTGATGCCCATAGTGAGTTAGAGAAAACAGGGTAGGCCTCTGAGTCACCTACAGCAAGGAGCCAGGGTTCCTTGGTGACTCAGTAGAATAGTCTAAAATTGATCAGCTTGGACAAATTTGAAACTCCCAAGAGTTAATTATATTTCAATACTGAAACATGCATTATTGTTCCAGAAATTAGACCTGCAAAGTTAATGGGTTTGGAACATTATAGCCAAGTAAACATTAGTTTTTAAATTCTATATTTCTTTATTGCTCTGATAACCTCTATATGAAGAGTTTGACAGATTGAATTAAATTACATCTCCAACATGAAAACATTTTATCAGTTTTTGACCTAAATTTTATCTATCTATCTATCTATCTATCTATCTATCTATCTATCTATCTATCTATCTATATCTATATATCTATATTTACCTATCTACACACACACACACACACACACACACACACATATATATATATATATATTTATATATATATATATAGAGAGAGAGAGAGAGAAAGACAGAGAGAGGGAGAGATAAAGAGAGAGATGAAGGGAGGCAGAGATAGACACAGACACAGAGAGATGATGATATATTACATGCATTTTCTTGAAGTAGAAATTGACCCAATTGGTATTTGAGCTTCACTCTCACAAAGTGTCCATTGACCACAGTGCAAAAAAAATCTCATGCTTATTCTTTAAGTTCTTATTCACTCTTTGTTTTCTGCTATGACATCACAGAACTATCAAGTTTACCTCTCGACTATCTAGTTATGAGAGCTTACTTCACCTACCTCTTTTCTCTTCTTCAAAACTACGTTTGAAAACAAATCACTGTTTCTTTAAAACATAAATTAGTTTAGTTCTTTCACATAGAAAATAACTCTCATTGTTTTATCATAGTTCAACATGTATTTTTCATCTTCATGATGGAAGAGTGGGTATACTGTATTCTAAGTGAAGTGCACTCAGCCATTGATAGAGCCACAGCGTGCTTCTCTCCTACAAAATACAAATATCATATCTTATTGCATAAACAACAGAATAAATGCAGTGAACACAGAGAATTGGATCATGCATTCAAATTTCAACATCAGAGGAGAGGAAAGGAATTGGGCCACTTAATTATTCTACTACCATTCGCATAATAACATAGTGGTTCCTCAGGCTACACAAACTATTGTCCACTTAAGGCTACGGTATAAGAATTGTAGGAATACATTTTAAGAGACTATTGCCAGGGGTTGAAAGATGGCCTGGAGTTAAAGTGCTAGCATCCCTCTAGATGACTGAAATTCACTTTTCCACACCACTAATGTGAGGTTTTCTAACAGCCTGTAACTCCATCATCATGAGATCTTCCACTTTCTTTCATTCACCAAAGATATCCCAAAGGACACGCATTTTAAAAAAAAAGAAATTAAAAAGACTAATTGTCAAATATTGTTCAGTATATAGATTAAGTAGGGATATTACTTTTTAATACACTGAAGAAGAGCTGGATGACTAAAGGTATAAACATTACTAGAGAGACAGAGAAACAGAGACAGAGAGAGGCAAAAAGACAGAGACACAGAAGGAGACAGAGACACAGAGGGACATTCTAGTATAATGAGTACTTGAATTTTCTCAGATTACCTGTTATTTGTATCATCATTCCCTCAATGGTCTTGATTGTTAATGGTGTTGGATTTTTATCTCTATCTCTGTTACTTATCCAGGACCACAAAAACCTTTAAGATATTTACCATATAGTTATTTACTACCTCTATCAGTTTGTGAACCTATCAAAACTATAATCTCTGTTGAACTGTGTAGAGGAAAAAGAAAATCCTAATTTTTTATTATCTATAGCAAACTCGATGACTGAGAAATCTGTTAAAAGGCATATTAATGAAAGCAAAGAATTCAATTTCATTTGTAAAGCTTTTCCTGGTATGAGAGGCTTCAGAAATAAAGACCATAAAAAGAAACACTGTACACCCGGTATATTTTGATGAAGTATTGAAAATTATGGAGATAATAGAAGATTTAGACACTTAGGACAAAAAAAATCCTGAGGTGTATTTAGCAAGACTTTATCTTTACTTTCCCTCTGCCTCCTATTACTTTTTCTGGGTGTAGAGAACTCCTCTGTACAATGAGACCTTATTACTTCATCTGAAGAACAGAGGTTTATTTCCTTCTGAAAGAATGGAGACAGAAGTTTAAAGACACATGCTTGTTTCTGTCATGCACTCAAATGTTGGGTTTCCATATTTACCCTGAACACTGCCTTTTCTGTTATTACAACATTCACCAAATTATTGCCTCTATATCTCTCAAGAATTATTATTGTTAAAATGTAAATAAAATAATATCATTTCCCATTACAAAACATTGCAATGACCTGCATTGCTTTTCAATTTTCTCTGTAGCATTAAGAATGTAATAGTTCAAAGTTACATGAATTAGCTTTGTAATCTTAGTGTCATTGATGTAGGTGTCTGAAATGAGTCTATTAGGGCTAGAATTAAAATGCTATTTAAATTTTTTTCTGGTCTCTCACTTAGAATATATTTCTTTCTTTTCTTTTTTTATGGTGTTCATTTCCAGTTTTTCTTTTCTCTAATAATTAATTTCAAAATTTCTGCTTTTTATGTTCTCTTCTTATGCCATTGGTGATACGGCAATTGAGAAATTTTAATATATTTCTTTGAGAAAATTGAATGTTTCTATTTTTATTTTATTGAATCTAGAATTTCATTTATTTATTTATTTTCTTTTTTACTTTTTTGAGATAGGGTTTCTCGGTGTAGCCCTGGCTGTCCTGGAAATCACCCTGTGGAGAAGGACGCCCTAAACCCTAAAGGATATGCCTGCCTCTGCCCCCAATCACTAAAACTAAAAGTGTCTGCCACTGTTTTCAGTTAGTATAGGACAAATTTATTACTTATCTTGAAGATATTTGTCTACCTGTGTTGACTGAAGTTTCTGTCCCAGCCGATCTCATAGTCATTCAGTTCCAAAGAAACACACAGAGGTTAACATTAATTATAAACTGGTTGGTCTATTAGCTAAGGCTTCTTATAACTCTTTTAACTTATATTAGCCCATAATTCTTGTCTGTGTTAGTCATTTGGCTTGGAACCTTTCATCAGTGAGGTATTCTCATTTTGCTTCCTCTGTGTTTGGATAACAAGAGACTGAGTCTTTCTTCTCAGAATTCTTCAGTTCTACTTGCCCCACCTGTATTTTGTACCTGGTCCCCCTGCCTATACTTCCTGCCTGGCTACTGGCCAATCAGCATTTTATAAAGCAAGTACAAGAAACAAATTTTTACAGGGTAAAACCATTGCTTCACAGCAAATCTGTTAAACTTCTAACTTAGTTGAACTTCATTTTACTGACTTGAGTTTGCTTTCTTCTTTCTGATAACCATAGTGTTCACAACCACTCACCCAGAATACCCAAGCAAAGATCTTTAACCAAATTTGCAAATTTTACTTTTATGTATGAGATAACATATTTATAAAACACAGGGACAAGGTTCCAGACATGTTTGCATGTTAATATTTCATGTACTATACATCATCAACTCAACCAAATAAAATCATATATTTCTTCAAAATTATTGAACCAATGATAGCTCAGATCAGTCTATGACTTGGCCGAGGAAGCACAGCAAAAGACACAAACTTAATCAGTTAAACAATGACATGCGAACATATGAACTTCAGGTATAAAAAGATTCTGGGACTCAGAATAAGTAATTGTTTATAAACAATGCTGGGTAAAACTTTTGTATGAAAACAACAACCATTTGCAGCTTTATTTTTAGTATATGTCTGTATCTATTTATTTGAGAGCCCATATGTACTATATTTACAGCATTTTCTCCCCAACTCTTCTTCCATTCTTCCCATTTGTGCCATCTCCTTCTCAAATTCATTGCTTCTTATTATTTAATTATTATTGTTAAACATAATTTATAAATTCAATCCATAGGGTTCATTCAGTGTTTCTCATATAAATGTTTGCCCTTGGGATTTGGTCACCTATCAGGGGCATAATCCTTGAACCAAACTGTTTCTTCCTCTCACAACAATTATTAATATTCTATAAGTATTCCTCTAGAGTTGGGACTTTCTGACCTTTTCCCCATCCACATTTGCCTTCCAATTGTTGTTGCCCCCTTTCAGGTCTTCTATAGTTGACCATGTACTTCAGATTTCATGGATTTGCCTTCCCTTTTGTATATACAAGACCCAATCTCACAGGAGATTCTTTATCCCTAGGCTCTTATAACCTGTCTCCTCTCTTTTCTGTGAAATTGCCTGAGTCTTCAGGGTAGAGAATTCACTGTACCTGTTCTCTGTATTTTGAACAATTGTATCTTTGTCTAGTCATCTCCATCTTCCTCAAAAGGCAGCTCCTTTGATGAGAGTTTAGAGCTCTAATGATATCTAAAGGTTTAGACCCATTTTAAATGAAATTTGTTTCTTTTCAAAGGCTTAAAGGTGGTATAAAATACAGCTCACTGATAGAGTGCTTAGCATGTGTATACCCAATAAATGAACTATTAAGGCACACATGAAACAGAGAATTTATAAACTAGGAGTAGAAATAGGATCCACGGGGGATTTGGTTCAATAAATCCATGGGCTCCTAAGCTTATTTACATAAAGTAGCATTGTCTTTTTACATAATTTGGTACATCTCCCTGTATACTATAAAGGAGTTCTGTATAGATTTTAATAAAAATTTTAAATGCTCTTTAAATTTTTATATTATACTGTTTAGATAAAAAGGTGCATAGACTTTGTACAGTTTTAGTTGAGATATAATCTAATGTATAAATATATATACATTTTATCTTTGAGACTATAATTTAATTACAAAATTGATTGTATATATACATCTAAATTCTGAATATAACCTATTAAATCTATATAATGCTACCACTATGTGTGTTTTCAGGGCTGACATCTTTGTAATGGACAACCAGTTGATTTACTCTTATCTGAGGAAGGCCACATGTCCCATTTCATATTTTTCTCACTTGACTATATTTCTTTATGTAGTGTTGAGATCTTGTAGGGTTTATTTTCTTTCATAATTTTATGGTTCATAAGTTCATAGGTGTTGCAGCTGGGTAGGAGAGAGCAATGATTAGCATATCAAGGTATGCATAAGTATATATATAATAGTCAACTGCTGTATAATTGAACTTAAGGGCCACTCAGCAGAAGGAAAACGGTGCCTTGTACTGGAAACCTATCCAGCTTCCCCAGCTAGAAAGATAAACGAGATTAGAAATGTATCTTTTATAGAACAACATAATTCCTTACTGTATCATAAATCTTATTGTTATACTAACTCTCATCAAAGAATTCTTTCTTTACAGTAAGTAGAGACCTTCACAGAAAACCGCAACTGGACACAATGCAGAGGTCAAAGGATTGCAAAAATTTCTTCTAAGATTGAATTGCTACATCACAGCTCTTGCAGCAATGACTCCGGAAACATGGAAGGCAGGGACTGGAATTTTATAGAACACAGAACATGAGGAAGGTGACTGTAAAATAGCCTTCTCTAGAAAAAGGCTGTACAAAAAAAAGACCAGAATAATAGCAAACATCAATGAGACTGTTAACCCAAAATGAGTGAATATTCACAGGGTCCTACCGTTAGACAAAGGAATGCAGGCATGTAACTTCTGGTGCACAAAGAATTAACTTATCCCATGGATGTGCCCTCTTCTGAGCTGTCCAATGAACACTGTTCAGCCCTGAAAGTTAGGCCATCAACTTGAAAGTAAAGGCCTAGAGTGGACTGGAGGGAGGATAGTTGTGAGGGGCTGAAAAAAGCAAAGGGGTGAGTTAAAGTGCTATGATTCTATTTTAATTGAAAACACATTGAAAATCAAAAAAATTCTTTTAATCTATAGTTAGTAAAGTCCTTGCTGGGAAATTACAAATATCTAGTTTTACTTAAATTTGCAATAAAAATTAAACCAAAAAATATTTATGAATGAATAAATGGGCAAGAAACATAAGCAAGTATCTGATAGAAAATAAAACCACAAAATATTAAAGGAAGTAAAATATGATAATAACAAAAATTGAATATGAATTGCAAATATATATATTAAATACAATAAATATCTTTAACAATATCTGGTATTAAAGAACATCCAAAGGGCTTAGAAAGTTTATATTCTGCCAAAGGAAGTATAACTCTTATCATCAGTGTGAAAAGGAAGTCAGCACTCTATAAAGTGAGTACATACAAATGTCTGAAATTTGTTGTAAGATACTTAATAAACTCAAGACAGTTTTAGTGTTCATTTGCTCTACTGACACTCAGAGAGTAAAAGTATAACATCAGGTACACTGAATTAAAGATATTCCAATGCTGCAGAAGGTGACTGAGTGTCAAAACTTCTTTAACCTTTAACTTAACTACCTAGAGGTAGTCTTTCTACCTCTAGATAAAAAATGACAAAAGTTAGTCAATTTATTTAACTGAAGGACTTTCTTTTTTCCTTTTTTTTTTTTTTTTTTGATTTTTGAGACAGGGTTTTTCTGTGTGTCCTTGACTGTCCTGCAGTTCACTGTGTACACTAGGCTGGCCTTTAACTCATAGAGATACACCTGTCTCTGATTCCTGAGTGCTGGGATTAAAAGTGACTTAAAATTCTAATAAGGAAATGCTATTGTTCTATGACTTTCTCTAACATTTGATGAGGGACAGGGAAAGAACTGAAAAAGAAGACTCAAATTTCTTTACCTAGGCATACTACTAAATACTCCTGTTAGTCTTTAGGGGATATTACTGGAGTGCTTTCATCTGAAATGACTTATGATTTTATTTTTAAAAAAAAGATTCATTAGGAATCATTGCATTTAAATTACTCTCTCCCTCTCCTTCTCTGCTTCTGCTTTCCACTTCTTATTCTGTTGCTTCTGCTTCTGCTTCTGCTTCTCTCTCTCTCTCTCTCTCTCTCTGTGTGTGTGTGTGTGTTTGTGTGTGTGTGCGTGTATGTAATATATGTGTATATGTGTATGTGTTTGTGTGTGTGCATGCGTGTGCTCTCATCAGGAAAACTAGATCCTTTAGAGAGCTTATGAAGGTCAGATGAAAATTTGTCTTGTGGAGTTGGTTTCTATCCCATACTATGTGGGTACGGAGAATCGAATCCAATATTTAACTGCTGAGTCAACACACAGAACTGCAACTTATGTCTTTGCCAAACTTCTTATTCCTTTCCTCCCCAAACGTGCCCACCCTATTTCCTAGGTGCTTTTCTATTTTTGAGTCCTTGCTTTTGCCGGAAAATTTTTACTGCACAGCTAAAGTGGCCAGGCCCATCATGTTTGCTTCTGTCCTTATGAAGAGGATATTTAAGCTTCAACCACTATGCTTTTCATGGAGTCCCCTATTTTATGTGACTATTGAGCACATTAATAAATATGTGTCTTTTTCACTGTTAATTTATGTATTAGCACTTTATTTAAGCAGAGTTGAACACATAGAAGTGGATAAAAGCTTATTTGCCTACAATTCATCCCTAAGTGCATAGGGTTTTTTTACTATGGCATCTGTAAACAACCCAGATGACATATAATAGCATACTATTTAAATAAAATATGTATTATATACATTAAAGCATTGCATATCAATGAAAATTTCTGGACATATTTTGGATAAATTCATGGACACAATATTGATAAAAATACCCCCAAAAGGCAACTGTAGTATAATATAAATTTTTAATACTTACACAATATAAATTAAATTAGTAATATATAAGAATATATGTTTATATTTACATTACAAATTTGAATGCATAATGGAATTAAAATACAAAGTTTAGAATACTTATTACTTATCTATACACTTAGATTAGGAAGAAGAATCCTTAAATTTACATTCCTGTGATATGAAGTTGTTAGTTTGAGCAGTGTATACCCAGATATAGAATATTCACACATAGGTGCATATGTATATTACAAACATAAGACAATGTGCATATAAATAGCATCATAGGATAAAATATTAAATGTATTTATTCACTAAAATCAAAGGTGATAACTCTAGAAGTGGCAACGTAATGACAAAAGAAAAATATGACATTAAGGATGAAGTGGATAAGTGTTGACAGATGTCTATCAGAGATGTTTGTAGCTGCTAAATAAACTCAACAGAAAGACTGTGCTGAGATTTGAAGTTAAATTTGGTCATATCCTGACATAATGTCAGGACCAATAAAGTCATTCAAATGTTCTGTTTAAGCAACGGAATCTAGAATCTACAGTACATCTCTCTTCAGCACCTTATCACATATTTTCTGAACTGTCCTTGCTATTAAACATCACTTCTTTTCTATCTCCAAAGTAGATTTAATATAAAGAGTTAAAGAGCGTCTTTCTTCTTCAGCAAAGATATCCTTAGATCTTGAAATGATGGATGCTTTCTAGCTGCCGTAGGCCTGTATGCTGGTAGTTGGACAACACTGGCTCAGGTTTGGCCCTTCTTGTAGTCATCTAATACAATAGCTCAATAAAATATTTTACTTCAGAGGTGGCTTTATTTTTAAGGCTTACTTCTAATTTGTCACATTGTGGATTTATTTCCATATAAAGCTTATCAGTGTTTGAAATCATTTTATTCAGTTAACTGTAGGTTTGTTTTTTGACTTACATTTTCAGCTTCTTTTAAGCATCACAGCTAGAGTGGAACTAGTTGTCTTCTTAAGTAAGGTAGTTCATGCAATTAACAGAGAGTATACAGGGTGTGGGCAACATATATTTATATGAAATAATGAATGAGGAAAAACAATTGGAAAGAGAGAAAGAAAGAATAGAAGGAAGGGATGGAAGTAAAGGTCAGTTGAGAAAGCAGAAGAGATGGAAAAGAAGTCTGGAAGACTTAAAAGAAGATAGGGAAAGGTTGAAAGATGGAGGGAGCAAGGAAGAAAAGGATTGAAGAGGGAGATGGGAAGAGAAAGAGAAAGCAAGGAAAGGAATGCATTTGTCAGATCATTGCAAAGCAGCACTGCACAGTGAACCTAATTTAAGCATCATGCTCCATTTTCTTCCATAGTCCTAGTCTGATTCTTTCATACTCTTATCTTAATTCCTTTATTCTTTACTTGATTACCCTTTATTGACTCAGAAATATTTTGTTACTTCATTGGCTAGAGATGTTTGGTAAGTGATTAGAATCACTGATTCAAATTTGTTTTTAATCAGAAAGATGTCATTAAAATCTATGTGTAATTCTCTTTTGTTTAACTATAGATTGAGGATGGAATACTACACAGCAGAAAAAAAATGACATCTTGAAATTTTCATGCAAATTGATGGATCTAGGAAACATCATATTGTGTGAGGTAACTGAGACCCAAAAAAGACAAATATCATATGTACTCGCTCATAAGTGGCTTTTATAAATAAACAAAGAAAACCAGCCTACAATTCACAATCCCAGAGAACCTAGACAACAATGAGGCCACTAAGAAAAATATATATGGTAAGTAGAAAAAGATAAGATCTTCTGAGTAAATTGGGGGCGTGGGGACCATGGATTAAAGGGGAGAGAAAAGGAAGGAAGGGCAGAGGAGAAAAATGTGTAGCTCAATTTAATCAAAAAAGGAAAAAGAAAATAAATAAATCGAGGATGGCTGTTATAATAATTTTAAGTTGGTGTTGACGACGTAGCCAGAAAGCAAAATGCAATAGAGAAAGACAACCAATATCTTGATAAATTTCTCTGATTTCCACATGCTGATGTGGTTTCAATATCCACCTCAATTTGGATTCAATTCAATTCAACTATATCAGGATAATAAATTAACTCTCTAATCACATGTTCAAATTCCTAAAACTATTTTGAAAATTTTTACACACTAGTATCCCTTTTGCCCTAGAGTTTTTTTCTTTATAAATACCCATATATCATCTCTATATTTCTTCTCTACTACAGTACACAGACTGTTCAACATACTGTTCTGTGAAATTTCACATACCTCTCTAGGTCAATTCACCCAATCCACTATATATAACCTAAGACCCAAACAATGGTTTAATAAGCAAAGTAATAAGGTAAGGGATAAATTCATATTTCTGTTTATATATTTTGTGTTTAAAATAATTGTGATTATAAATAGATTTTCTAAAAGACTTAGAAAATTTCTGCGACTGTAATTTAAACAGACAGTGAAAATTCTATTTAGGCTCACCTATAATTCAATTCTTATGTCTTCTCATCTGGTCAGCAGAAATCCCATTTCTTCATTTCTCATACATTTCTTCACAGTTATCTAGGCCTTTCTACTTAAAGTAGATATTTCTGCAACTACTCATATCTTATATTCTCCCCATTTACTTCTTAGTTTGGGTTTAGAAATTAAAATGAGAGAAAAATGGAGATGGGAGCGGAGAGAGGGAAGAAGGGAGAGAGGGGGGGAGGGAGATTATACCACTTACAGGTTTACAGGGAAGAATTTTTTTCTTCAACTTTTTGGTTTGGTCTGAAACTAAACTGTCAGAAACAGTAGACAAATTGGTATAATTTCATGATAGCCTAAATCAGGAGAGTTAAAATGTGAGAAATGGAGAATTCAGGTGGAAAGATATCTGTGATTCTGCCTAGGTTTAATCATGGACAAACAGCAGTATAGAAATAGGACTACACAACAGATGTGCCACTAACTGACCTACAGAGACAGCAGTCACGAAGGATTTTATGGTCATATTCATCTTGTCTTCTCTGCAAATATAGGGCGGGACTCTATCTAGGATGAATGTCTATTGATCCACTGTCAGACAAGTTACATCAGAGAATGTCTTTATGTGCAGCTCTTACATGGAAATCTAAGGAAACTGGAGTACTCTATCTAGGATTTTATGGTTTACTCTGGTGAGAACAATTTCTGCTTCTAACCCCTGCCTCAGGACAAGGAATCCTGATTTTCATGACTTGAATTGTGAATGCTGACAGAAGGGCAGCAACAGCTGAGAAAGAACCTGGTTCTTGGACCCTCTGGAGGCCTTTCAGTCTCAACGAGTTCAAACAAAAGCAACTGAAGCATCCCTTACTGAGCATGTGCCATTGTGAGCTAAACTTCGCACATCAGGAAACTGGATATGTTCTCTGATTTGCACTACCTGATTATTTGCCTAGACTCTGCTTGGGATTCTAAATTTATTTCCGCACCTTACAGAAAGAGTACATAGATGCGATTTTCATTTTTACCTCTTAATACCTGGAGAGATGGGCCTGATCTTAACATCAGTTCCTTTGAGTTTTTTCAAAATTTCCTATTTATTGCATAAAAGGATCATGTTAGCCATAAAAACATGTGGAACTGAAAAAAAATTATACACAAACTCCATTTGAAATAGCAAAATGGGCCAGATTTTTAATGACATATAAAGATTCCAAGTGTGCCCTGTATCATTGACAAGTATTTTTCAAACAATTGTGAAGCATAAGCAAATTGAAAAGCATAATATCCCTGGTTCCTTCTTATTGCATTGAAAGATGCTCTGGAACAGTCTAACACAGAAAATACCCAGGAAACATTTGTGAGTTTTCCGTTTTGCAGAAGAAAAGCAGCTAGCCCACCCCAGCTTATCCAGTCGAGGGACCCCTAGGTAATAAATTTTTTTTTACATACTCCTTGATTTCTGCATTGTTTGCAGAGTATTTTCCAACAACCAAATCCCACTGAATCATGGAGTTCACACAAAACACAAAGTTAAGCAAAGCATAATATAATTTTTAAGTGTTCCCTGGGGAAAAACCAGCATCCAGTTAAAGCACACCGAATGATTAAATTGATTGCCATTAGTTTTTGTTAGTTTATTTTTAAGTCTATTAGATAGGATCACCTACTCAATAATCAATCTTTCCTACAGTCAGCAACAATATTGATTTCGTACTAGCCAGTGCTCCTGAAAACTGTTTGAATATACATCTCACCAATTAACTTAAAAGTGAATATCTGTGAGAATTAGTTTTCATTCAGTTTCTTGTTGGCTGTACCTAGTGAACATGAATAAATTGATATTGGTATTGTTGAATTATGTTTCCTTCATTTTCTCATTACTGTAACTAAAAGTCTGGCCAAAGGCCAGGAAGGAAGGAAGAAGGAAAGATGACTGGAGGGAGTGAGGGAGGAATGGTTAATTCTGGCTCATTGATTGAGGCTCACGGTGAAGGTGAGGTGGCAGGATCTTTAGCTGCTGATCACATTGTGAATGTCACTGTGGAGCAGAAGGAGATAAATGGTGATGTTAGGGTATAACTCATATTTGCTCTTGCTCTTTTAGTCCAGGATCCAAGTAAAAGAAATGATGTGACCTGTATTCAGAGCTGAGTGCTCCCCACTTCAGTTAAATCTTTCTGGAAGATTTAAAGACATGAACACATTTGAGCTCACATTAAGTTGACAATCAATATTACATATCACAGAAAGGCAGCTAAATTCTTCTGTGAGAGGTAACGTGCGTCACTTAAGGTTGCATAAATAATGGATCACAGTTGGGCAGAAAGTAAATAAATTATTCTAGTCTAAATGTATCTAAAGTACTAAATACAACAAGCAAAGCTCTAAGAGTAATATCTTTAGATAGCGTGCTCATTGTGTCATTAGAGAGAGAAGAAAATTTGTAAGTACAAAAGAAATAAAACATAACAGATCAGGCTGGACATAGAGATTCCAGATAGAGTGGCATTCAACTAGTAGCACATTGACCATCCTAACGAATTCCCTTTTAGTACCAGGATTTTGAAATACATAGACATTCATAATTTAAGTATATATTGCTTGTTTGATCACATTGTATTCCTTGTTAGATTATGGTGTTTAGATACTGTAGTAGAATTTTAGGATGAGACAAGACTGTTACTGCACTTGTATAGTTTCAGACAACTTTCTCCACACTGGCATATTTTCTCCATGTAGAGTAAACTTTAAATTTAGTTTCAATGACTTTTTAAGAAACATAATTTTGTCTTAGAAATGAAAACTGAGTTTAAATTAAGTAAAGACATGAGTTGGCTTCATAGAGAAACTTAGTGGGTTATACAATAAAATGAAATCAGTATCTTAGATAATCAAAATTCTGTTTGCAGGGCATCTTGATAACTATTCTAAAAGGCATACCATCAAAGATTAAATGATTTTTTTCATTGAAGATCTACACTATTAGAAATTATTGGTGGCTAGTATAGAACATTTAATTTATCATAAAATATTTATTTCAGATGTAAGCTTTATTCTTAATGCAAGCTCTTAGAGAACAGACTAATTTTTCACTTCTCACAATCCCATCCTCAGAATAATGTCTGACACACAAAACCTTGAAAGATATTGTACAGAAAGGAAAACCATGATAAGACAATGTAAGATTGCTTGTTAGGTTTCATACGTTGAATTGAGGATGTGGCTCAGTTGGAAGAATGTTTGCCTAGAGTGAATTGAGCTCCCAGTTCCACAAACAACACCACATAAAGCAAGCATGGTGTCATATTCCTGTAATCCCAGCACTTTGGTGGTGGATAAAGGAGAGACGATCATGGTCATCCTTTACTATATATCAAGCATGAGGAAAGTCTGGACTATGTGATATCTTATCTCAAACAAGAACTAAATAACAAGTATGCAATTTCACTTTAAAACGGAAGAGGGACCTTAGAGTGTTCAGTGGTTAAATGCAAGTCCCATAAGTATGAGGATACCCAGAATGTGTAAACAAACTCCAGCTGGTTTTGATGATTGACCTATAATTCATATCTCAGATGACAGTCACAGAGGATCCCAGAGAAAGACTAACTCTATGGGTGAAGTCTGTGCTTCATTGAGAGACTTTCCTTCAATAAGTAGTGTTTATGAAAAGCAATGGGAGATTATTCTCCACATCAACTCTGGGCTACATACATACATACATGCATGCCCATACACACATGTGAACAAACACTCATATATCATAAAACATATACATATGAAACTGGAAAACAAAAATCACATATGCTCATATACAATGTATAAAACTAGAACATTTGTAGGAAACGTTCATAGGTTGGTTTGTGAGGCTTTCTGTGAATTTCTTCAGCAATAACTAAATCTAGTACTTTTGTCTTTATAATGATGAAGTAGATAATGAAAGATAGTTGATTGACTTTGAAAATTACAAAAATCTCGGTGACAGGGAAAATGTAAAATTTTTAACACAGTAGCTTTAATATTTGAGACATTATTGTCATCAGAACTCTTTGTTTTATCTTAAAGACCATGGTAAGTCAGTGTTAGGTTTCTGAGCTTTTACCCAATCTTGAGTGTAGCTCTTTGCTGAAAATTCAATTTCAGATTGAATGTTTTTGTTTGTTTGTCTTCATTGTTGTTGTTTTCATTAATTTATTTGTTTTATATCCAGGTCACAGTTTTCTGACCCTCCTCCCTTCCCAGGCTTCCTACAGCCCCCTTCTGTTTTTACTACCTAATACACTCCTCCTCTGTTTCTATTTATAAAATGCCAAGTCTCCAAAAATATTACCAAAATATGGCATACTGTACTGGTTGATTTTGTGTGTTAACTTGACACAAGCTAGAGTCAGCAGGGGAAAGAGTCTCAGCTGAAGAAATACCTCCCTGAGATCCAGCTCTAAGGCATTTTCTCAATTAGTGATAAATGGGGGAGTGCTGAGCCCATTATGGGTGGCACCATCTCTGGGCTACTAACTGGGTTCTTAAAGAAGGTGGACTGAGCAAGCCAGGGGAAGCAAGCCAGTAAGGAGCACCCCTCCATGGTCTCTGCATCAGATCCTGCTTCCTGGATCTTGCCCTATTTGAGTTCCCATCCTGAGTTGCTTCATTGATGAACAGCAATGCTGAAGTATAAGTCAAATAAATCCTTTCCTTCCCAAGTTGCTCTTTGGTCATTTTGTTTTGTCACAGCAGAAGAAACCCTAACTCCCTAACTAAGACATATATCCAGTTGCATTAAGACTAAGCGCCTCCCATGTATTAAGTCTGGGCAAAGCATCCCAGTATTAACAGTAGGGCTTCAAAAGCCAGTAAATGTGTTAGAGATGACCCGTGTTCCTACCGTTAGGAGTCCCACAAGAGGAACAAGCTACTCAACTGTAACATATATGCAGAGGGCCTAGGTGGTTTCCATGCAGACTTCCTAGTTGCTAATTCAGTCTCTGTGAGTCCTCTATGAGCCCAGGTTAGTTGATTCTGTGAGGTTTCTTCAATCACGGGTTGAAGAACCCCTCTGGCTTCTACAATCCTATCTGTGCTTTTCTTCAGGATTCTCCAAACTCGACCTAGTGTTTGGTTGTGGGTCTACATCTGTTTCCATCAGTTTCTGGATGACACCACTCTGATGACAATTGGGCTCGGTCTCATTCTATGTGTATCAGAATTGCGTTAAGCATCATTACATTGACACTTTCTTCCCTTCAGTCACGTCTGGTTCTGTCCTAGGTCATCCAGTCTGTAAAACTCACAACAACATAAAGTTACTGCATTCTTCGAAATAATAATACAATGAACTAAGTCTCAGTTTCTACAATTGATACCCACATTTATCTAGCAATGTTGCTGTCCTAGCTTATAACGGAACATCTTGTTTGTTTACATACTTATTTTTCTACTTAGGTATCATTTTGTGCACAACTAATTAGACCATGGGGATTATGGGAGAGGATTGAAGTGGAGGGGAGAGGAAGGGAGGGGAAAAGGGAAAAATGTATAACTCAATAAAATCAATAAAAAAATAAACTTAGAAATAAAACTTTAGGATTTACAATGTTGCCAGTTCTAAATTTTAAAAAATTCAAATGTTCTCAGGCCGTTTATATTCCAGGATACTGATCTCTCGTCTCTCTTCCAGACTTTCAATCCTTGAGGACATGTTGTATTTCACTTTTCCATTCTGTCAGTTACCTAGTACTGATGATCAATCAGCAAATATTTGGGAATAATCCCTCAATGGTAATGATGCAGTTAAAATACAATTAGTGATTCACGTAAGACTTATGTAGAACCAATGCTCAAATATTGCAAAACTGTTATTGTATACAGACTTTAAGCAGTTACTTGGCTAAATGTTATTTTTGTTGTCTGGAGGTACTTATTCTGCACTGAGTTTCTGGTGTGATGCTTAAAATCACTTCCATGACTAGAACTGGCATCTTCAGCACTGAGAACTGCTTTAGGAGCAACTGTCACTCCCTGGTAAATTTTTCACAAGTTGTTCTTAGAGCATGTGGAATGCCCTGCTTTGAATTCTTTATCTCCTGCTTTAGTTGTTGACATGAACTTAGATCAGCCTTCACATCCTCTCTGTTAATTTTAGATTATTCTATATAGAGCTTTCTCTGACTTTGAGACCAGTGTTTAAGATGTTCTGTGTACTGGCTGCATGTTGACCACAAAGCACAACAATAGTCAATGCATTCTTAGTCAGCTAGAAATATGCCATCTCACAATAATCTTTCCAGCAGCTCCCTGAGGTGTGCTTGCCCTCATTTTTCAGGTGTCAGTACTGAAGCTGAGGTGGTTTGTGTCTTGGGCTCAAGGGTGTTACATAAAAATAAGTTTCCCAGTGGGTTGTTGTAAGATTCATGACATGGTAGAAAAAAATATATATGTAAACTGCAAAGGTTTTTTATTTAATTTTGAGACGTTGACATGTAGCTGTCTTCTCATAGTTTACAGCAAATCAAAGTAATTTCACAGATGCATCTGTCAAATTTATTTGTCGATCTGAATGAGATGGTAAACATGAAAAACAATTCAGTTCCAACTATAGTCATTTGACTCAGGAGGAAAATGATAGAAACTGTGCATATGTGTCTGTCTGTTTGTCTGTCTGTCTGTATGCATGTATGTATCTGTGTGCTTGTGTGTGTGTGTGTGTGTGTGTGTGTGCTCTGATTTGTCAACTTTAATAAAATGGATAAAAACTTCTTTCAAAATAAGGGGAAAAAGAAGCATTGATACTGACTTATTCTTATTTCTATCAATTTTAACTAATAGAAGACAAAGTTGTTTTACATCATGTGAAAAATAAGTCATTTCAACTGCATGTTTAAAATCATGTTTGATAATAGCTCTGGATTGTCTCTGTATGAATTTTCTATTTGTGTTCCCCATTACTTCCACATAGCAATACTTTTAATCTTTTCCACAGCAGTAGGAGGAAATCATTAGCAGAATATATCTTTGCTTTAATTAAAAATATTAAACTTAGAGCAAAACAGTCTTGGGACTCACACACTATATCTTGTTGATTATCTATTTCAAATTCTACATACCCCACAGGGGTTACATGTGGAGGACCCAGGAAAAGACTTCAAAGAGTTCAAAAACCCTTGAAACTTTGTAAAAATATATTTGCAAAATTCTCAGTGTGTGTTCATAGCTTTCATTAGATTCCAGCATGACTGAAGAAATAGCCCAGCACTTGCATTCTCTAGCACCTCTGTTAATTTAAAACAGCAATTAACATTTTTTTAAAAAATTTTTGAACCATAAGATGTGATATCCAAATATTAGGACCTGTTAGGAACACAGATTGATATGTGTCATCTCTACAATTATAACCCGAATTCAAAATAGTGTAAGAATAATAAACAATCCTCCACTGGAATTTGCTCCAGTCACCTCTGATTATATATCTTTCTCTAGAAATAATCCAATAAAAAAGTGTGGAAAGATTGTAAGAGTCAACATATCGAGAAGTTTGGTGTGAGACAACCTCTCCAAGAAATAGCTACAAAATAATCATTAAAGTGTGGAGGGCGTTACTTGAAATGACAAAAATGCTCAGATGTTCCAACGGAGGGGACATTTTCTATGTGGCAAAATAACTCCCTGCTTTTATGACTAGAAGAAACATAAAAGAACAGTTTTAGTCAATAATTTGTTGGGACTACTATATGTTTCATTGTCATTCCAGTTACTATTAGTTATTTGTACTGCAAGAGAACATTATCAATGGGAACTCTAGTTCGTAGAAGAGGAGGACCTCACAACAGTCCACCCCCAAACAAAGAACTACAGAAAATAAATAATTGCTAACAAAGGGAGAATTAGCCTTTCTCATGGAAGAAATACCTTATTGTGTGTCCAGCAAAATGTAGTCAGCAATGAACTGTGTGCACACAAACAATACAAATAAAATCAACATATTTTATTTATGAATTTATGCATGTAAATATGTGTTTGTATGTATATAACAATGTGTGTATAAAGAAAAAGGGGATATCAATTTGAGAGTGACAAGAGGCATAAATGGAGTTGGAAGTAGGATACTTTGAAGGGAACAGAGGAAGGAAAGAGAAAATGCATAAAAAATTTGGTAAAAAAGAAATATTTGTTTATTGATTTGTAAAATTAATTAATAAAGTTAAATTTCTACAAAGTTAAGTTTATCATGAGAAAAGCTTCCAACAAATTTTCAAAACGTGTAAGCTAATCATATATTTTTTTAAAATTATCTTCACTTGGTTATGGGGCCACTGGCCATAAGAAAGTCTATTTACCACATGTATTATCTGTCTTTTTATACTGAGTCTACTATTACAGCCTAGGTACACTAGAAACTACTTCATCATTTTTAACCTAGTTTTCTACCTCCTTGTTTCACCATTTTTCTTAGCTTAAGCAGATGAAGATCTAGCCACAACTTGACAAGAAAGAGGAAAAACAAACTGAGCCCTTACTACAGGTATTGGGGTCAAATGCTGCAGGATGCTCGATTGCATGGTGTGCTCTAGCCCTCCCAAAGCATGACATCAGTGAATCTATATGCTATCTAAGATTGAAAGTATTGGCTCAGTGACTAAAATAACCTGTTTTAAGATACAATTTTCTTCACACACAATTAATTTTGCAAAGGTTGTTTTGCAACATATAGTTTGGTGATTTTCATAAAGATCAAGTGATATTAAGCTCATAATCACCTGTAGAAGTTTAAATGATGGGCACTCTTACACTACCTTTCTTTCCTCTTAGATAGCATACCTGCTGGCATAGATTGGTCTGCTTTCAGGAAAGCAATGCTAGCACCATTTTTAAAGCCACACCCGGTGCTGTATCTTGAGAGATATTTCATTTATCTTCTCCAAAACTAAAAGTAGAAATTCTTCCTTTGAAACTCTCTGTAGAAACATCTTTTCCTTCATTTCAACAAATAGAAAATTTTAAAATTTGCCTTATATCTTTTATTGTATGGAAAAATCTTGTATTCTTTTTATCTGGTTCACTTTCTCTCTCTCTGTCTCTTTATCTGTTCCTGTTTCTCTCTCTCTCTCTCTCTCTCTCTCTCTCTCTCTCTCTCTCTCTCTCTCTCTTCTCTTCTCTTCTCTTTCTTCCCCTCTTGCTCTTCTAAAACCATCTGAAGACGTTCCTCTCCTAAGAAATTTCCTTTGACTACAAAGCTCTTTCCTACTAGATCAACCAATTGACCTCCTTTAAAAAAATTTTCTTCAGAGTTAGTCTTGGAGAGATTTCTCTTCCTCCTCAGAAAACCCACAAAAGCTGGCTTCATCAAAACTTCTGAAACTAAGTAGACCTTATTCCTATTGATACAAAATAAATGTAAATTAGGACATTCTTAATTTCTGCAAAGGTTGTTTTGTTTCTCCTTTTTTTTTACAAATTTAATGAAACTTCAGACTTCTTTGAAAATAACCCTATTTTGATTCACCTATGGTCATAAAATCATCTTCATACAGCTAATAGGTTACAACAGGATGGAGAATAGAATGGCGTCAATTTACTTCATTAAGTATAATTTTACTTAAATTTCAAAACTTGGTTATCCTCATTGTCATCTAATATTTTTCTTGTTCCTCATGTTTGAATTGTAGACAATAGATGTTGCTTTATAAGTATTATTTGTGCTGTCAATTAATTAAGACAAATAGTTTCTTGGGGACAAAGGCAACATGTTTTACTGAAGGAAAATTCTAAGAAATGCAAGTCATTACAAAGAAAATTGAGGTAACAGAAGCTACATCAACAAAAGGCTGAAGTGCTAAGAAGGATGGATGAGCTTTGTTCCTCCACCCACACATAATTTGGAAAATATAATGAGGCATAATTTCAGAAGACAAGCTTGTTGCTTTCAGTGTCTTATTATTGCTCTGATTGTGTTTCCTTTTTGTTCTTGTTATTAACTGAAAAACACTAATTGCAAACTGTGGCATTCTTCCCATGGCACATCCTTTGATATAAGAAACATAAACGAATATTACAACTCAAACCCTGTTACATGCCCTTTTTGATTTTAGGAATCTTATGGTCACCTAGGCAAGCTTCCTGATATTCACATCCATTTAAGTATCTGCCGAGGGAATGAGTGGATAACTGATTGCAAAACATGCAGAGTGAATCTACTATAACAGAAAACTGTTATGTATGGTTTAAAAGAGCTTATAATTAATATCTAGAGAAGATTTAACATTTACAATAATTATCTAATTTCTAAACCATCTGCAGATGCATGCCTAAATAATTTCTTTCGTTGATTTAAAAAACAAAATACAAGAAAATGAAAAAGAAAGTCAAAATATCATGTCAGATTAAGGAGCACAAAAACTAACGGGAGGTGAACTCTAATAGTTGCGAGTTAAGAATGAATGCTGTTCATACTCACACAATACCATTTGCAAGCTTTGCTAGACGTTGGTTTGTACTAAGCAACAGTCTGCACATTATTATCTCTTTCTCTTAGATTGATCTGAACAGCATTTGCTGTTTCAAAGAAAATTATAGGCAAGGCGCTATAGGTAGACTCGGGGTTAAAGAACTCTTGCTGTTCATGCAGAGGATCAAGACTTGGCTTGAGCATGAAGTATTATATGAAGTATTTTAACTTCATTAAGAAAATTTTAAGAAAGACTTATCAACACTATTTATGCCAACCTTCATTTTACGCAAACTTCACTCTTACATCTCAAGTTAGGAAAACTTGAAGTCCTGATTTTGCTTAAGTATACATAAACATAAAGCCCTGTGTTGAATCCATGGAATTGCATAAACATGACATTAAATAGTCTCACTTCATGTTAATCATGGTGGCTAGGAAGCTAGGAGGCAAAGATAAGATCAAGAGTTCAAGGTCATTCTCAGGTGCAAGGCCAGTCTAGACTAAACCAGGACCCATTTCGAATAAAACCAAAATATTTGTTTTTGAATTAAATATATTTACTTCTATGCAATTCAAAACCAGGACATTTAAAGGAGAAACTTTGGATGAAGTTAAGATTTTTATTGTGTTTACTGTTAGCTTTGAGGATTATCAATCCTTAATATTCAGTATGATATCTCATAATCTTCCAAGAAAATTATTCAAGAGAAAGAATAAAACATAATTTTCCTCTTGTTTATGTATGAAATTATATTACGTACAATAATATACATGATACATGATACTTGACATCAGAAAACATGTGTGAAGTAGAAGAGAGCGAGTATTTGTAAGGCTGGAGAATAAGGTGTAAAAACGATGTGACTGGACCTATATTAGTCATATAATTTGTAAAAGTTATTTTATGTGATTCCAAGTTTTGGGAAATTTCTTGAAAGAGCAGAGTCAGCTTTGTAGATGACAGTTGAAAAACTAAGTCAGGAACAGAGCACACACACGCAATAGCATGTAACCATGACTTCTAAAATTGCTGAGTGGATGAGATAAAATAATGAGTCACTCACTAAAGGGTCGTTGTACTATCAAAGCAGTGTCAACTCTTTCCGGAGAAAGAATGAAGAGATATAAGCAGATGTTCTATAAGAAAATTTGCATTTAAGAAAGATGAATAGGATGTCAAAATAAGGGACAGATTTTGAAGGGAAGCATAGTAAGGGAAGAAAGAAAATCTTAAGCCCAGTTTAAAGGTACAAAATGTCCAAATGATAAGGTAATAAAACTGAGTGATTTTCTGTGTGGGAATAGAGGACAAGGAATTTTGAAGTTAGGTACAAGATAGAATTAGCTAAAACTGCTGGAAATATAGAAGTTGGAGGTTAATGAGAGGGGAGAGACAGTGTATATGAACACAGGATTTTGCATACAACCAAACTCCTGTCAAGCTGCTTCGTAAAATGGACAACTTAGAAGGAAATTTCAGTTTTAGCAGGACTAAGGACCTCAACATTCAAAACAGTAAATTTAAAATACTGTGAGATGACAACAATTTAGCTCCATCCTATGAATATTGGTTTTATGGGAAAAAAATAACATTAAACTAAATGTGAATATTCATTGTATCTACAGGCAGTTTTATTACCGTGTGCCACATGGGTGAGCCTGATGGACATGCTCAGATGGAGCTTACCTGGTGCAAGTAAATCTTTAAGGAGTTATTTGAGACTACAGTCTGCCCATCAAACCGATCCTGCCTTTGAAAATGTCTGTGCTATTTTTAGTATCTACTATTTAATAAAAGTCATGTGCTGAGTTTGATAAGAGGAAGAAATTTCAAGTCTGTTTTATTGGATGTCATAAATACAAGATGAAAGAAATAATTTAGTATAGCAAGAGAAAACAGAGATGAATGATGACTGAAAGAAATGTTAAATATCAGTAATTATGACTTTATTATGTAATATAGTTTTAATGAGAAAGTTAATTAAAAGTTTGGGGAAACGAATAACATTGCTAACACCATCATATAAAAATATAAAGAAGTTACTAGTTACAAATGTTCAAATTAAAACATCTATTTTTTTTGGTTTTCCTATTTTTATTTGGGGGCAACAGGGAGAGGGCCTCTTTCATCAACAGGAGTATTCACAGGTTCTTCAGCCATTCCAGGCTTGGGCCCTGAGGGTCCTGGGGGTGGCTGGGCACATCGGGCATGTTTCCATTATCTCGTACAGGGACTGGGTAGTTGTAGGGTGTTGCCTGGTTGATCATGGAAGCATACTTGGTGTAGGGGCTGATTATGGGCATAATTATAGTGAGGCCCCAGACTGAGAAGGACACCACCAGCACCGGCTCCTTTGCCGAGGCATTCTTGAGGAAAGTGGTGATTCTTGCGGCCATCTTGGTCTTGGAGCCGACAAGGGCCAAATTAAAACATCTTTTAGAGTAAAGCATAGAATAATGAATAAAAATGTTTAAGTGTTTTAATTTTCTTACATGAATGCAAAATTTTAAAAATAATATTAAATTTAAAACAAACAGAGGCCTGGTAAGATGATTCAATGGGTAAAATATCCCATTTGTAAATATTGTAAATATCTCGGCTGTGTAAATATGAAGCCTAGAGTTCTGGTCCTGGCATGCAACTAAAGGCTGATTGCAGTTGCATGTGTCTTTAAACCTAAGCACTGATATTGTAAAGGTATATGGATCCCAGAAGCTGGCTGAGAGCCAGTCTAGCAGAATCTGTGGTTTCCAGACTCGGAGAGGGACTACCTCAAATTTAGTCCTCCATGTGCATTACACATATAACTCAAAATAACCAATGAATTATCGAAATGTTAAGTAATGTTAAAGCTAATATTGCTTGATTTGTGACACTGCATTGCATATTATAAAATAATATGATGGGAGTCTGGATAGAAAACTTCAAAGTTGAGAAAATTGTTTTCTCTTCCAGAAGACCCAAGATCAATTCTCAGAAGCCACATCACAGCTAATAACCATCTGTAACTCCAGTTCTATGGAATCTAATATCTAATATCCTTTTCTGAATGAGAATAAATTTTAAAAACACTGTTTTAGAATCTTGTTATATTTTAAAGAACATAATTTAAGATATTTTATACAAGTAAAGAATGAATGACAAGGGTTTTAGCTGTCTACTTGAAACAGATTATTGACAAGAGGTAATTGCTGTTAATAAATGTTGTTACTACTACAAGGAATCTGAACTATAAGAACAAGTTTAAGGTTTAGTTCACATCACAATATCAACAGAAACACTGACCCATAAATGGTATGATTCTAATAGAACTGTAGTAGCTATGAAGACTAATCAAACAATAACATTAACTAGATGTTTTCCATCCATCTTGATATACAGAACACATCTACCTAGAAAATTGGCATAAAATCCACATTCACATGTCTAGTTTATGAGGTTATATTGAAACTACTATTGAAGTTATATATCAGTAGATAAAACATATAAAAAGAGTTCAGTGATGGTGGTTCACACCTTTAATCCCAGCACTTGGGAGGCAGAAGCAGGTGAATCGTTGTGAGTTCAAGGTCATTCTGGTCTACAAGAGCTAGTTCTAGGACAGGCTCCAAAGCTACCTGAGAAACCTTGCCTTAAAAAAAATAAAACAGATTGTGGGAGAAAGAAAGCAGAGGCAGACAGTCGCCATGACTCTCCTCTCCTAGACAGCTGCAGGTTAAAGTCCTCCCGGTAAGCCACCACCTCGTGGTGCAACACAGATTATTAGAAATGGGTTAATCGGTTAAACAAGATGTGAGAGTTAGCCAATAAGAGGCTGAAACTAATGGGCCAAGCAGTGTTTAAAATAATACAGTTTCTGTTAACTATTTCGGGTAAAGCTAGCTGGGTGGCTGGACCCAGCCTGCCGCTCCTTTTACAGAGTGGCACTCCAACGTGGTAACTAACTCCACGTAAAACCTAAGAGGGCTTAAAAAGTAATTCTAGAAACAAATATAGAGTTTAACACAGATTTTGCTGTTTGCTAGGGCGTGCTGTAGAGAGATTTCCTGTTTCAGCATTAGCGGCAGAAAAAAAAAAGCTGCGCCATTTTAAAGCGCAGAGTCCCGGGCCCTGCTGCCGGTGCAAATTCCGGCTATGGAGCATTTCTGGGTACAGATGTTTGTATTCCCGCTCGGGCTAGGGATCGGAAGGAAAATACTCTGAGACCATGCCTGCTCTCCCCAACTGGGCAGACTGTGGGACCAGGCTTAGGCAGCCGGGAGAGCATGGCGGATTTCTGCTGCCATAACAGAAAGATGTTTGCAGGCTGTGCATTGTTCTGCGTGTCAGATTTGGCTGTAACTTGGATGAAAAGAGTTTCTGTGCTGCACGCTCAGTCTCAGAGTTAAACTGCTGAGTGCGGCTCTAATGTGGACCTGCTGTGTGTCTAGAACTGTGCATGGCTCTGAGGCTCGAGCAGCTCCACTCTGCCATGCTAAACTGTGCTGACCTCAGGCAGGAAGGATCGTAATTATCATAATAAAAGTGTAGTTATGGTTTAGACTGGACAGGAAATAGGTGATACCATATTACCTCTACATGGTGCAACTTAAGTTTTTGAACTGCTTAGCATATTAAGAAGTGCTCCTGGATACTAAAAAAATTACAGATTCACAATAGGACAGATTCAGACATACAAGACTTATAAATGGGTCACAATGCTGGATGACTGTACGTAGGCTTGGGACAGAAAAGTAAAAAGTTAATGCCTTTAAAAAAAGGATAAAGTCTTTAAAGAGACAGAATAAAGTAAAGTGATAGAGTAAAAATAAGCCATGTAAAAATGGAAAATTCACAGAGTCTGGATTCTTTGTATTATTGTGTTTTCTTTAAAATTTTTGACTGTGAAGGAGCTAATTACAGAGAGACATTTCAGTCTATGGGCTGCCAAGTTAAACCAGAGTGGATATCATAAGGGTATTATGATTTCAGAATTTGAGTCTAAGGATATGATGCTTTGGAGAAGGTCTTCTTTTGTCTTCACAGAGGATGAGACCCTGTGGATTGTTTCTATCCCAATATGGTATGATCAACCACGTCCTTCTGAAAGGTTGCTGTGAACACCCTCAAGAAATTACTTCATTCAACTGCCAACTGAGATGAACCTAGCACACAGGTTTTACCATGAAAGACCTGATTAACAGCACCCCCATTCAGCATGAAGCAGTTTGGAGAGAAATAACTGCACCCATATTCCCAAATATTGTTTATAAATGTTCTTTTACATTTAAAGGGGGATATGATATAGATATGAATAATTTGCATTGGTATGAAATTTAAGGTCAATTTTGTTATATGTGTATGTATTTCTGATCTTGATTAAGGTATTGTGACTGTGTAATTCATTTAAAAATGTAATGTATAGTTAGGAAATATAGGTTGTTAATTGATAATTATCGATAATAGTCAATCTTGTAGTCATGTTAGTTAGATTTTCTAGATATATAGAGAGATATTTCAGTTAGATAGGCATTCTTCATATCTTTCAAAGACTTCAGAATATGGCATTTAATGTTTTAATAACTTAGGGCTTTTCATGACAATGAGACATATCTGCTCATGGCAGCACAAATCTACTTCAAGAGGAAGATGGGCATTGAAGAGGCTCCTTATGGAGTTTGATAGCCATTTGGGCAAGAAACTGCTCTTGCCAGGACTGATGCATAGACTGGATACAAAGAACCTGCAGAGAGAGGACTACTGAATTTGCCTAAAGGTGAGATGATTCTTTGGGGTTCCTGACTCATGAAAGAGTCTGCAAGACATTCTGCAGGACACAGCAGATAGTGACTGAACAGTCTTTGAAATTTCCTGCTTCATGGACAAGTCTGCTGGATACTATGGACCTGAAGGCTGAAGATGGATGCCCCAGCAGTACAAAAGAACTTTGGGTGACTGTCCAGGCAGCGAGATGTCTCTGTCATTTCTAGAGATTGGAAGTTGTTTATTTCTTGTTTGCTTAGGTAATATTATATCCTTCTGGAGTCTTTGATGGAGTTGAAGAATGATTGTTTATAGTTATAGTTTTCCTTAGTGATGATAAAAGATAAAGTAGATATAAATATTGTAACTGTAATTCTTGCTTGATAACTGTTTTGTTATATGCAATTTTACTCTGTGAAAGTGAAAGCCTTTCTTTTTTGTTTAAATAGGAAAAGGGGAAATGATGGAGGAGGGTTATCTGTCTATTGTTGCTTTCATTGGTTAATAAAGAGACTGCCTTGGCCTTTTTGATAGGCCAGTCCTTAGGTGGGTGGAGTCGACAGAACAGAATTGTGGGAGAAAGAAAGCAGAGGCAGACAGTCGCCATGACTCTCCTCTCCGAGACAGCTGCAGGTTAGAGTCTTCCCGGTAAGCCATCATCTCGTGGTGCTACACAGATTATTAGAAATGGGTTAATCAAGATGTGAGAGTTAGTCAATAAGAGTCTGAAAGTAATGGACCAAGCAGTATTTAAAAGAAAAAAATAAATAAAAAACATATAAATAGATATGAAACTTCTATTTAGTTTTCATAGATGATTTAAATCAAAAGTGTAGACCTTGATGGATTCTTTAAAGTATTAAATATGCTTATGTCCTACAAATGTGATTTTTATATCTTCTTATTAATGTTGTATTTTACTCTTTTGAGATTGTAATTACATCATTATATTATTTGCCTTTTCCCTTTCCTGTATCCAAATCATCTCATGTCCATCCTCACGCTCTCCTTCAAATTCATGGCCTCTTTTTTTTCTTTAATTGTTGTTGTTGCTCTCTCTCTCTCTCTCTCTCTCTCTCTCTCTCTCTCTGTATGTCTCATTCTTGTGTGTATGTGTGTGTGTTTTAAATACAAAATGCCTTAACGATACTAGCCCACTTTGGGTATGGTCTCAGGTACTATAAATGCAGACAAAAATTGGGCATTGGCCTCTTGGCTGCTGGATTCAGTTCCAGTTCCCAGTGCACACAGAGGGCTACTCTTTCTGTGAGTTTATACCCAGATTAAAAAAAAAAAACCTTTGTTATACTCCATTATAGATTATTGTGGAAGTCTTTTGTTCACAAACAAAGTGGTGTCCACCATCTGGGTCATGGATCCATTTAAGACATAAAAAAAGTTTAAAAAGTGAGGGATTCTAGACTCAGAAAAACAGGAGTCAAGTGCATTTCCAAAAGTGATTCCTTATAAAAGTTTGTTTTAATTTAAAGGGGGTTGATTAAAATGAGTACTGGTCACAATTTCTAAAAAGAAAAATAAGGTAGATATGGTATAGAGATGAATACTTTGCATTGGTATGGATCTTGGTTATTGATACATATTTAAAGTTGATTTTGGTAATAGTGTGCATGTGCATTTCTGCTCTTGCTTAATTTATTATGTATGTACAGCTCATTTGAAATGTAATGTATAATTAAAAATTGCAGAATCATACATAGTAATAGTCAAACTTGTTGTCATTGTCTATTAGGTTTTCTAGATGTACAAAGATATATTTCCGATGGATAGGTATTCTTCAAACACTTCAAAGAGCTGTAGAATATGGCATTTAATAACTTAGGATTCTGTTGACATGAAATGCAATTGTTTCTTGCAGCACTGATGTATTCCTGAGAGAATGTTGTGCACCAAAGACACTCCACTTGGAACATTTCTCCTTCTTGACAAAACTAAACTTTTGGAAGAGAACAGCCCCTTCCTCTGTCGACATCTAGAGCGTCGGTGGTCCCTGGGTAAGAGTGTTGAAAAAACCAGGACACGGGGGATGCAGTGTAGAAAACAGCATTTGCAAACTGCATGCTGTGTGTTTATTAAGTAATCCTTTTATACGCTATGGGAACAATTGCTTTAGTCAACAATTTAAAGAGGAACTATAGATCATGAGTTAACCAAGGACTTATTTAGATTATGCACACAAAGCAGCTTAACATAGCAAGGGTGGTCTGGGGGCTTGCAAGACATCCTACCCTATTTTTAACAAGGGTCTCCAGAGACATTATCTCACTGCCCCAATCTATTCTAAGACTTCCTTCAGTGAGCAGAACAGCTGCTTCAAGCTGAGACTGCAGCCTCAGGGCAGCCACTTCCTCAAACCACAGGGTATGTGACACTTGATCTCAGAATTAAAAGTCAGAGGAATTGTCACTCTGAAATGTCCCATAGCATTCCATGGAACTTCTCTTAGATTCCAAGACAGTACTCAACACCTCCCCTGTCGCAGGTGGCACGATCCCTGCATTTTATAACACAGTCTCCAAATCTCCACATTCCTCAACCACTGACTAAATGTATGGTGTTCAGACTGAACAAGCAGGATACAAGCAAAAAGACAACCAAGCTTTGCAAAAACAGGATAAAACAATTTTTTCAGATTTTGCTGTCTCTGTAAATGGTCTGACAGTTACTCTAGGCCTTAGGCAAAGTTGGTTGTCCCAATGTTGCGAATAAGACTTTGGGTGATTGCCCCATTAACTAGTTGTCTTTGTAATTTCTTGCATTTTTTGGAAGTATTTGATTGTATTTCCTGTTTACTCAAGTAATATTATTTTACTTCTTAGGTCTTTGATGAAGTTGAAGACTACATAGTCATAGTTACTTTCCTTTCATGAGTTAGTCAAGCCATTTTTAATGTAAGTCTTAGGGTCCTTAGGATAGGATAGCTATTAAAATGTTTAGTATATGTTTTTGTTTGATATTGTTCATGTTCATTGTAATTCTACTTTTCATGTATGTTTTTTGCCTCTTCTTTTCCCTGGACAATACTTGATATTTGTTCTTAATGTATATAGCTTTGTATTAGACTTATTTAGACAAATGGAGATGTGCTAAGGGAACTCTTTCAGCCAATTGCCTTTAAGACACCAGCCCACTTTGGGCATGGTCTCATATACTATAAATATAGATGAAAAGCATGCATGGGCTTTTGGCTGATGTTTTCAGTTCCAGTTCCCAGCACATGCAGAGGACTATTGCAGATTCCTACCCATTCTGTAAGTTTACCCCAGATAAATAAATACTTCTTATACTCCATTCCAGGCTATTGTGGAACTCTTTTGTACACCATCAATAATCTATTCAATCTGAGAGTCTAATTAAATTAATTGCATGCACATCTTTTCAGGATTGACCAGCCGTTAATGATACATTTGTTAGAAGAAAATATATATGCTATCTCTTGTTTTATACATATGACAAAGAATGAGAATGGCATGCATCCCTTCAGAAGATCTTCTTATTGACTGACATTACACAAACAATCTAAACAGACTTTTCAACTTGACTAAGATGCACCTGTGGCATATTTTTGATCTTGCTGAATTAGTGAGAATATTCAAAAGGAAAATAAAAATATTCCTTTTTAGCTTAATAACTGTACAGTATATGTGATTTCATAATTTCTGGCATCCAAAAGACACTCATGCCATGTGACTCATTGCCATTTAAATCCATAGTAAAACTGTTAAAATAATGTGATCACCTATAAAACAGAAAATCTTTAAATTCATTTTTTTGGAATCTCTGAAGACATATTAGACATTCCCTTCACATGACATCCAACAAGAAAACCCCATCATGCTAATGAAATAAAATGTGTTTTCTCATGGAATAGCTGCTATCCTTGGAAGATATATGAAGGAATGCCTTGCTTTATGGATACAATAAAAATCAAACCAGTTTTTACAATATTATTATTAAGATTAGATTTGGTAATTGAAAAACATTTAAAACATTAAAACATCCTTTGCTTTAATTTAACAAGTGAATGAAATTAATTTAATTTATTTCTAATGCTATTCATTTCTCTTGGGATTTAATAATGGACTATGAATACCAGTTTAGTAATTTATTGAATATATTCACTAAAACTAACTCAAAACTAAATTTTATCATGTGAGACAGAACCATTAAAACTTTTTTCTTTTTCTTTCTTTTTTTTTTTTTTTTTTGCATTCAACATCCAGACCCAAAAGAAGCTGATCAAGCCAAATAATGTTAGTGGGTTTTTATCAGTTTTTCTTGTGGGTTTAAACTTCAGCAAAATCAACAGACTCCAAAGTGCAATTTATGTTCACTAACAATATGGATTGAGAGCTATTGTTTTAAGTAATAATTTTATTTGTTCTTTGATAACTTCATACAATAAATTTAGAACATATTCATCTCCTCCCCAAATTCCTCCCATGCTGACCTTCTCCTCTCTTCCACATATAATACAACATTAAGTATTCATTTTTGTTTTTCCATTCTGTTAATTTCACATGTCCGAATTTCTCTTGGGAGTGGAGACCACCCTGGAGTGTGGTGATCCTACCAGGACTCATGCCATTAAAGAAAGCTTGTTCTTCTTCACCCAAAAGGCATCAAATAACAAAACATGTCAGCTAATATTGGCATTTTCTGCACAACTTTCCCCTTTCATATTGGATTACATCTGACTTGAGCAAGCACGGGTCTTGTCACAATTCCTTTGAGGTCATAGGTGCAACTATATTACTGTGTGTTCAAAAGAACATTGCTTTGAAGTTATCAACCTCCTTTTTTTTGAAACCATTAAATCAAATTGATTTGTTCATATGGAGATGGATGTTGGGACATTCACAGAAGCATGGGGGAATATAGAGAGGACACACAGGGACACACAGACAGAGAGAGAGGGGCAGAGACAAAGACAGATACAGAGAGACAGAAAGAATTATTTGACCTTCTACTGTCAGCAACAAGTGTCAACATTCAATACCTCCTCATTAAGTGATAGAATAAAACAGAGTTTTCCACAATTGTCAGAGTTTTGACAAGCTTAACATTGGGCAAGTCTTTACATGAAAATTTTAGCTAGTATGAGATTTTGAGAGTCCTAGAATACTAAACCTAAAAGTTTACATTCTATTTCACTCTTCTCCATCATTTCGACCTGACTTTTTTTTTATCCTCTTCTTTGATATTTCTTGAACATCGGTTGAGATTATATTCTGCTTTTAACCACTTGTACATTAAAGAATTGACAGCTATTATCTATAAAAATAAAATTTTGATCAATGTTGATCGTATCACAGATCTACAAATATAAACATAAAACTTAGAAGGAAATTTGACCTTTCAGCCATGAACATTTGAGAGGGATTACAATGGTATAGAAGAGGTCTCAAATCAATCATAATTCTGTCAATTAATTCACAATGTCATTGTTGTTATCGTAATAATCTGCACATCCTGTCTTTTGGATGTGTTCTAAAATATGCAGGATCCAGCACTTGGTGAGATGATTGATGATCCCCATCTGAGTCTGGTATCCTGTAAAGCATTGTCTGGCACTATGAATATCAGCATGTAAGGAGGACATTTCCAGTTTTGTTTGAAATTGATTTCTTTATGTCCTGCAGCCCACAGTTCATAGTGTTTGCAACTACATGGACTTACTGTATAGTTACAGTGGATAACCAAGGACAATGACAATAGCAATTATTTTGAAAACACTTGAAGATTTCCTTGATCAATAATTCCTAGAGAAATAGCTCATGCCTTGCACTGTGAATTTAATTATAACTAAACTCTTCTGGAAGCCCTCCTTACATTTTGAAAAGCAAAGAAGATATGTCAAACAGGCATGTGTACTTCTATGTTTATCTCAATACTGTTCAAAAGACACAAGAAATAGGAACAAACAAAATGAGCATGAACTTATGAAAAACTGGATAAAGAAAATATAGTATACATTGACAACGGAATAATATATGAATATTAAAAGGAACAAACACCTGTTAGTCATAACAGTATGGATGGTAATAAAGTGATCATTGGGTTAAAAGTGATAATTCAGGCATAGAAACACAAATATCTCTTGACACATGGGTATAGAATACAAAGAAGATGTGATTCAACAAAGAATGTAAAATGTTGGTAACCAAAAACTGGGGAAAATAGCTGGGACAGCTGAGTGTGATATGTTAGATAATAGGTATACAGTTAAAATTAGGTAACAGCGAAAAGTTGCAGTGTGCCCCTAGGAATAGGGTAAATGTAGGTAATTATAAACATGATATAATTTGACAAACTTTAAGGAACTTGTTTTTTTTTCAACCACAAATAGTAAGTATTTGGATTATACTTGCGTTTAACCTAATTTAAACATCAACATTTATATAGATGGCATGACACCCATAAATATATACAATTGTAAATTTGTGTGTGTGTATGTGTGTGTATGTGCAACACAAATTTCGTTGATAAAATGGATAACAAATCAAGGAGTTTTATTGATCTTTGTGATCCTTGTGTTTTTTTAATATACTAAAGTTCATCTGTAGCTTCCTAAAGTGTAACACTGTGTAAGGTATCCTTATCACTCAATTTATCATTGCACACAGAAACTGAAATTTTCAGTTTCAAAGGAAAATCACATATTGAGTAATAACTTCATTGAAAGAGAAGGAAAAATGCAACTTCAGAATAAAATTATTATAGTAAGTGAGTATTTATGCTCAATAAAATAACAATATTTCAAGTAATACTAAAAATATATTAGTAGAAATATATTTTTTGATTTTACTTTTAATTTTTCTTTGAAATTAAAATATATCTTTTTCCCGTTAATCCTTTCCAAACAGGCCCCTTGCTTTGTGTCAGATTAATGGCCTATTTCTTGTAATTGTTGTTCCATATATGTAATATCACACACACACACACACACACACATACGTTGTTGATCCTTGTACATACATGATTTCAGGGCTCACTACTTGATATTGGATAATCAGTTACTTATAGAAAACCCTAGGTCCCAGACAATTTAGTGTGTGGTTCTCGGCCACCCAAGCAGTGTTGGGTATGGGTTTCTTCTCATGGAGTAGGCCTTAAGACACATCGAACATTGGTGGTTTGCTCCCACAAGCTTTGTGCCACCATAGCCCTAGCATTTGTTGTGTGCAAACTAGATTATAGATCAAAGTTTTTGAGGCTGGTAAGCCATTTATGTTTTCCTTTTAGGTAACTTATAGAGTACCTTACCATGCCAAAGATACTAGGGTGTATGGGTAAAGGTTCTATATAAGCACCAGCTTCATCTCAGTATGTGGAGAACAATCTGTTGTCTGGCAACAGCCTGGGTTGCTTGGGGATTTCTATGGGACCCTTTTTGTCAACAAATTGTTTAGATGAGACCCAGTCTTGGTACTGAAAGCTTCATTTGGTGAAAGGTGGCAATCAGGGACTCCGTGTTACCTATTATTTGAACACTTCATTGGGCTCACCTTCATATATTTTTTGAATTTTCCACTGCACTAGGTTTATATATGCTGCCCCTCAAATGTCCCTCAGTCCTAGCTGTCTCCCCCAATTTCCCTTCCTCACCTACATCTCTACTCCCTTCCTGATCCTGATCCTCTTGATTCTGCCCTCTGACTGCCAGCGTGCCCTTGGACAGAAAATACATATCAGAATAGATATTCACTTTAAAATGATAAGAAATTATTTACATATGAAACTGGCAATAATTAAATGGTGAAGAGAATAAGTTATTGGATATGTCTAATGTGGCATTGGGAACATTACTTTTTACAGATACTTTTAAAGAGATATTTGAAAGTTTATTTGGGGCTCAGGATATTGTTCAGTTGGTAGAGTGCTTGATTCACCTGCAGGAATACATGGTTATGTTCTCCAGCACTGAAAAAAAACATATATGATCCTCATAACTGTAATTCTTGCATTTGGGAAATGGAGACACTAGAATTGGAAGAATAAGGTCATCTTACATTACATGATTATATACCAATTTTGAAGTAATATTAGATGTATAAGAACCCTCCCTCTCTCACACACACACATACACAATACACATACATGTATGTATCAAAAATCTACTTGCTTTTCTTCCAAACAATTCTGTACCACTCCACCAATCAATGCACTTGTATGATATATACGAATGATTTGCTTTGACACTTTGGATATACAATATAGTTTTGCACCATAATAACAAAATGTGATAAAATAAAATTCCATTTGTAGTAAATTCTGTGCATGGTGATAGATATGGAACTACTTTCATTCTTCTACAGGTTGACATCCAGTTATGCCAGCACCATTTGTTAAAGATGCTTTCCTTCTTCCATTGTATACCTTTAGCTCCCTTGTCGAAAATTAGGTGTTCATAGATTTGTGGGTTAATATCCGGGTCTTCTATTCGATTCCATAGGTCAACTTCTCTGTTCTTATGCCAATACCAAGCTGTTTTTAATACTGTAGCTCTGTAATAGAGTTTGAAGTCAGGGATGGTAATGCCTCCAGAAGTTCCTTTATTGTATAAGATTGTTTTGGCTATCCTGGGTTTTTTGTTTTGCCATATAAACTTGATTATTGTTCTCTCAAGGTCTGTGAAGAAGTTTGATGGGATCTTGATGGGGATTGCATTGAATCTATAGATTGCTTTTGGTAGAATTGCCATTTTTACTATGTTGATTCTCCCAATCCAAGAGCAGGGGAGGTCTTTCCATTTTCTGGTATCCTCCTCAATTTCTTTCTTCAAAGACTTAAAGTTCTTGTCAAATAGGTCTTTCACTTCCTTGGTTAGAGTAACCCCAAGATATTTCATGCTATTTGTGGCTATCCTGAAAGGTGATCTTTCTCTGATTTCTCTCTCTGCTTCTTTATCCTTTGTGTATAGAAGGGCAACTGATTTTTTGGAGTTGATCTTGTATCCTGCCACATTACTAAAGGTGTTTATCAGCTGTAGGAGTTCTTTGGTAGAGTTTTTGGGGTTGCTTATGTACACTATCATATCGTCAGCAAATAACAAAAGTTTAACTTCATCCTTTCCAATTCGAATCCCCTTGATCTCCTTATGTTGTCTTATTGCTATTGCTAGAATTTCAAGCACTATATTGAAGAGGTATGGAGAGAGTGGACAGCCTTGTCGTGTTCCTGATTTTAGTGGAAAGGCTTTGAGTTTCTCTCCATTCAATTTGATGTTAGCTGTCGGCTTGTTGTATATTGCTTTTATTATATTTAGGTATGATCCTTGTATCCCCAGTCTCTCCAACACCTTTATCACAAATGGGTGTTGAATTTTGTCAAATGCTTTTTCAGCATCCAATGAAATGATCATATGTTTTTTTTCTTTCAGTTTATTTATATGATAGATTACATTGATAGATTTGCGTATGTTGAACCAGCCCTGCATCTCTGGGATGAAGCCTACTTGATCATAATGGATAATTTTTCTAATGTGTTCTTGGATTCGGTTTGCCAGTATTTTATTGGAATTTTCGCGTCGATGTTCATGAGTGAAATTGGCCTGTAATTCTCTTTCTTGGGTGTGTCTTTATGTGGTTTTGGTATCAGGGTAACTGTAGCTTCATAAAAGGACTTTGGCAATGACTCTTCTGTTTCTATATTGTGAAATACATTAGGGAATATAGGTATTAGCTCTTCCTGGAAGTTCTGGTAGAATTCTGCATTGAAACCATCTGGTCCTGGGCTTTTTTTGGTAGGGAGATTTCTGATAACAGCTTCTAATTTTTTACGACTAACAGGTCTACTTAGATTGTTCACCTGTTCTTGGTTCAACTTTGGTATATGGTACTTATCTAAAAAAAAGTCCATTTCTTTTACATTTTCCAACTTTGTGGCATATAAAGTTTCATAGTAAGATCTAATAATTCTCTCAATTTCCTCTGTGTCTGAATATGTATCCCTTTTCATTTCTGATCTTATTAATTTGCATGTTCTCTCTCTGCCGTTTGTTTTGTAGTAAATTTGTTGAATAAGAGTTGAGGAACACACATAAATATAGCTGGGGAACAGTTCAATTTTACTTTTAATTTTCTTGGTGCTGAGGATTGACACATTCCATGTCAATGATTTGCTACTCTTTCAGCATGAAAACCAAATTGAGCACTACAAGAACAATACAAAACCATACTAAGTATACTTAAATAAACAACAGAGTACAATATTTTTTATATTTTAATCTAGTCTTTCCTTTTTGCCATTTTATATTTCTAGTGTTATAAGAATTCAATTCCAGGTACTTAAGTATTTTATTGGTGAAACCGCAGTCTTGAAAACACTGAATATTTTGTGTTTTCACTTTTGAATCATATATTTTAGACACCTACCAGAAGATTATATGTAAATCTATATGCCTGAATTATTAGACACATACAAATGCTTTGATAAAAAAGGAACAATTTGTGAATGAATGCATTCTAAGTTTACAAACTTTCTGTAGTTCATGCATACAAATTATTATTATTTTTTAAACATTTGGTTAAGCTTTCTTTCTTGTCAGTGACGGCTCATGCCTTTAATCCCAAACTCAAGAGGCAGAGGCAGGCGTGTCTCTGACTTCAAGCTCAGCCTGATCTGCAGAGCAAGTTACAGAACAACCAGGGCTACACAGAGAAACCCTGGCATGAAAACCAAAAAAAAAATTCTTAAAATATTTCCTACCATAAAATATTTTAATCCTAAAATACTTTTCTCTAACAAGCATTCTCTCTCTCTCTCTCTCTCTCTCTCTCTCTTTCTATCTCTCTCTTCTCTTCTCTCTCTCCTTCTCTCTCTCTCTTTCTGTGTTTGTGTGTGTGTGTGTGTGTGTGTGTGTGAGGACTTATAACTATAAGTATGTATAACCAGAAATCAATGAATGATTTATTTCCTGAATCACTCGAGAATTTTTTTTTCTTGACACGGTTTCTCTGGCTAGCAAGTTCCACAAATCCTACATTCCATCCTCTGCCATGCTTTTATGCTTATATTATAGATAACCCAATTGGCTTTTATGTTGGAGATCCAAACTCATATCATCATGCTTACATAGAAAGAACTTTATTCACTAAGCCATCCCATGCTCTGGTTTAAAAACAAACAAACAAATCTGAACTTATATTTATAATAATATGATTTTAACTCATCTGCTTTCAATATCATAATCACAGTCTTCAGTATATGCATTTATCTAACATATATGGTAACAATTTAAGCTTTCATTGGTTAATCAATAAAGAAACTGCCTTTGCCTAGTTGATAGGACAGAACATAGGTAGGCAGAGTAGACAGAACTGAATGCTGGGAAGAAGGGCAAAGTGGCAGACACTATGGATCTCCTGCCTGAGACGGACACTGGTTAGAATCTTGCCTGTAAGCCACAGTCATGTGGCGATACACAAATTAATAAAAATAAATTAAATTAAGATGTAAGAATTAGACAATAAGAAGTTAGAGCTAATGGGCCAGGCAGTGTTTAAATAAATACAGTTTCTGTGTGATTATTTCGTGTGTAAAATAGCCAGGGACAGGACAACAAGAAGCCCATTCCTCCTGTTACAGAGTAGAAGTTAGAGCTAATGAGCCAGGCAGTTCATAACTTATGTAGACTTCATGTGATTTTCTTTGGGACTTACTGGCTGTGGGAACTGGGCAGGACAGAAACCCCAACAAGCAGGTCCACATGTTACAATATACCATCTGTTACTTCTAATATTTTAGAAAGTCCAATCAATCCATAGACAAAAATATAATATTTATGACATAAAAGAACAATGGAATTTCTGATAGAGAAGCTCATAGAAATGAAATCAAAGATGATCAAAGTTGAAACACATCATATAATTTACACCTGTGGTGATCATGTTTTAAGAGCAAATTTTGGCTACTTCAGTCCTGAAACTTCCATTTAATAGAATCATGAACTTAAAATTGAACAATCTGTGTCATTTTGTAGAAGCATATGCTTTTCTGTTTGCATAAGAGTCCTATAGACTTGTCATCTCACATCACCACCCTATATTGTCAGATGTGACACAAGAGAGTAAAGCCCAGCAAACTAATTATGCACTATCTTCCAGATGAATGGCTTACTAGCACTGTCAAAAGTCTCATTTTGCACTTCATTACCTAGAGGTGAACTGCAGCCTGCAAGGAACACTAATTAATGTAAACTCATTCTCCCAGTTACAAGACTCTGTGTGCTTATTGGGTTGTTCTCTATAAACACAAAAAGAACATAAAGACCTTCCTCTGCTAGTGTATTTTCATAGCATCTTGGGTCATGATGCCCTAACAATTCATTCTAAGCTTTTCATCAAATTATCTAAAGGGTTACCTCCTACTTGACACACTTTCTCAACCTAACACAGACATTCAAACAGTTACAAAAAAAATCCTAAAGTTGAAGTGCATAATCATTATAAAATTTAATTATTTATAAATATATTCACTTTATCTCTTTAGCTACATGAATTATGATAGTGTCACAAATCAAACATGTGTGATTTCTAGGCTTTCTCTTTTTGATGTAGATACTAGGTTTCAAATATAAAATGGGTACTTTAAGAGGATATTGAGATGGATTATTGGGAGTTAAAGAGGATACTGGGAAATTTGTTAAAAGCCATAGAGCAACACACAAGGAGGCAATATTTTTAATGGTATAAAGAGATTTCAGGCCCCAGCACCAGGGACAGACAGAATGCTAGATCTCTTTAAAGAACTATAGCCCATGGAGTGGAAGAGGATGTCTTTTCTTATGCTCATTGAGGGTAGGAAAGGCTCCTAGTAATAGTCTGCATCAAGTTCTCTTATCCCTAGGCACTAAGAAGGGAACAGGAAGGAGAGCAGGATGTGACAATCATTTGATGTAAACTCACTTTCCAGGCAACAAATCATAGAATGACTAAGGTGGCCAACTTAGAACTCACGGGTAATTTCCTAGCAGGATGACCATCAGTGCCTGTGGGGAGGGTGAGTTCTATGGTAAATATTGTGGTTTCAGTAGGGTTGTGATTCTAAGTTTAAGATTTTAAAGTAGGTGTAATGTAGAATGTCATCTGGAGTATGCCTTTAATAGCTCGCACCTTGTCTGGTCTGTCACCTTCCTTTTCCTCTCTCCTCTTCCTCAATTTTAAGAATGAGAGTACAAAATTAGACCCTGGAAACTACAATTGGTGGTCTTGATGATGATTTGTGGAAATGGCTGACCACATGCTTTCTGTTCTTTCCTCTTTTCAGGAATTCCAACCTATTTCAGGGAGAAAAGCTTCCTATTGTATCGGAAAAGTGCAGAAAGATGTTTTACTATATTACTTAGAAATGAGTGATAATATTGAATGTGCTTTCTTGCCCTTCTCTCTCGATGCTTATCTGCATGAGAATGCTCACCTGGAGTACCTCACTTCTTCCATCAATGAGTGTCTCCATGTTCTGAATTTCTAGCTCGTGAATTGCTTTATAACATGTCCTTTCAGTAGTCAAGCTCTTTGATATGAAGGAACTGTGCATTCATGAGACGATACACATCAGTTGAGTACCAAAATGCTAACAGGCTAAACCACTCATTGCCAAATAAACCTGGTCTTAAAAAACATCAGGAGAATAATAAAGAAGGTTTAGATCCATGGGTAATAGTCAATGATTAGATGACATATAGAAAGCGTAACATTTGCTTTTTCAAGAATGAGGTGCCAGAGGTGGTGTTACCACAAGGAGAGTAGCTTTTACATTTCTCTGCAAGCATAGTCTTTTCTTCTCTGTGGATCTGTTTTGCTCTGTGTGGTACTTGTGGCCCATTTTGCCTATCCACTTTGCCCACAAATTCTTCAAATCCTAGATCAAAACGCAATTTTCTTGAGAAATCATTTCCATATTACCTCCCACATTTGTATTGGCATTATTTTAAATTTTAAACTAGAATATGTCTGTGCAATTTTACACATATGCTTCATTACAATCTCTGGTTTACAACCATCTGCAAAGCCTGTGAGGATTTGAATTTGGCTATTTTTTCTCTCTCACTGATCTAGTATATGAAACTGTGTTATAAAACTAAGATTTCTTTATTTTGTCATTTAATATATACCCCCTTAAAATCTTTCATCATAAATTTAAATGTTAAATTCTACAGTTATCCATGTAGAATTTCCCTAGAGCTGCCCCTTTTCCACTGCACTTGAAAAAAGTAAGACACATTACTGATTATTTGCTTTAGGTGCCTTATTTCAAATTTGTGATATTTCTAGTATCCAGTATTCCAGCATTTCTTTGTGTAAGCTATTTCCGGAATCTTAGGCTGTTTTGAACACAGCTTGGCACACTAGAATGAACCCTGCAGGGTGATACAGATGTGTCTTCTTATGGAATTGTGCTCTATGCCAAATAATATTAGAGTGTTTGTAGGATAATATTTAAATTAAATTTTCTTTTCAAATGGTTATTTTCCTTTGCAAAGAAACTCTTTCGATTAAGCACACACTTGAAATGTTCAAATTAAATCTCTTCATGGTAACGTAATGGCCCAGGGCAGCTTCTTAATAGAAGATAAGAAGGCAAAAGACATTTTACTCTGCAGAGCATGCTCCAGAGATTCATAAAATTCTCTGCCCTTTCTTTTTGCAGCGATGCCACAGTGAAATTGTTTATCTATTATGAGCTTCAGCTTTTGATTTGGAAAATGGTTTTGAGTGTCTAAAACATAACGTTAAAAGGCCAGAGGCTTTATGTGTCACCTCTTTTCAGTTTTTTTTAATAAAATAATAAACCTGTCTAATTCATTGTTTTGAATATAAAATTATACAACAATACATGCAATATTGGCCTTTAATTGCTTGTTTTTAGCTAGCATTTTCCTTTATCATGTTTCTGAAATCATTAAAATATGTAGGTGGACATACTTAAATCACAACTAGCATGAAATCATTAGTCAATAAATATCTTTTTTCCTTTTCTATATTTCCAATTTTATTTGCAACAGGCACATCTACTTTATGCTGTATTTTTCACTTCAGTTTTACTTTAATGCTGGATTTCCTACTTACTTTGTGAGAAATCTGAGATTTACATCATTCCATTTGTCACACTCGTTTGGTTTAATCTATCTGATCTCTATGATATTTGGAAGTGTCGGATCAATTCCATACACCACGCCTTGCTTGTTTTCACACTGAAACATAAATCTCACAGAAGATCAAGATACTTCACATAGATCTTTGCAGACAGACAACATATCAATATGACTAGAAGCAAAAGATGAATTTCCCCACTGTTTGATCAATAGAGCAATAGCTGTGAGTCCTATGGATGAAGATAAAGCTATCCTTTCTGTTTTCATATCTAACCACTTTATTTGACTTGATCTCATCTGCTTTAGAGAATTCTTTTGCCTGACTACACACAATGCAAAAAACATCTTTCATTCTATTGATTCTCAATTTCCTCATCATTAATTTCATTGACTCTGTATTAGGCTTTCAAATTAGAGCCAAAAGAAGCCTAAATGGTAAATCTTTGTCCTTTTGCTAATACACATTCCCTTCTTTCTTTCTCTCCCTATCTTTACTCCCACATTCCTTCACCTACTTTCTTCCTTTGTTCCTTCCTCCTTGGTGTGCAAAGTTCTTCTATACATGCTTTGCTTTTATTTGTTAGTGAATAAAGAAGCTGCTTTGGCCTGTGATAGGACAGAATAGAGCTAGGTAGAAAAATTAAACTGAATGATGGGAGAAATTAGGTAGAGTCGATGGAAGGCCATGTAACTGCCACAGGAGACCAGAACCTTGCTGGCAAACCACTAGCTTTGTGGTAAAGTATAAAATAACAAAGATACATTAATTTAAGATATACAACTTAGTCAGAAAGACATTTAAGCTATTGGCCAAACAGTATTGCAAATAATATAGTTTCTGTGTGGTTATTTCAAGTCTGAGCAGCTGGAAATGAGCAGCCTCTGCCAACAGATTGGATCAACAACTTGGGGCTGGTTACATTCACATAAAACCTGAGAGAGTCTGGGAATGAATTCTAAACACAAAGTAAATAGATTTTAGTGCACTTTCTTGGTAGCCACAGCTTTTTTTTCCTCTTCTGGATGGGCTCACAGTGATCAATGGCTTCACAGATTCCTTAAGAGAGACTCAGTAAAAACTGTGTGACTTCTTTAAAATAGCAGCTTCCAGGTTCACCAGCAAAAATATAGCTATGACTCTTTCAGGAAGTTCAGCTACAGAGCATTTAAATGGGGGTTGTCAGCAGAGTACTACAACTTACTTACTGGTGACACAGACTGGCTGCAACCTTGAATCTGGGGCAGAAAGAATGGCTCTCAGAAGCAGTGAGCCTGACTCTACCATGTTGGACTGGGTGAAGCAAGAAGGCAGGACCTCAGAGTTGGTCCTAATCATGCCTGCTTAGAATTTAAAAGAAAAAGCGTGCTTTGGGTCAAAAAATAATTACAGATACACAATAAAGACAGATTCAGATTTAAAAAGGAGGGGAGCAACTAAATGAGGGATAGTTTTAGATTAATGCATGTAGGCTTGAGAGAGAAAAGAAAAAGTGTATAGACAGTAAAAGACGTGAATGGTTTAAAGAAAAAGCAAAAGTCTTTAAAGACAGTCGTGGATTAAGGGAGTAAAGAAAAATAAGGCACATAAACATGGAAAATACACAGAGCATATGGATTATCTATATTATTGTGTTTTCTTTGAATTTTTTGACTGTGAATGAGCTAAATGCAAAAAGACATTTCATTGAATGGGGTGTCAAGATAAACCAACATGTCTATTTTAAAGGTATCTTGACTTCAAAATTTGGATCTAAAAATTTGTTGCTTTGGAAAAGAGGTTCTTCTTTTGTTTCCACAGAGGATAAGAGCCTGTGGATTACTTCCATTAAGATTAATGTGATTTGATGGAACAAGTTCCCCCAAAAGGTCACTGTGAACATCTCCAAAATTACTTCACCCAACAAAAAGCAGGGAGCAGTTTGGAAAGAAATATGCACAAATTCCCATATATTGTTTATGTTTTTTATATTTAAAGGGAATGATGTCGCAGGGCGATTGGTAATGAAAAGTCCCCAGACTATCTTACAAAAGATACAGCTTTAATAAAACAGAAGGAAAAACTTACAAAGAGTCCCACCCGTCTGGAATGCTGGATCCAGGCCAGGTCAAGGGGGAGAGAGAGGGCAGGGGCTTTCACCTGCCAGGTTTATAGGTAAACTTTTGCCTTAGGGCAACATGCCCCACTAACAGAATGTGATTGGCTGAACTCCCCTATCAAGAGGATATGCTATAGAGATAAACATTAGGATGGATCTTCGTTTACTGTTAAAAATTTAAAGTCAATTTTGTTATATGTACACTTATGCTCTGATTTAGGTATTGTATTTGTGCAGTTCATTTAAAAATATAATGTGCAGTTAAAAATGCAGCTAATAGATAGTCATCTACAATAGTCAAACTTGTAGTCATGTTAGGTAGGTTTTCTAGATGTACAGAGACCTTCAGAATATGGCATTTAAAATGTTTTAACAACTTAGGACTTTTCTCAACAATGAGACACACATGCTTCAGGCAGCACCAATCTACTGCAAGGGGATGGATGGGCATCAAGGTTTTTATGGAGCTGGTTAGTCATTTGGACAAGAAACTGTTCTTTCCTGGACCACTTGATGTTATGCTGTATGAACTATACAAACAGGATGCACAGAAAAATGTTTGGTGTACTTGCATAAAGGTGAGATGGTCCTTTGGAGTTCCTGCTTTTAAATGAACAAAAAGAGTCTGCTAGACATTTTTCAGGACACAGAAGTGGTGTAGAAGTAGGTGTAGGTGGAGCAGCCTGGTTATCCTGTTACACAGAAGAAAATGACTGACAAACTGCCAATAAAGGTGTAACTGCTTCTTGGAACAGTCTGATGGATACTATGTGCTTATAGACTGAAGATGGATGCCTGCAATGTTACACAAGAACTTTGAGTGACTGTCTGAAATTCTAGAGTTTTGGAAATTGTTTGCAATGCACTTAATGTAAACTTAGGAAATATTATATCCTTCTTGGATCTTTGAGGAGCTGAAAAATACATAGTAATTCACAGTTATAATTATAGTTTTTCTTAGTTATGATAAAATATAAAGTAGATAAAAATATTTTAACTGTAATTCTTGGTTAAAACCAGTTTTGTTATATGTAATTTTACTGTGTTAAATTAAAAACCTTCTCTTTTATTTAAACACAAAAGGTGAGATGATGTGGGGTTTCCTTATGTACATGTTACTTTTATTGGTTAATGAATAAAGCTGCTTTGGGCCAATGACTTAACAGGGTAAAGCCAGGTGGGAAATCCAAAAAAAGATGTAGAGAGAAAGAGAGTAGGCAAAGTCAGTCGGATGTCATGTAGCCATTGCTGGAGGAGACAGATGCCAGAACCCTGCTAGTAGGCCACCACCTTGTGATGATGTACAGATTAATAGATATGGATTGATTTAAGGTGTAAGAGTTAGCTAGAAATAGGCTTACGTATTGAAATTAATACAGATTTATGTGTGATTATTTCAGGAATCTTGGTGGCTGCGAAACAAAGAAGTAACCTCCACCAGCACTTCCTCCCCCCTTCTTCCCTTTCCTCTTCTCTTCCTCATTTCCTTCCTCTCTCTATATTACCCTCCTTCCCTTCCTTCTTCCCTCTCTTTTCTCCTTCCTTCCTGCCTTGATTTATTCTATCATTCATTTCTTATTTACTCAAATTAGAATAGACTTCTTACTATTGTAATATTTTCCCATGATACCCTCAAAGTAAACAGACTTACTACTGCATCTCCATTTTTGAAAATTGCTATAGTGCCTGACTACCATATGTCCCTTGAATCTTCAAAAATAATTTAATCTAAATTCAAGGATAATGTACTCCATGCCCAAGTGATATCTGTTCATAAGATCATCAGTGAAGAAATATGAATTGGTGGTCTATTGATACTGAGACTAAGAAAATGTCAATATGTTTAGATAAAAGAAATGACTCTACCGTCAACAATATCATAATGAAGCAGAGGAGAATGCCAAATGTTGAAGCTGTATTATCTTCCCAGAAATGCACTTGAGAAAAGAAGATGGAACAGAGGGAACCTAGAAAAGAGGATGGAGCAGAGAGGAGTCTGCTATAACTATTTAATAAATCATTAGTTCTCATAATATCTATTTGTATTCTTACTCATGTATGGCACAATAGGGCTTCCATCTGTTCTGTTTTTCTATTTGAACACTAAGCCAAGGTTTAATATTGAATAGTAGAATAGTGAGCATAGAATATGTTATCGGTTATGTGTATAGCACTAGAGAAGAAGAAATCTTCTTGCTTAGAATTATATTCAAATGCTGTGACAACAATTGGATATTAATATTGTAATGCTAGTGTTTTGTGGAAAATGATTTGACTGCTATATTCTACTTTCCTTTTTAAAGTTTCAATGAAATTATAAATTCATATATATTTATCTGTTAGACTGCGATCATTGCCCTGGGTCCCATAACACAGAACCAATGAGTATTCAATCTCTTTTTGCTTCATTCACAATTATAAGAAACAAAAAATTATCATATTTAAAAATGCCAAAAAAATTTAGGTTGTACTCTTGAATGCATGAATCTGTAAATGCCATCCAAAAGAATAGCATATGTCCAAATATAAATAAAATTAAGGTCATGAATGAAAAAATAAAATGTCTATAGGAAAGAAAGTAGCAGCAAAGGCAAACTCTTTTATTCTATTCTTTTTTAGAATGTTTAGTACAAACAATATATTATATGTCATTAAGTAATTGGAAAGAATGAATAAAGAATATTCGCCTTTGCAGATGTTAAAATTGAAATGAGGAAGACAGGCTAAATGAATCCCCAGATATTTTCAAGTGGAAAATAATCTGGATATTCACATGTATTTTGGCTTTAAAATACATCAATGATAACTGGTTAATTGTTAGTGGTTCTGTGATAGAACATGTACTAATTATATGTAAGTTCTTGAGTTTTATCTAAAGCACTCTCTCCATTAAAGTCAATAAGATATAAGATCACAAATTCTATATAGCAGAAGTCATGAGTTACAGCATAAAGTAGGATGTCTATAGAGAATTAACATACTTAAAGTTCTAAGGGAAAATAGAGTGAATTTATCTTCTTGTATGTCACTTATGAAAAGTAAAGTTTAATAAAACACCTGGCAACATTTTCTGCATCTAATTTGGTGATCCTTTGATTTTCTTCAAGGAATAATGGCTTTTAATATACAGTATTACATAATTAAAATTGCTTCCACTGATAAAGTTACCTGATTTATTTAAAAGAAATATGGTATGTCACATTTATTTTTTCATGTGAAGTTTAAGTAGCAACAAAGAAAAAAGAACAAGAAGGTAAAAGAAGGACTAATACGGATGGAGAAAAGGGAAAGAGCAGTGAATTCATTATATGCACCTATGGAAATAACCTAACAAATCCTATTTTGTATAATTCTGCTGATAAACAAGATTGATCTCACAGATAATTTATCCTGTTGCCCTTCCTTGCCATGCCCCCAGTTCTCCTCGTGTGTGTTAATGATATTTGTGAATGTGTTGCATGAATACAATTGTGTGCCTGGAGCTAAGCTCTTTTGCTGCAATACCCAGTGAGACACAGAGTCAGTGAACTATGGGATCTGGCTCAGTGTGGCCCTCTGATTTCATCACACATTGTTCCTCTGGCCCCCTGAGGTGACACAGGTACAAATATTACATCAACACAGACCCCAGGTGCATCAGGGCAGCAGAATAAGCTATCGCCCTTGGCAGCAGCTCAGGCCCAAGTGACATACTGGCTCTGGATCTCTCAGATCAGGATAAAACTGGCAGCAGCATGGTCCCTGGACACCAACAAAGCCTCAGGTTGTGTCCCTGACACCAGATTTCTTTGTGACGTTTGGCGGTAACAGTCCTCAGACTTCAACTCAGTCGCTGTCTGCAAGAGGATCATGGATCAAGACCAGGTCCTCCACAGCAGCCTGGTCTGGTCTGGATGTTACCATTGCCCCAGGTGGCAGTGCAGACAACTTATATCAGTGTGTCCCCAGCGGCAGTATGGCCCACAGGCACTACCATGGACTTACACTTCAGGCATCTGCGAGCTTCTTGATGCCAACAGGATCCCCGGAAATAAACATAGACCCTAACTGCCTAGTGGGGCCATAGTCCCCATCTTCAGCCCTGGTCCAGGAGACACCTTGGAAGGAGGTAGTAGTAAGTGTTTTCAGATATGGAGAGCACCAGCTGCGGATTGGACTTTGGACAGCAACATGTCCTAGGAGGCAGGTTGACCAGAACCCAGACAACCACAGGTTGCAGAAGAAGCCACAGACATAGACTCAGACCTTGGCTGCTGTAGGTCCTTGGAACCACACATGACCTTCCCTCGGACCAACTCGGCCCTGATATCACCATGGCTCAAGTGGCAAGCAGACTTTCTTTACATCCTCCATTCTCCCTCTTCCTACAACACATCAACATTTCTGCCTCTCTTTCTTTTCCATTTCTCCACCACATGTTTCTTCAACATAATGGGAACCACATATCCTATATTACTAGGTATTGGAAGGGCCCATGAATATCTTCTCCCCAACTCAGGCCTTGAGGGCCAGGGTTGGCCTGTAGGTGGCTTGTACCTGCCTGAGTTCAATTGTACCCATTCCCCTGTCCTATTTTAATTAGGCTTTCATGATTCACAGCCACTCACATATATATTGTTTTCCCTACATTTCAAAATCATGAAGACAACACTGCTACATTATATTGCAGTCAGAGAAACTGAAATAGAGGCTGTGTATGTGGACCTGTCAATAATCCCAGCACTTAGGAGAAGTTGGCAGGAGAATTGGCATGTGTGAGGCAGTCCTCCCCAGCAGAGTGACACCTTTTATCAAAAACAGACTCAAATTTAGACAATAAAAATAATTTGCATAATTCCTCAAATTGAAAATCAATATCTCTGAAGAACTAAACCCAACAGGCGAAAGCCCCGAATGTGTTCTTTTCCCTGCTCTGAAATATCATTACTGATTTTCTAAGCTCATAGAAATCACTGTTCATTTGCCCCATGGCAGATATAGTATGGTATAAAATGGTTAGATTTAGTTTGTTGTAGCAAATTATGTAAGTTTAGGAAAGGCAATATAACTTGGTTTACTTCTAACAGATCAAGTTTATTAAAATATTAATACCAGCATGACTTTATCATCTAAATAAATGATATTTTCCTTGGATGATTTATTATCATTATAAAGTTACTGTACAATAAGGAAAACTATTTATTAGAAGACATAGTATACAGGAGAAAAATTATAATTCTAGAGGAATAAAATAACTCTACAAATATAGAACATGCATCAGTGGAAGCTGGAGAAATGGACACCATGACTCAGAAAGCATAGATATTGACATTGATGGGAGGGTTGTGCAGTTTTAGTAGATAATACATACTAAGGATGTGACAGACTATCTGCTAGGCATTCATTGTCCTACAAACATTCATAATATGTAAAATAGGCAACAAACATTTTTTTAAACTGAGAGATAATATTAAAGACCCCAAATTACCAGGAATTCATCAGTCATAAAATCACAAGATTCAAGCTTGTCTAGAGCTGCTTCATACTCTGCTGCTGTAGTGGTGCTTAGCTGATTTCCAATATTCATCCACAACCATTTGTTTCAGCCTTAGGTCACGCTGACTAACGTGTCTATTTCTGAGCTCCATGATGCTTGTAATTAGCACACATGTAACTAATCTTTGGCAAGTGAATCTAGTAGAAGTGGGCTTCATAATTCCTGATGATTGTACTAAAGGATAAAAGGCAAATTGACCATATCACCATTTCATATACTGGTTGTTATAGTTACAACAAAGGTGGAAATTGGTGTTGAACCAAGACGATGACTCAGTCTGGTGAGACAGAAGATCCCCATTTTCCTACTGTCTTGTGCCACCATGAGAGCAAACTATATGGTTTATCCAGCAGTAAACATATCTTATATCTTCTTATTCTATTGTTAGAGTCTCGTTGACAAGATCAAGCAACAGAAAAAATATTAAAATTGCCGTTCAGAATATATACTAGTGTACTGTGAAGAATTTTGCAGGACTTTATAAAACATCTTGAGTCAGACTCTCTCTGAAAACCAGTACACTCAACAAAATAAGACACTTCAAATGTGACATTTGAATAAAAACATTAAACTGAATCATTCAGATATTTGATATAGCCTATTGCTATATCGCAAAACTGTCCTTCTCCTACTATTATAAACAGCCAATAAATAGTTGTAGTAAAAATAGTAATTTTATTTTAAGATGTGTAGATCTTGGCATCCTTTCTTTAATTAGCATTCTAACTCATTTCCTGTTTATATAAATGTTCTGTGGAAAAGAATCTTTCATAATAGCATTCATCACATAAAGCTCTATTTATTTATATGTTTATTCAATGTGTGATTGTCTATTTTCTCCTGTAGATTATTTGAAAAAAAATCACCTCACATTCAACCTTGGATTCTTAGTTTATAGAACTGAGTCAGCATCCTGTTAGAATTAGCAAAGAAGATATTAATCAATTCATTTATGATCTAGTTTCTGACAGTTATACAGAAGTGGCACCATACAGAGCATTGCACAGGTTATTGTAGTTTACATGAACAGATGAAGCTAAGTAGTACATCAGATGACAATGATAGCATCTGACTTGAAAACATGATTTATGTCAGCAGTATGGGAAAAACATATCAGTGAATTGTATTTTGATGTGAAATGCTTTTCAATGATTCATTTCTGAAAAGAACCTAGAAAATAGCATTATGAGAGAACACTACCAATCCAAGATAATTCTGACTTCTGTTTGTATAAAAGAATCCATGAATATGTGGTTAGAAGATATTCTTCACTGTGGATTCTCAGTCCTTGCTGGATTTGGTCTGGCTGTTTTTTCCACCCTCACCTTATCTATTGCTTCTCTTCATGCTTTGGTCATATTTGAATACATTTTGTTCTTTGCTGATTTAAGGTTTTCTTTAGTTTTGAAAATTTCACATATTAATAAAATAAAGCATCAGACATATGTATATGCATATATATATACATACACACATATATACACTACACTCTAACTTTCCTAATTATTCTAAACAACGTCAGCTCCCAACTTAATGTTTGTTTTTTATTGTTATTTTTAATCCACTATTCTACTTAATACTGCCTACATAAGTATGTATGTGGGATCATCCAATGGAGTATGTTAAACCCTCTAGTGGCCATATTCTCCAAAAAAGAATAATTCTTCCTCTCTAAGAAACTACCCACTACTAATCACAATTTCCATATTTCCATTGACTCTTCTCCATTGCAAAAAGTAGTTTCCCTAACTAAGACTGAGAAAATCATAGGTCTATGGATATAAGCAAAAGTATTTAAAAGGTAGTTTCAAAGCAGGGCTACTCACCAAAATACCAATAGCAGGTTCTATCTTGGGGCACATAATCTTTCCAGTTATGAGTTTTTGACCAGGCTTACTGTATCAGACAGAAAATCCCATCCTGTGGAGCAGGCCTCAAGTCTACTCAAAGCTGTTTTCTGTTCTCAGAACATACCACTCATTGATGCCTCTGGTACTGACTTCTTCCAGTTCTGTCTCCGTGTGAATTTCATTCACAAAGTTTTGCATTCATCGCTCCTTTTCAGCTGTCAGGATTGATCTCAAATGTCACTTCTTCAGAACTGGTTCTCTGAGTAGTTATTTAAAATTCATTTACATCCTTTCCCCACCCAAATTCTATTTGTAAATAACCCTCAATTGCCTACATGTATTTTTATATCTTAGTAATCTATTTTCTTTTTCTATCTCTTCTTCAAGTGATCATATATTATTCTCAGTAGGAAGTCTGTCTTGTTTTCTACTCAAATCATCATTATTGAAAACATTCCTTGACAGATAAGATAAAATCGTTAAATACTTGATAGACATAATAATAAACACTATAATTTTTGAGTTTGAATTGCGCTAGCATCCACATTAAATAAGCTCTGTAAACTGTGGGTGAATTCTATTTAAGAAATGATAAAAATTAAATATGAAGGACTCTGAATGGCAAGTTGAAGGAAGGGACATCCAGATAAAGTGGAGAACCAAGAAAAATATCCCTGGTATCATTGTTTAGTCTTCTTCTAATCAGATTTGTCCTTATAAAATTTACAGTTTTGAGACCTAACTTGGAGTTCTGTCTAATCTCACTATGTTTGAAATTAAGATCTATAAAGTAGTACTCAAAGGACATTAGTTTGCATCACAATGCTATAAGTTCAAATATTTATTATTAGATAGGGAAATAGATAGACAAATAGTGAAGATTTCCATAAGACCTAGGTAAAGCAGGCATTTCTGAGTCAAAGAGAAATACCTCAGAAGAAATCAAACCCACTTTCCTGTTGATCTCATTCTCTCTAACATCAGGAAGTAAGAAAACACCTTTCTGCTCTTTCTATTTTATTATTTCATTAATTTTTATTTGACATCATGACCACAGTTTCCTTTGCCTCCTCCTCTTCCCAGTTCCTCCCTGATTCCTCCATTATATCCCCCATCCAATCCTCCTCCATTTCATTTAAGAAAAAGCAAAGCCTCCATGGATATCAACAAAACATGATATATATTGTTGTAGTAAGACCAAGCACCTTTTCTTGTATTAAGCAAAGAGAGATCCAAACATGACTAGAGAAAAACAGTTTCACTGCAATGATGCCAACAATATTTTGCTGTATTCATGGATTAGTTTTTAGACCAATAGTCATCCAGAAACGGGTGAAAACAGATCCAGAGACCCACAGTAGAGCCAACTTTGGGAAATCCTGCTGAATAAAGGGAGGAAGAATTTGGCAGCGAGAGGGTTCAAGGGCATCACAAGAAAATCCTTTAAGATCTTTTGGACATCAGTGAGAGTATAAATATAATTGTCTTAGCAGCAAATGGAAGGAAATACTGAGTCTAGGAACCATTATAGACTTAAAGCCAAACTCAAATTTGAGAAGAGCCATGTAGACTGTCTCGTGCTTTGTATACTGACACTGTTTATAACAATCTCAGAAGGAAAAAAGAGGCAGAAAATGGAAGAAATGAAAAAGCAAAGGAAAGTAAGACAAGGAAGATGAAAGAACTTCTTCCCATAGTATCACATGCTAAAGGAACGGAGAATGAATGCTCCTGTGCAAGCTGGGCTTTCTGTCAAATGTGAACAGGAAGCTCACAAAGCATAGTATCGTGCCCCCCCCCCCGAGGTATGATGATATCACAGACATCTCACAACAACTGGAAACAAGAGAGACTGCTGCATGGTAGTTGTTGTTATTTCAACCCTGCTTCCACAATTGAGATGCAAATTCTCCAGAGACTAAATCATAATAAATATAAAACATTGAACACCAGGGGATTTTAACTATCTCATCTAACAGTGGAAACACAGCACTTACAGAGCTTTGTAGAAGCAGGACGTGTTCGCATTTTAAATCTGTAACCAGATGTGATTACTGGTCTTTGTTTCAGCCACAATGGTGATGGGAAGGAAAAAATTAATTACGATTTTGATGAATGGAATGCCCAACACAATAATAGTTTTCAGGAGATCATTGTTTTCACTCCTTAATTTCCACCCACCAAAGTTTTATTTCAATGGTACATCATCATAATTGCCATTTCTATAAACATCAGGCAGTGCAGGTGCACGTGAAGCCTCACCCTCCGCTGCAAATTCAATGCAACAAAGAAATGTAGAGGTGATTATGGAACTGTAAAACTTCTTTTGTGCATGGCTGAATATCTGCCTCAAACAAACAAACAAACCAAGTCTGCAATACATCTGGCTCATCCAGAAGCCAGTTGTGGTCATTACGTCTGTGTCAGTCTGACCAGAACACCTGACAAAGCAACTAAATGGAAGAGAGATTTAGTTTGACTTGTGGTATTAGAAGCTTTCAGTTCATCTTGTGATGGGAAACATGACAAATTTCCAGTGATTTGGAGCCTGTAGCCTTGACTCTTCATAGCACAGTGACCATGCATTGAAGCATAAGAATAAAACTAGAGATCCTATTTATAGTTACTTACTTCCATGATAAACACACATCACAAAATTTCCATGTTTTCACCATGAAAATTGGCCAAGCTGGGAATCAACTTTTCAAAACGTTAAGGGTATTTTATATTTAAGCCACAGTAACAAGCATGCTCATATTGATTTCAATATTTAGCAATATAATAGTTTATTTCTATTTCCTATTCCCCAATTTTAACTCCTATAGTATATCCATTGTTCTTAAAATTTAGAATTCATTTTCAGATTACCTTTAACTACTAAATTATCTATAATTATTGAATATCCCATGATTGATGGAGAAAATGATGAGTCAATAGCAGGCCAATGCATGAATGAGATCACTCCTGTAATTATAATTTTGTGATTACACAGGCATGATGACTGTTCAAAAGTCTGCCACTGAAACCTCAGATTGCACATTGCATTAGGTTATTGCTTCATGACACTAGGGCTTTCTTCATTCCAGATATGAGGTATATATATTTATATATATATTTATGACTATTAAAAATGAGGACTTGAGTTTTATGTTTAATAAGGTTTTGAGTTTAAGTTTAATGAGGTTTCTTTCATTAACTTAGGCATAAATTTCAAAACTCCCACTTAGACATAATATGCTTAAGGTTTCTGTGATTGGTCTTTAAAAGATCAGTGAATATATGTAACTTCTCTGTTTACAATAAATACAGAAAAACAGAGTATGACTCATGTAAGAATCAAGAAAAGAGTTACAAATATCAATTTTTTAAATGAAAAATATCCTAATAAAATCATGCCTCCCATTTAGTTGTTAAATTGTTATAACTTTCAATGTAGCAGTATTTATTGTACAATATGAAACTGTTACTTTGTTCTAAAAAAATAGTTATAAAAATCTTCAACTCTGGTGATATGCAAGATATTCATCAGTGTGGCTATAGGGTAAGGCCTAAAATGGCTCCCTTAATTAAGATATCTACTTCCCTGATCCCATATCCACCCTTCCTCCATCCCAAACATCCCATTGCCCCAAGCTCTCCCCAATCCTCCCTTCTCCCTTCTCTCTCCCCATCTCCTCTTACCCCCACCCCATCCTTGTTAGTCTTCTGCTGCCACTTTAAGAACTAACCACGCCTACCCCAGCCACTTTTGACCTCCCCCTTCACCATCTTTCTCTCTCTCTTGTGTGGTTGTCTCCTGTTGTGTGCACATGTTTCTCTCTGTCTCTGTGTCTTTATGTCTCTATATTTGTCTATCTCTGTCTCTCTGTTTTTCTATTTCATTTTAAGTAATAAATGTTTACCCTTATGTTTATTTACTATGTCTTGTGAGCCTTTTATCCGCTGTAACCGCCCGCCTGACTCCCCGGCCGCATGGCGTTGCAGGGACTCATGGCCATTCTTGCCCGACTCCACGAGCCGCCCAGGACATCCCATCATCATATTCTTTTTAAAAGAACAAAAACCCCTCACCCTCATTCTCCCAACTTTTGCCTGGTATTCTTGTCTACTTCCAATCTCCAGGATGATAGCTCTATATCTTTCTTTTGGTTCACCTTCCTATTTAACTTCTCTAGGATCAAGAATTAATAGGTTCAATGTCCTTTATTTATGGCTAGAATCCACTTATGAGTGAGTACATACCATATTCCTCTTTTTGGGTCTGGGTTATCTCACTCAGTAAAGTGTTTTCTATTTCCATCTATTTGCATGCAAAATTCAAGATGTCATTGTTTTCTATCGCTGAGTAAAATTCTAAAGTGTATATGTGCCACACCTTCTTTATCCATTCTTCTATTGAGGGACACTTAGGTTGTTTCCAGGTTCTGGCTATTACAAATAGTGCTGCTATGAATATAGTTGAACAAATGCTTTTTTAGTATGATTGGGCATCTCTTGGGTATATTCCCAAGAGTGAAATTGCTGGGTGCTGATGTAGGTTGACTCCCAGTTTCCTGAGAAACCGCTACACTGATTTCCAAAGTGGTTGCACAAGTTTGCATCCCCACCAACAATGGATGAGAGTATTCTCCTTACTCCACATCCTCTCCAGCATAGGCTATCATTGGTGTTTTTGATTTTACCTATTCTGACAGTATAAAATGGTATCTCAAAGTTGTTTTGATTTGCATTTCCTTGATCGCTATGAAGATTTTCATCTGGCGATGGACAGAGATAGAGACAGAGACCCACATTGGAGCACTGGACTGAGTTCCCAAGGTTCAAATGAGGAGCAGAAGAGGGAGAACATGAAGGAAGTCAGAACCACGAGGGGTGTGTCCACCCACTGAGACAGTGGGATGGATCTAATGGGAACTCACCAAGTTCAGCTGGACTGGGACTGATGGAGCATGTGATCAAACCAGACACACTGAATGTGGCTGACAATGAGGACTGGCTGAGAAGCCAAGGACAATGGTACTGGGTTTTGATTCTACTGCATGGACTGGCTTTGTGGGATCCTAATGTGTTTGGATGCTCACTTTCCTAATCCTGGATGGAGGGGGGAGGACCTTGGACTTCCCACAGTGCAGGGAACCCTGACTGCTCTTAGGACTGGAGAGGGAGGGGGAGGGCGAGTGTGGGGAGTGGAAGGGAAATGGAAGGAGGGGAGGAAGTGGAAATTTGTAATAAACAAATTAATTAATTAATTAAAAAATCTTCATCTCTGGTATTGTTTTTTTGCTCTTTGTTTTTGGTGTTGTCGCTGTTGTTGTTTTTGGTGGTGGTGGTGGTGGTGTGTGTGTGTGTGTGTGTATGTGATGGCTTTATACAATTTCACCACTGGACATAGACTTAGTAGAATGTATTTAGCAAAGCTAGTTTTATCTACTGACTTTTCTCAAATCCCCTCAGTCAAACTAAATTCCATTATATCTGAAAAGTCTCCTTGGTTTAGAACTTATTTCCTAAGAAAGACAAGATATTCCCTGTGACTCTTAAAAATACATTTTAAAAATTTAATAGTAGGCCAGGTGTTGTTTCTTCACAACTTTAATCCCATCACTTGGGAGGAAGAGACATTCAGATCTCTGTGAATTCAAGAATAGCCTGGACTACAGAGTGACGTCCAGTACATCCAGGTAGTTACACAGAGAAACTCTGCCTTAAAGAAAAAGAAAGAAACAGCAGCAGAAACAACAATAAAAACAACAAAAGAACCAACAACATCAAAAAGTTAATAAGAGGAAAATAATATGAATTTGGACATGCTCATTAGGCTTTTTTTATAATATAATTATCATACAATATTACTGCTTAAATATTTGACAATATCCGTTATGCAAAAACTAAATTTTCTTTATCTAAACTATATTCTTATTACTTCAACTGTTTCTTTTTTCTAAGACACAATTTCTCTATAAACCATGTAATAGACTCAATAGAGAACAATAAAATTGAACTTAGGAGATTCATGTCTAAATTTGGCTGCATGGAAGTGAATGAGCACTGTCTTTTTGCCATGTGAAAAGAAATAAACATAAAAATATTTATGTTGATAAATGTTATGAAGGAAATTATGAGAATGTCATGTTAGTGAATTAAAAGACCTTAACTAACAGACAAATTATTAGACATGAGGATATCATTTTCTTGGAAGAAAGAAATATTTTCCGGAGTAATGAAACAGAGATACATGACACATTGGGAGCACTTCTTGGCAGTTTATATCCAAGAAAAATTCTGTTTTCCTAATATATAAACAATATTTAAAATAAAAGAAATTAACTTTGGATACTAAAAGAGATCTATGTAAGATACCAGAAAAGACTGCACAGGAATCCTATGATAAAAAGATTAGGGAATTTAGAAGAATTTGAATATAGGCCATAGCTTAATAAAGTCTTGATTTCTGTTTTAATATTGTAATATGATTGTGTAAAAATGTTTACATTAAATTAAAGCTTTATAGAGTGTACAGTGAAGCACTTTTAATGCTATCATGACTTTTCTATAATACAGAAGCTGATTGACAAAAAAGTTTAAAGTTTTACTAGGAATTTACCACTTATAAAAAAATACAAACATAAATATTTTTTTGAACATATCAGAAACAGTCAAATTTACTCAGAGAAGAAGGAGTAAAAATAAATCCTTCACTAGAATAGTTTTTTATACCTTGAAAAACGCTGGTAATTGTTTTAAAATAATGGCAATTCCTTTCATCAATGTTCTGGAAAGACTCACTGCAAATGAAGAAAAAAGTGCTCAAGTACTTTGGGATAATGCTCTAATACACTGTAAAGACTTGTCACTCTTATTGGTTTATTATAATGCTGGTTGACCAGTAGCCAGGCAGGAAGGGTATTATGTGGAACAATGAGACCAGGGGAATTCTGGGAAGAGGAAAGGCAGGGATGCTGTCACCAGCCAGACACAGAGGTAGCAAGATAAGAATGACACACTGAGAAAAGGTACCAAGTTAAGTGGCCAAATTTAGATGAGAATTATTGGTTAATTTACGCTGTAAAAGTTAGTTAGTAATAAGCCTGAATTAATATCCCAAATAGTTTACAATTAACATAAGTCTCTGTGTGTTTCTTTGGTACTGAATGGCTTGCAGGACCAAGTGACACAGAAACTTTTGTCTATAATCAGGTACCTCAGACAAGTAGATGAATTTCTAGAAAAAAGCATAACTGGTTCTGCCTTCAGAGCACTGAACATTGGAAAAGTTAGTACAATATTATATTGTATTTATTAGAAATATGGTGAAGGTTTAGACTTACAAATACTAAACAATACATGCACAAGCTACTCAAAAGGACAATGTATTTTGAGCCACATCAGATCATTTCCATGAGACCCAGTAAGACAGAGTAAAGTTTAAATGAGTTCACGATCATCACATGATAGCATTAATATTTTTCAGCATAGAGTACTAGAAGAAAACGAATCAAAGGATGAATGTACAAGTAGGTTGCAACCTAAATAGAATGAGAAATTAGACTATATTATCAATGTGTGATTACTAGTGAAATATATATACCATAGAAAACAAAGAAAATTAAAATATGGTATTTCAATAATGTAAGTGAACAAACAGGAAAGAAAGAAATAAGTGTTTCGGATGTTTCCAGTATTTAAATTTTGATCCAGTTACATGTTTCTTATATACATAATTCAAAATAAATTAAAAATTAAAAGATGAAATTTGAATATAAATATAAATTATAAAACACAATTTTATATAGTATTGAAAGATGAAAATGATGGGGGTGTGATTTATTTGATATAGTGTTTGCTTCTAAAACTAAGACCTTTTATTTGAACTCCACCACTATAAAATAGTCTCTGTAGCACAAGTTGTATTTGTTCTTAATAATAAAACTCCAGAGTCAGATATTAGGGGTGAAAGCTAAAGGTTCAGAGAAAAGCAGTCAAACACTAGGGTTCTAGGTAGTTCTCAAACCAAAGGGGAGATGCTGTCTCTACAAATCCTCAGACTGCATTATCAGACCGAATCCTCAAACTGCCTGTTCCCAACTTATATTCCTCTGTCTCCACCTCTCTAGTGTTGGGATTAAAGGCATGTGATTCCAAGTGCTGGAATCACCTTTGTTTGATCTCTGGATCTCTGGTTTTTGTTTGTTTTTTTTTTGGTTTTTGGTTTGTTTTTTTTGTTTTGTTTTGTTTTTAGAAAATTCAATTTCATGTAACTCAGGGTGTCCTTGATCTCACAAAGATCTCTCTGCCTCTGCCTACTGCTTGCTGGAATTAAAGGTGTGTACCAACACTCCCTGGCCTCTATGGCTAACTAGTAGTTAGATATGCACCCTGATCTTCATGCAAGCTTTAATTGCTAGATCATAAACAAACTATCCCTGCAAGTCTCAATGAATTAAAACACTGTAAAACACTAAAAACATACCAGATACTGTTAGTATGATTTTTTTTGCTCACATGCATATCAATAAATGTATTCTAAGGTTAGATAAAAAGAGATTAAAAGGAATCTCAAAACTTATCTTGACTGCCAGGCTCATTGCCCATGCCTTTAATCCTAACATTTGGGAGGCAGAAGTAGGCAGATCTCAGTAAGTTTGAGGCCATTCTGGTCAACAAAGTGAGTTTCAGGACAGCCAGGAAAAACCTGTCTCAAAACAAACAAACAAACAAAGAAACAAAAGATACTTACCTTGTATTCAGTAAGAGTATTAGTGACTTAAGTAAAAATCTTTTCTATGTATTTCAGGAAAAAGTGAATTTTAAATATTCTAATATCGTAAATTTCAAAAGTTTTAAATTAAAAAGTTAAAAGTTAATATAATAAAATGTGGAATATGAAAACCAAGAGGGTATGCATGGATTTTGATTCAGATTAACCATTAACCAATGGGTTAATGTTTTGTGAAAATGATCTTTCAAGCTCGATGTACAAAATGGCTTAGAATCAATATTACTACAGTGTCAGTTCAGACTTCTAATTACCAAGATGTGCTTTCTACTTACGGTTATTTTTTTTTTCTTTCTATAGATTACTTGGGTAAATGGAAGTGTTAAGGCTTTGACAATGAAAATGAAAGTGAGCCAAAAATGCTTAAAGTTGAAAAATATATAAGATAGCATTATGGAATTTCCAAGAACCAAATAAGGAGACATTTTATCCTGTGAATAAGTAATTAATAATGATGGACACAGATTATACACATTGAACAAAAATACTTTTTCATCCTACAGTGCTCATTACAGTAGATAGAGAGGGAAAGATCAAGTGTAACCTTAAAAAACAATCCATGCATGAACAAACTATTGCAGCACATATTTAATATATATGCTCTTTTGATTATATGTGGATCGACAGCGGTTGATCTCTCCTTTTGTTCTTGTTGTGATCTCATGGAATATAGAATAACAGAAGGGTAACAATTTAGCTTGTGATACTAGGTAATATCTTGGCTGTTATTAAATTTATTTTTGCATTTCTTATGAGAAACAAAGGTGAGGAAAGAGCAAATAAATTAAACATCATAAATTATATTTGTATCAAAATAAATATCACACTCCTTAGAAGTACCATCTGCATCAACAACACAGAAACAGAAATAGAAACCCTCAGAGTCTGAGCTTTCTTTCATGCATATATGGCAAAAGCTGTTGAGTTGTTCCCTACCGAATAGTGCTGTATTCACATGACATCCTAGGTACACTCAAGTACATTTCAAGTATGTGGTGATTATTATAAAAGTGAGTCAATACTTATTTAGTACATGTTTGAGCCACAGAATGTCAAGAACAAAAAAATGAAGAATGGATAGCAATTTCAGTAGTATAAATGAAAGGTAGAAATAATCAAGTCTAGCCTGAAAAATATAAACAAGCAGTATTTAAGATCAAAAAGGGAAAGGATTTAAACTCTCATTTTTCAATGGCTTTTATCTTTCTTTTTTAAACTTCCATTGTAAAATGGAAAGGAAGTGATATGTATACCTGGAAGCAATTTGTAGATAAATTAAATCCCTTGGGTTTGTACTCTACCATTGTTTACTAATTTCTGAAGAAAAAAGACAAAAAGAAGCAAAAATTAAAGAAATTTGAAAAGATATTCTAAGATATCTAGGCACTGAAATTACTACATCTGTTAGAAACACTGCTATCCATAAATACATATGTTTGTATTATGCTATAACCACTTCAATTTGGAAAATAGGGAAGAAATGAGGCACAAAATATGTTGTTAAATTAAAATTAATAGTTGTATCTCTATAATATGTGTGGCTTGAACTACCTCCCACTACAAAATATGTCTTGTTGTTCTCAAATACATCAACTTAGATTTTGAACTTATTAAGAAACAGAGCCACCACAACTGGCTTCTGGTACATCCCCCTTGGATGTCAGTGTTGCAATTTCTCAGAAAATTAGGAAACAACCTTCCTCAAGACCCAGTAATAACACTTTGGGTATATATTCAAATGGTGCTCAATCGTGTCACAAAGACATGTGATCAACTATGTTTATAGCAGCATTGCTTGTCATAGCCAGAACCTGGAAGCAACCTAAATGCCCTTCGACTAAAGAATGAATAACTACATCTTGAATTTTGTAGGCAAATACATGGAGCTAGAAAACATCATTTTGAGTGAGGTAACTCAGACCCAGAAAGACAACTATCACATGTACTCACTCATAGGTGGTTTTAAACATAAAGCAAAGAAATACTGCCTACAAATCACAGTCACAGAGAGCCTATACAACAATGAGGACCCTAAGAGAGACATACATAGATCTAATCTACATGGGAAGTAGGTAAAGACAAGATCTCCTGAGTAAACTGTGAGCATAGGGACCTTGGGAGAGGGTTGAAGGGGAGGGGAGAGGCAAGGAAAGAGGCAGACAAAAATGCAAAATAAAAAAATCAATAAAAAACAAAAAAAGCAACAGAGCCATTGTTGGTATAGCTATATAACCTCATGCTATAATATGGAAATCCTCTAATCTTATATGGCAGGTACCCTAATTTAAATTATCTCATTTCTCTTTAATTATATTTAGTCTCTGAGTTTTTTACCTTTTTTACTCTTTATTTGACAGACAAACAGGAAGACACAAAAAAAATGACATGTGAAAATTGAGTCCAATTAGTAGTGGTAAACAAGAGAATATCCAACAAACACTGTGTAAGACAAACAAGCACAGTTCTGTGTTCACAATTTTTACAGCCTCCAGAGCAAGAAAAACAACAGCAAAAATCAAGCCAACAAATACTGTATTTCTTATACTTTAAACTCATTTTTATGAGTTTGTGATGGCAGCTCTAGGAAACCATAACGCATCATGCAAGGATGAATTCTCACCTGTGCTGTCTGCAATTAAGGAACAGAGAATTCAAAACTGTGAGTGTGATACACTTGTGAAAGATCTAAGCTGCATGTTTTGAGTGCATGTTTTAATGTTGCTACGAAATTGAAGATGATTCCTGTAACTTCCTTAAGGGACCTGCTGTACTCAGAGTCCTAGTCCCGACCTCTCCCGAAGTAAGACAAATGCAGTGCCTGGGACTGACCACCTTTTAAAAGCATGCTTCTCTCCTTCATTATGAACACATAGGACATACCCGCTCTAATACTGGTCTCTTCATTTCTTTTCTTACTGACTAAACTCACCTTCAATTGGAGACAAAAAAATTAATTGAGGAACCTTTTGGATTTTTACTCCTTGGGGGGCTCACCACTTAGGTTCCAAATAAATACGCAGACTTATTCTATTTATGAATGTCTGACTTTATCTTAACTAGTTTTTAGCCAGCTTTTCTAATTTAAATTATCTCATTTCTCTTTCATTACATTAGTCTCTGAGTATTTTACCTTTTTTACTCTTTATATCTTTCTTTTTTTTTCCTACTCCAAGGCTGGTTGCATGTGTGGCGGTGTGAAAGGTGACTGGGCCCTGGCATTCCTCTGTTCTCATTTTTTTGCTCCCTGCTTCTTTAGATTTCTGTTCTTAAATATTCTTTATGCATGTCAGCCTCACCTATCCTTTCTTCTGTCTAACTATTGTCCATTCAGCTCTTTATTAGACTAATCAGATGTTTTAGGAAGGCATAATAACACAACATTAGATAGTTTAACAAATGTAACATAAAAATAAGCAGCACATCCTTGCATCAGTAAACAAAGACTCCACAGCAAAAATGAATGTACAACATCTTAAACTACTATTGTACAACAAAGAATACTACTTAAACAAAGACATATACATATAATTTATTAATTTTTAAATTTTTATTTCATATAAATTTGAATAAAAGAAATACTTTTGTAAGTATTTGTATATGAAATGAATTTGTCTTTCAGTATGACACAAGTGTTCACTGACTTTATCAAAACCCATTGTGATATAGTATTTTAGCACATTTTCTGAATAAATTTTATAAGTATGAAACTCATTAAAAATGTTAATATTTCCTCTTAGTCCCAGCTAAATCTACAGCTATCTTGAGTCATGAGATTATTTAAAGATCAGTTTTTACTATAAACTCATAGAGATTATAGAAGATTAAGTACCATTGTAGTCCCTTCTAGCAACAATAATTCACTATCTATTGTCAGAAGCAGAACTGTGGGAATTATGATTAAGGTAGTTTAAGAAACCAGGCGGAGCTCAATATTTAGGAGATCATTTTGAAAAACTAAACCTACACCTGCTTGGCATACTTACCACAGTTCCAGCTTCCAACCAAGAGAAAGCCCTGTTTTTTCTATAAATTATTCTATACCACTGTATCCTGTGAATAGAATCATTGGTTTAAGGATTCAAAGGGAATGACATACAGTTATATCTCAGACTGGAGGTCACTATGTTCCAGGCTTAATTGGAGTGTTCTGAAAATACCCATAATGTGTTCCATCCTCTTCTACATTTATTTCAGACTAAATGTTTATTGATTTGGAGATGTCAAACATTTAAATAAGCTGTTTTGTGTCAACTGCCTTGCTACCAATAATACCAATGTGTTTAAAAAGACAGTTCTATAAATCTGAGTGCATCTCAACAGTTGTTTGAAAGACGTTCTGATCATCCAGTTCTCTGAAAGGAAACTTAGTATCTGTGATGATTAATCTTGGTCCTCCATATGAGTTGATCTGAAATAAATACCAAGAATGCATCTGAGGAGGTTTCTGAGGGTATTTCCCTGAAGGATTAACTGAGAGATGATGCTCGCCCTCAATGTGCAGTACCTTGTGGTGACAGTCCAGATATGAAGAGGTCCCAGGGAAGTCAGGGCTACATTTGCCTGTTCACATTCACTCCTTGCTGGTGAGTGTCTTTATGCTGTTGCTATTAGTCCTGCTGTTGCTATACTTTGCAGAAACTGGAACAAATAAAGATGGAAAAGCTATTGAGTTCTCCATCTTTCCAATTTGTATACAACTATATTTGGACTATATAGGTAATATAGTCTAATATAATCTAATAAATCATCTTTCTCATATATTCTCCTGGCTGTGTTATTCTAGAGCACTTGAAAAAAAATAATATACTATCTTGCCACTGAAAGCAGGCCCTGAAGTATTAGTGGTTTACTTTGCTTTCTGTTGCTGTGATAAATACAATGACCAAAGTCAAGACTGTAGAATATTTCTTTACACTATGTGAATATATGTCACTGTGATGTGTTTAATGAAGAAGATAACTGGCCAGTAACAGAACAGGATAAAGTTAGGTGAGAGAGCCAATCTGAGAATGAGGGGAAGAGGAAGAGCAGAGTGAGAAGAATTGTCAACAGACACAGGGAAAGAATATGGACATACTTAGAAAAGTTACCAGGCCACAGGCAAATCATATATAATAAATATTGGTTAATCTAAATGTAAGAGTTATCTAGTTACCAGCCCGAGCTATTGAACAAGCATTAATAATTATTATTAAGTCTCTATGTGGTTACTTGGGCACAGTTTGCTGGACAAAAACTTCTACCTACACAGAGTATTAAGAAAAAGGTTTATTAGGCTCATATATTATAAACCACCATGGAGGGAAGCAAGAGGAGGAACTCAAAAGAGTAAACTAGAGACAAGAAATGAAATTGAAACAATCTAGGGAAACTACTTACCACTTTGTTCCTAAGCTCATGTTTATGACCTTTCTTGTACAACTCAGGCCTAGCTACCTAGAAATTGCACTACCCACTATGAACTATTTCGCATTATTCCAATGATCCAGAGGTCAATATCTGATGAGGCAATTCTCCACAAGAGGTTATTTCTTCCAAGGTGTTTTAAGCGACAACTATCACTAAGCCATCACACTTAGTCCCATAACAAATCCCAAGTCAGCAAGAAATTTCAGCATTATGCTTTAGCAATCCTGAGGACCAAAGGTTTCATAAATGTTATACTATTTTAACTTCAACACCATTTTACTGCAGTCTTCTAAATAATTCAACCAGGAGGGGTGTAACTGTGTGCCTGTCCTGCTGGATGGTACAGGAACCAAGTACAGGGCCCCTCCAGCTCCTGCTGCAGGGGCTTCTTTGTTCTACATGACCCTGCCTCAAGCCTGCCCTATTGTCTGTGAGGTCCTTGTCCCAGGAAGACTTCCTGCTCCAACACTGAGGACATCCATCCAGAGGGCACGCCTTTTGATCCACCAGCACAGTCAGCTCCAGTGCTGAGGGTCCTAAAAGAGGGCAGACCAAGAAAATCCCCCAAGTACACAGTCAGCCACAGGAAAGATTGGACCAAGACACCAAGACTCACTTGGCTTCATATGAAGGAAGAGATGGGAAGGCGCCAATGACAGAATTCCTCCAACAACCTGAAAAGCAACATGACAACACCAGAATCCAGTGAACATGCAACAGGAAAACTTGAACACCCTATTCCAGAAGAAGTAGAAGAAATCAAGTTTAAACATAACATTATGAAAATAATAGAGGCCCTTAAACCGAATGTGTAAAATTCCTTTAAAGAAATGGATGAGAAGACAAACAAAAATTTAGAAGAAATGAATAAATCTCTCAAAGATACGCAAGAAAACAAAGAAAAGACGATCAAACAGGTAATGGAAACAGTTCAAGACTTGAAGACTGAAATGGAGGCAGTGAAAAAAACACAAACTGAGGAATGGCTGGATATGGAAAATCTGGGTAAACAAACAGGAACTACAGAGACAAGTATAACCAACAGAATACAAGTGATAGAAGAAAGAATCTCAGACGCTGAAGATATTATAGAGGAAATAAACTCATTGATCAAAGAAAACATGGTGTAGGAGGGTCTTCTTCCTATGTGTTGCTTTCATTGGTTAAATAAAGAGACTGCCTTGGCCTTTTGATAGGACAAAAGCTTAGGTAGACAGAGTAGACAGAACAGAATGCTATGATAAAGGAGGCAGAGACAGAGAGGCACCATAGTGTCAGTCACCAGGTCAGACATGCTGAATCTCCCCTGGTTAGTCACAGTCACATGGTGATACACACATTATTAGATATGGGTTAAAGCCAGATGCAAGAGTTAGCCAATAAGAAGCTAGAACTAATGGGCCAGGCAGTGTTTAAATGAATACAGTTTTTGTGTAATTATTTCAGGTAAAGCTAGCCAGCTGGGAGCCAAGCGGGATGAAAAGCAACTTGTCGCTCCTTTTACAATAGATTGGCAGTCCAAGGTGGCCAATTAAATCCACTTAAAAACCTGAGGGAGCTTAATTTTAAATGCAGAAAAAAGAGAGCTTAACACAGCTTTTTGCTGTTTGCAGGTGGGGTGCTGCAGAGAAATTTTCCCAATTCAGCAAATAGCAGCAGAAAAAAATTCACACCATCTTAAAGCAAGGCTTCCTGAGTCCTGCCATCTGTGCAATCTCCAGCAATGGAGCATTTCTGGGCCTGGACGTTTGTGTGCCCACTCAGGGTAGGGAACAAAGTAGCTGAAACTATGCCTGTGGCTTAGCTCTTCCTGCCTGAGTAAGCAGCAGGATCAGGTCTACTAGAAAGTGGCAGATTTAAAATACCATTTTCTGTGCTGTACTACCAGTGCAACCTCTGGCTCCTGCAGGAGACAGAGCATTTGAATGGGGCTTTGGAGTAAAGTGCTACGATTTGTTTGACGGCAACTAAACTTGCTATGTGCCTAAAAGGGGGGCATCATGTGCCACAGCTCAAAGGCACAATCAGCTCCACCATGCTAGCTGTGCCATGCACATGGCTCAGAAGCACTAGCGGAAAGGCTCAGCCATGCAGAACTGTTCTGATCTCAGGCAGACATCATTATAATTATCATAACAGCACAGTTAAGGTTTAGACTGGGCAGTAAACAGGCTGCACCGTATTACCCCTACATGGCACAAGTTAAGTTTTTAAGAAGAGCTTAGCATTTTAAGAAGTGCTCCTGGATAGTAAAGAATTACAGATTCACGATAGGACAGATTCAGACATAAAAGACCCCTAAATGGGTCATAGTGTTAGATAGACACACATAGGCTTGGGAGAGAAGAAAAGGAGTATTAAAAAATCATAAAGTAAAGTTAATGCTTTAAAAAGGGGGGGGGTAAAGTCGTTAAAGAGATAGAGTACAGATAGTTATAGATTAAAAGAAATAAAGAAAAATAAGTCACGTAAAATGGAAAATTCAGAGAGAGTTTGGATTCTGTATATTGTATTTTCTTTCAATTCTTTGACTGTGAAGAAGCTAAATACAGAGACATATTTCACTGTGCAGTCTACTAAGCTGATCCAGCATATATGTTTTAAAGGTATCTTGACTTCAAAATTTGGATCTAAGAATATGATGCTTTGGAGAAGAGGTTCTTCTTTTGTTTTCACAGAAGATGAGACCCTGTGGATTGCTTCTATCCCAATATGGTATGATAGACCACGCCCTCCTGAAAGGTTGCCATGAACATCTTCAGAAAATCATTTTACTCAACCTGCCGACTGAGATGAATCTAGCACATAGGTTACACCATAAAAGACCTGATTAACAATGCCCCTATACAGCAAGAAGAAGTTTGGAGAGAAATAACTACATCCATATTCCCAAATATTGTTGGTAAATGTTCTTTTAAATTTAAAGGGGGATATGATATAGATATGAATAATTTGCATTGGTATGGATTTTAAGGTCAATCTTGTTATATGTATATATATTTCTGATCTTGATTAAGGTATTGTGATAGTGTAGTTAATTTGAAAATGTAATGTTTAATTAAGAAATATAGGTTGTTAATAAATAATCATCTATAATAGTCAAATTTGTAGACATGTTAGTTAGATTTTCTAGATATATAGAGATATATTTCAGTAAGATAGGTATTCTCCATATCTTTCAAAGACTATACAATATGACATTTAATGTTTTAATAATTAGGGCTTTTCATGACAATGAGACATGTCTGCTCCTGGCAGCACCAATCTACTTCAAGAGGAAGATGGGCATCAAAGAGGCTCCTCATGGAGTTGATTAGCCATTTGGGCAAGAAACTACTCTTGCCTGGATTGTCACATAAACTGGACATGAAGACCCTGCAGAAAGAGAACTGCTGAATTTACCTAAAGATGAGATGATTCTTCGGGGTTCCTGATTCATGAAAGAGTCTGCGAGACATTCTGAAGGATACAAATAAAGTGATTGAACTGTCTTTGAAATTTTCTGCTTCATGGAAAAGTCTGCTGGATACTATGGGCCTGAAGGCTGAAGATGGATGCCCCAATGGTACAGAGGAACTTTGGGTGACTGTACAGGTAGCAAGATGTCTCTGTTACTTTTAGAGTTTTAGAAGTTGCTTGCCTTTTGTTTACTGAGGTAATTTTATATCCTTCTGGAATCTTTGATGGAGTTAAAGTATAGATAGATAGTTACAGTTATAGTTTTCCTTTGTTATAACAAAGGATAAAATAGATATAAATATTGTAACTGTAATTCTTGCTTGATAACTGTTTTGTTATATGTAATATTGCTATGCTAAAGTTAAAGCCTTTCTTTTTGTTGAAACAGAAAAAGGGAAATGGTGTAGGAGGGTTTTCTTTCTATGTGTCATTTTTACATAGAAACTGACTAGGCCTTTTCATAGGACAGCAGCTTATATAGGCAGAGTAGACAGAACAGAATGCTGGAAGAAAAGAGGCAGAGACAGAAAGCTACCATGGAGCCAGTCACCAGACATGCTGAATCTCTCCTAGTAAGCCAAAGTCACATGGTGATACATAGATTATTAGATATGGGTTAAAGCAAGATGTGTGAGTTAGCCAATAAGAGGCTAGAACTAATGGGCCAGGCAGTGTTTGAATGAAAACAGTTTCCGTGTAATTATTTTGGGTAAAGCTAGCCTGCTGGGAGCCAGGTAGGACGAAAAGCATCCCGTCACTCCTTTTACAACAACAACAAATCCAACAAATTCTTTTTTTAAAAAGAAAAATTATTTATTTTTTTTTCCGTTAGACTTGTTTATTCAAGTATCCGAAAACACTCTTTCCACTTCCTCCCCTCCTCCCAATACCTTCCCACTCCCCCCACTCCATCTCCTCCTCCCTCATCATTCCCAAGAGCAGTCAGGGTTTCCTGTCCTGTGGGAAATCCAAGTTCCTCCCCCCTCCCTCCAGGTCAAGGAAGGTGAGCATCCAAACAGGCCAGGATCCCAAAAAGCCATTCCATGCAGACGAACCAAGACACAGTGCCATTGTCAATGGCTTTTCAGTCTTCATTTGGACCTTGGGGGCTCAGTCAACCCCCATGTCAGCCACATTCAGAGAATCCGGTTTGATCACATGCTCGTTCAGTCCCAGTCCAGCTGGCCTTGGTGAGCTCTCATTCGATCAGTCCCCTTGTATCAGTGGGTGAACGCACCCTTCGCGCTCCTGACTTCCAGTGCTCCAATGTGGGTCTCCGTCTCTATCTCCATCCATCGTCGGAAGAAGGCCCCCTCTGATTTTGCTTTCCTTGCTCACGATCTCCCTCCCTCTGCTTCTCATTTGGACCTAGGGAGTTAAGTCCAGTGTTCCAATATATGTCTCTGTCTCTATCTCCATCCATCGCCATATGAAGGTTCTGTGGTAACATGCAAAATATTCATCAGTATGGTTATGAGCAAAGGCCAGTTCAGGCACCCTCTCCTCTGCTGCCCAGAGTACAATCTGGGGACCTCTCCTTGGGCCTGAGAACCCTTCCAGAATCAAGTCTCTCACAAACCCTAAAATGGCTCCCTTAGTAGAGATATAAACTGCCCTGCTCCCATAACCATCCTTCCTCCCTCCCCCCTCCCATTCCCCCAAGCCATCCCCAATCCTCCCCCTCTCCCTTCTCCCTAAAACACTCCCATTACTTCCACCCCCCCACCTCCCGTGCACCCAAGTTTGCCTGGCAATCTTGTCTAGTTCTAATATCAAGGAGGATAAATATATGATTTTCTTCAGGTTCACCTTCTTATTTAGCTTCTCTAGGATAACAAATTATAGACTCAAAGACCTTTAACTATGGCTAGAATCCACTTATGAGTGAGTACATACCATATTCCTCTTTTTGGGTCTGGGTTACCTCACTCAGTAAAGCGTTTTCTATTTCCATCCATTTGTATGCAAAATTCAAGATGTCATTGTTTTTTACCGCTGAGTAAAACTCTAATGTGTATATGTTCCACACCTTTTTTAATCATTCTTCTATTGAGGGGCACCTAGGTTGTTTCCATGTTCTGGCTATTACAAATAGTGCAGCTATGAACATATTTGAACAAATACTTTTGTAGTATGATAGGGCATTTCTTGGGTATATTCCCAAGAGTGGAATTGCTGGGTCCTGAGGAAGGTTGACTCCCAGTTTCCTGAGAAACCACCACACTGATTTCCACAGTGTCTGTACAAGTTTGCATTCCCACCAACAATGGATGAGTGTTCCCCTCACTCCACATCCTCTCCAGCATAGGCTATCATTGGTGTTTTTGAGGTTAGCTATTCTGACAGGTGTAAGATGGTATCTCAAAGTGGTTTTGATTTGCATTTCCCTGATCGCTAAGGAGGTTGATCATGTCAAGTGTCTTCTGACCATTCGAAGTTCATCTGTTGTGAATTCTCTGTTCAGATCAGTACCCCATTTTTTAATTGGGTTAATTAGAGATTTAGTGTCTAGTTTCTTGAGTTCTTTGTATATTTTGGAGATCAGACCTTTGTCTGATGAGGGGTTGGTGAAGATATTCTCCCAGTCAAAAGGTAGCATTTTTGTCTTACTGACAGTGTCCTTTGCTTTACAGAAGCTTCTCAGTTTCAGTAGGTCCCATTTATTCATTGTTTCTCTTATTGTCTGTGCTACTGGGGTCCTACTTACGAAGTGGCATCGTGTGCCTATATCTTGTAGACTACTTCCCACTTTCTCTTCTATCACGTTCAAAGTGGACAGATTAATGTTGATGTCTTTAATTCATCTGGACTTATTTTTGTGCATGGTGATGGATATGGATCTACTTTCATTCTTCTACAGGTTGACATCCAGTTATGCCAGCACCATTTGTTAAAGATACTTTCCTTCTTCCATTGTATACCTTTAGCTCCCTTGTCGAAAATTAGGTGTTCTTAGGTTTGTGGGTTAATATCCGGGGCTTCTATTCGATTCCATAGGTCGACTTCTCTGTTCTTATGCCAATACCAAGCTGTTTTCAATACTGTAGCTCTGTAATAGAGTTTGAAGTCAGGGATAGTAATGCCTCCAGAAGTTCCTTTATTGTATAAGATTGTTTTGGCTATCCTGGGTTTTTGTTTTGCCATATAAACTTGATTATTGTTCTCTCAAGGTCTGTGAAGAAGTTTGATGGGATTTTGATGGGGATTGCATTGAATCTATAGATTGCTTTTGGTAGAATTGCCATTTTTACTATGTTGATTCTCCCAATCCAAGAGCAGGGGAGGTCTTTCCATTTTCTGGTATCCTCCTCAATTTCTTTCTTCAAGGACTTAAAGTTCTTGTCAAATAGGTCTTTCACTTCCTTGGTTAGAGTTACCCCAAGATATTTTATGCTATTTGTGGCTATCATGAAAGGTAATGTTTCTCTGATTTCCCTTTCTGCTTCTTTATCCTTTGTGTATAGGAGGGCAACCGATTTTTTGGAGTTGATCTTGTATCCTGCCACATTACTAAAGGTGTTTATCAACTGTAGGAGTTCTTTGGTAGAGTTTTTGGGGTCACTTATGTACACTATCATATCGTCTGCAAATAACGAAAGTTTAACTTCATCCTTTCCAATTCGAATCCCCTTGATCCCCTTATGTTGTCTTATTCCTATTGCCAGAACTTCAAGCACTATATTGAAGAGGTATGGAGAGAGTGGACAGCCTTGTCGTGTTCCTGATTTTAGTGGAAAGGCTTTGAGACAGCAAGCCGACAGCCCACAAATTCTTAATACAAAACTTCCAGGATATCTGGGACATTATTCAGAAACCAAACCTAAGAATAATAGGGGTAGAAGAAGGATTAAAATTACAGGTCAAAGGCCTAGAAAATATATTCAACAAAATTATATAAGAAACTTTCCCAACCTAAAGAAGGATATTCCTATGAAGGTACAAGAAGCATATAGAACACCAAATAGACTGGATCATAAAAAAAATCTCCTCACCATATAATAATCAAAACACAAAGCATACTGAGTAAAGAATGTTAAGAGATGCAAAGGAAAAAGGACAAGTAACTTATAAAGGGAAACCTATCAGAATTACACCTGACTTCTCAATGGAAACCATGAAAGCCAGAAGATCTTGTATAGATGTTCTGCAATCACTAAGAAACCATGGATGCAAGCCCGGACTACTATAGCCAGCAAAGCTTGCATTCACCATTGATGGAGAAAACAAAATACTCCAGGACAAAAGCAGATTTAAACAATATGGAGCCACAAGCCCAGCCTTACAGAAAGTAATAGAAGGAAAATCACAACCCAAATAACCAACAACACCCATAATAAGACAGACATCTAACAACCCTCCAGTAGCACAACTCAAAGAAGAGAAACACACAAACACCACCTCCAAAAAAATAAATAAATCAAATAAAATAACTGGAGTTAACAACCATTGCTCATTAATATCACTTAATATCAATGGACTCAACTCACCGATGAAAAGGCACAGGTTAAAAGAATGGATATGAAAACAGGATCCAACATTCTGCTGTATACAAGAAACATACTTCAACCTCAAAGACAGACACTACCTCAGATTTAAGGGTTGGGAAAAGGTTTTCCAATCAAATGGACCTGAGAAACAAGCAGGTGTGGCTATCCTACTATCTAACAAAATTGATTTCAAACTAATTAAATCAGAAGAGATGGAGAAGGACACATTATATTCATAACAGGAACAATTCAACAGGTTGAAGTCTCAATCAGACAGAAACTTACCAAAGAAATAAGAGAACTAACAGATGTAATTAATCAAATGGACTTAACAGACATCTATAGAACATTCCACCCAAACAGAAAAGAATATACCTTCTTCTCAGCATCTCAGGGAACCTTCTCGAAAATTGATCACATCATCGGTAACAAAGCAAACATCCACAGAAACAAACAAAAAAAGATTGTAGTAACCACCTGTGTACTATTGGATCACCATGAAATAAAGTTAGAATTTAATCAGTAATGTCAAGCCACTTGCTAAGTCACATTGCTAAATTTATGAAAGACCTAATGTCTGTATTTGTGTTTCGTGACACTAAGAACAGTGAATCTAATAAATTGCTCTTGACAATATAAAGTAAATTTTTCCATGAATGGTGGCATCTGCATTTAAACCTAGTACTCTGTAGACACAGTCAGGAAATCATGAATTTGAAGCCAGAATAAACTACACAGTCAGTCCCAGGCCAGCCAGGAAGCCAGAGCTACTCAATGAACTCCTAAGTTTAATAAAAAAAAATCATTTGTCTGTTAAAATGTATAAGGTGACTTGATTTCACCTCTGTGGAAAAGCAGCCCTGTCATTAAGAGAGTAAAAGCAAGATTACAAGGAAAGCAAATGGTTTAAATACTGAGAGAATCATACTATAGAAAAAAACTTTATAGAACTACCTTATGAATTCTGCACTGTACAAACATGTCTTTTCATACACTTAACATGGATTAGCTTTGAAACTTTATTTTCTTTGTGTTTTCTACAGAAATACCCTTCAAAAACTCCCAAATCTGACAAACAAGGTAACTGGAAATCGAGAAATGACAAGACACACTCAAAACTAGCTGGAGATCTAGAAGTGTAAAGTGCAAGAAGGGAAGGGAGGCATAAGATAGAGGAAAATAACAACAACAACAACAACAACAACAACAAAAACACCTGGCATCCTCTAGACAGAGGCCACAGCCATGTATGAATAGGGAAATTGCTGATGATATGGCAGTGATCCCTGCAGCCTATTCTTTGTGGTCACACAGTGCTGCAGTTTATCATTTCCACAGGCTCATTTCATCCTTGTGAAACCAGGACTAACTCTACTTAATTAGAAAAGAAATACGAGTAAGTATAGGCTTTTATTTTTCCTAAATGGGAAAGGAGATGCCTTAGATAACAGTTTTGTCATCAAGGCAAGATCAAATTGCTGACCCTCTAATTATATTGGACAAAATAACACCGGATCTTAACTGATAGCCTTCCTAATTCAAGAGCTCAGAAATCAAATTAAAATAAGAGATATTATGCTTATGGGCTAATTTGTCCAGAGTTGATTATATTGGAGGCTTACAAAAAAGCTTTGTGAATAATTACTTTGCATTGTCTACTTCCTCAATATTAGAGTTGATATCATCTATCTAGACTCAGTCAAGTCAGATCAATGTCAAATCAATGAAATGACAGAATCAAGAATGAACTGAATCCATAGTCTAGCAGCAACACACTTAAATATGACTATACTTCAGAGTATGGAAAGCGAAGCACTTTAAAAGATATATAGTTACTACAGCATTATACATTAATGAAGAATATGTCATTATTTTCAAAGAAACACAATTTTTGTATTCTAAATTACATACTGTACACACAATTATCTTCTGTACCATATTCTATAATGAAAATAAAAAGATAGAAAATAGCAGTTTACTTGGAAGTGTTTACATGTTTAAATAAATTTAATAACCTGATATTTTATGTTGGTTTTATTATATATAAATATATACATGCGTATGCATATATAGAGAGAAACATTCATGCATATATATATATGTATACACACACACACACACACACACATATATATATATATATACACACATATGTATTTTTTCTATCCAAATCCTTTGTCCAATTTTCACTTAAAAGTATGATATGCTTTATTAGGGAGTTTACTAAAGACTTATACTCAAATGAAGAGGGGCATAAATTGGCTTTAAGATGTTTTATAGTTGCATGGACCAATAACTCAAAGTTTGACTACCCTATCTTGAGTGTATTTTGGTGTCATTTATTGATGCCACCTGTGGTTTTATTTGTATGAATATAGTCCATTGGGTTTCTTTGGCTCTTGCTATCTCTGTTTCTTCTTCACTTTGCTCAAGGAAATATTATGGCATTCTAATCCCTTTGACGCCCCCACCTTTCTGGTTATCCTGATCTTTGGTCAAATTCTGACGTCAGACATTTTTTGCTACCAATTCCAGAAGATACTGCATATGTATGGACGAAATGGAAGTGGTAAGAGTCTAACCTTATTCACTTTTTATGTAGCAAAATTGAGCCAATAAACTTGTATGAACAATGACTGAGTGGTACCTACATCTACTTTGTGAAGCAAAATTATTCCTAGAATTCTACATGAAATACCTAGAGACATTAAAGCTCTTCTGTATATTTTGTAAGCCCTGAGATTTGAATTAAGGGTTGTTTCTAGATGTGCTGAGCAAACAGAAAAAAATATCAGTATATTTTCAAAACCTTCTTTTGTGATTCAAATCAGTCCTGTGAAGTCCAGCAGCTGAAGAATAAGCAACCTTTTATATAATATAATTACTCTTTAGATTTCACTAGTTGGAAGATTTGTATGCTTCTTTTTCACTATCTAGATAACCCTGGTAATACAGTATTTTCTCCAGATGAAATGGAAAAATACTATATATAAACCAAGAGATATAGCATGGTACATGAGCAGAAATAGCTTCCTTTTTCGCTTCTCTCCAGGAAGAGTCATTTTATTGATTTTGCTGTTTTACACACCAGGTATCCAAGATGATATTTCTAATTTCTCTGAATTATTTCACATTACAGTAAAAGTTTATAATGATTTCCCCCATCACCTCTTTTCAAGTATTTGTTGATTTTGTATTTGAAATGTGCCTAAAGAATCAGTAGTTGACATTGGCATTAGCTGAAATGATGAGCAGTGGTGTCTTAGTTTCCTAACCAGTAACTATGACAAAATACAATGACAAAAGCAAAGCAACTTTGGAGAGAAAGGGGCCGTTAATCTACATCCCAGGTACAGTCCATCACTGCAAGGAAGACACAGCGGCAAAGGGAGGGAGCGACTGCAGGCAGATACTCAGATAACACCTATAATCAGGAATAGAAAGCATAGGATGCTTGCATGAGTGCTCAGCGCTCTCATTTCCATCAGGTTAAGGCCAGCCCATGAAATAGTGATGCCCACATTTTGAGTGAGAAGATAACCCAACTATAAAAATTCTTGTCAGATATGTTCCCAATCCAACCTGAGCCTGATCTTCATAATCTCTCATTGACATCCTTTCTTAGGTGAATCTAACTTGTGAAGTCAAGAATAAAAATTCTCCATCAGAATTGTAGCCCTTATCAACTTGACACAAAAGCAAATCACTTTTAGCCCTCACTCTCCACTCTTGGTTTCCAAAACCTAATGTTTATCTCATGGTGTAAAAAATGTTTCAACTTTTAAAGTCCCCATAATATTTTTTTTTTAAAAATCAACTTGAAAACTCTAAATTTCTTTATTTGAGGTCTCTAATAAAATGAAAGCAACAACTTACATATTTCCAGCATGTAACAGGGCAGAGTAAATGTTTTTAGTATAAAACAGAAGAACTGGGACAGAAAGGAATTATAGTAAAGCAAAATCAAAAAGTTCATCAGGATAAAAAGCAGATCACATAGTTCCTTGTTAAACAATGTAGTTGCCTAGGCTCCAAAGACCTTAGACGGTCCTACCTCTCCAATTACACAGTACATAAATTGTCCTCTAGACTGTCTCCAATCCACACTTGCAAGTCTTCCTGATCAAAGTCCCCAGGTCCTGCAGTCTCCAATATCTGTGATCACGCATTGGAAATCCTTTCAGGGATGTTTGACGTAGGTTTCAAACTTTCTCTGTAATGCCTGGCTTCAATTTCTTATCATGGACCCACAATCTTGCACATTTTAAAACCATAAGTACAGAGATACTATAGGTATACTGCCAATTACTCTTGCCAGCTTGGATTATAACTTATTCTTCTCAGAACATAGCTATATCTACTCCTGTGTGCTTAGTCTGTAGAAACTTTCCTTGGAAATTGCTCGTAAACAGCAGATGTGGTGGTTTGAATAAGTATGCCTCCCTTAGATTCATGTATTTGAATGCCCATAGGGAATGACAAAATAAGATATGTTGCCTTGGTGGAGTAAGTAAGTGTGACTCTTTTGCAGGAAATGTATCACTGTGGGGGTGGGGTTTGAAGTGTCACTTAAGTTCAAGATACACCCAGAACACAATCTCTTATTCTGTTCACTAAGACTGAAGATATGGAACTATTAGCTCCTTCTCCAGCACCATGTCTGCCTGTATAACTCCGTGTTTCCTGCAATGATGACTGTGGGTTAACCATCTGAAACGGTAAGCCACCCCTAGTTAAATGCTTTCCTTTATAATATATATATATATATATATATATATATATATATCATATATATTAAATTACATGTTATAATATATGCTAAATACATATTATATATTTTATAAGCATTACAAGTGTGTTCCTTCCTGTGGTCATGGTGTCTCTTCACTGCAGTAGAGACCCAAGTTATGTCAGCAAGGAGCCTCCTTTGTTTAAGTTCTCTTCCTTTAAAAGGATTTGAATCCTTACAACATGGAACCTCAGCCAAGTGGAAGGTTTTGCCCTCAGAATAAATTTCCTATTCTCCCAATGTAGTGTAGGAAGTTTTGTGTAAATCACTAAGCAATTATGTGGGCACAACAACATGAGTTATTCCTGGTGCCTGCCTGGAGTTAGTACTAACAAGTGCACATTAGGTGTATTATTAGCCATCTTATTAAAGCGACACTGGAGGAGAAGAGTGAATTATGTCTCTAGCATTAATGTTTGCAAATATGTCCTTAGAATCTGTACAAGTCTTTTATAAAATCATATTTTGACTTATATTTATTAAACAAAATAAAATGTACAATAAGTACAATGTACAATAAGTAAATTACAATATCCATAAACTTGTGGTTATATTCTTGCTGAAACCAAATTAACTTTAAACTATGAAATTATCTAATGTTTTCCACTTTAAAATATTATTGCAAAATCTCCAATACTTTTTAAATATCCATTTTAGAGTAATTATGCCTATTAACTGAAGTTAGCTAATTGAATTTAAATAACATAATAGAATACATTACACAAGAAATTATCTATGCTGTAGAGAGGATTAGAAATATAAAGTTTGGTTGAGTGTAAACAGTAACCAGAGTGTATGAAAGACTTTAAAACTATAAACAATGTTATTCTTGAAACTATAGTTATCTTCAGCCAATCAGGAAATCCTAACTGTGTATCTTCCTAATCATGCTTAAGGAAATTTAAACATCTGGGACACAGTTTGAGTCTAGATGATCTAAGCTTTGCAGCATTTGGTTCTGTCCATCTTTGCCCATTCTCCTTTACCACATAGACACAGATCCTCAATGTCATGATAGTCATTAATATCTAAATTATTAGCTGAATTACTCAAAATTAAAGCCTTTGTTTCAAATTCTGGATATTTCCAACAATTTTGAAAAATGTGCCATTTAAGTTCCTGAAATTGTAAGTACAATTTGTAGTTATTATGAATTGTTCTTGAAGTGACAAGACAATCACCAGGACTTTGTGGTCACCAGTCTAGCTGCAAAACAGCAAAACTCAGGTTCAGTGAGCTACTGTAACTCAGGATAAAAAGGTAGACCAATAGAAGATGGCATCCCACCTCCATTTCTGGACTCTTCTCATGTACATCAGTTGCATATACCTCCATATATCCACAAAACATTGAATATATATATGTATATATATATATATGCTCGTGTATATATACATGTAATTAAATCAAATGAATATAACATAAAATAGATCAGTTAAGTCATCAGCTCATATACAGATTCCTATAGTGTGGCTTTGCCTACCTAATAGACCCACACACATGCACACACACACACACACACACACACACAAGCACACACACATCATATTGGGATCTCTTCAGTCATTTGTATTTGGCAAGATTGCTGAATGAAAACACCTTTTTCTTATTTACAATGGATACAATTTGATTATAACAAAAGAAATACTTCAGAATGTGGAGAATGTATGTACATCTCAAGGTACTCTTCTTTTTCTGTGCCATTCTCATTAAATTTTGATAAGTCTAAGTCCAAATACAGATAATTCTGTATGTCAGATCCCAAAAGCAATTTCAAAGCCACAATACTTAAAGCCTTTTATGCCATTAAAATAGGATGCATTCAATTCTCATTATCCTTTTCAAGTCTTACATTAACCTACACCAGCCATGTATATCTCAAATACAGCTTCAGCAAAGAGCTAGACAATCATTGGCAGAGAGGATGAGCAAGCTTATTCATGATTAATTGGCCTTTTTTAATCTGAGATCTCCATTGGAAGCCTCTGATCCTGACAGTTTGAAGAGATAAGTAGGACAAGAGTGGTCATTACACACAGATATGCCCAAGCACATTAGAGTATTCTTGTCTTCTCTTTCAATTTACATAATTTCCAAATGTGCTAAGAATGGAAAGTATTGTTAGTTGATGGCAGTTTCTACTACAGAACAATCAGCATCACAAAACACAGTTTAGCCTAACCGGAGCTGAGAAAGTGATTGCAATAAAGTTTTTGCAGTCCTTTTCTTTGTAAAGTTTTTTTTTTTTTGAACACAACAGCTGCTTCTATCAGGCACATCTAAAATGATCTAAGAAAGAAAAAGGAGCAATTAAAGAACACATAACTTAAGAAGTACAGAGGAAGGTCTCAATGAAATCAATAAAAGTGAGAGGTTTTGGATTTTTGCTTAAATGATGAGTTAGAGAGGAAGAAGAAGAACTATAGATGGGAAGGAGAAAAGGATAAATGGAAGCACAAGTGAAGAAAGAATAAGGGAAAGGACAGATATAAGAGACTGATATTGAGTGGAAAGAAAGATAAGACAGACTACATGGAGAAGACAGGCAGTCAGGACGGCACAACGCAAAGGGAAGCCAGATCCTTACAGCTCTTTAATTCCAGGGACAGTTAATGGATGAAAATATATTAAATATAATATGACTCCTTTGGTTAATATTATTTAGTAAAATGTGAATGTTTTTGATAGGCCTTTCTCTTCTTTCTTTTTTTTTGGTTTTGTAAATTTAATTCTTGTTTTTCCAATCCAACAAAAAGTTTCATTCCTCTTCTCCTCCAAGTTCCTATGCCCCCACCTCACCTGCCCTACACCACAACATCCACTCCTCTTCCTGTTTCTCTCCCAGTAAAAACAGACCTCCCATGAATATCAGTGAGCTATGGCATATCAATTTGTAAGGTACTTGCTAGACTAGGTATCACCTCTTACATTAAGGCTAGATGAGGAAATCAAGTAGGAGGAGTAGTTCCCAAGAGCAGGCCACAGAGCCAAAAACAGTCTCTACTCCCACTGTTAGGAGAGTTCCTCAAGAAGATCAAGTAACACAACTGTAAGCTATACACAGAGGGCATAACTGAGTCCCATGAAAGCTCCGTAGTTGTAGGTTCAGTCTCTGAGCACCCTATGAATCCCTGTGAGTTGGTTCAGTGGGTTTTCTTGTAGGTTCCTTGTCACTGCTGGTTCATACAACCCTTTCTCCCCGTCTTCTACAGGATTCTCAAGCTCTGCCTAATGTCTGGCTGGCTATGGGTATCTTTCATCTGTATCTGTTTCCATCAATTGCTGCGTGAAGCCTCTCTGGCATCAGCTGTGCTAGGCACCCGTCAAATCTATGAGTATAGAAGAGTATCATTAGGAATCATTTTATCGACCTCTATTTTGGCAGTCATGTTTGGTTCGACCCTAGATTTCTAGAGGACCCCACCTTTGAGGCCTAGGTGATCTCCTTCTCAGTGTGTGGGTCTAAGTCATTAGTTGGTCACCCAAACAATTTCTGTTCCGTGGACCGTTTCACATATTGTAAACAGGAAACATTTTACAGCAAACAGTTTGCGGCTCATTTGGTGTCCCAGTCCCTCCACTGAAACTCTTGCCTGGTTACCAGAGATGGCCAGTTCAGGCTTCATATCCCTATTCAGTCTCCACATCCCCTATTCCGAGAAGTCTTAGCTAGGGTCACCCACATGGATATCTGAGAGTTTCCATTTCTCTAGTTTTCTAGCATTTTCCAGAGACAGCCCCAGAGTTGTCTCTCCGAGTACTCTCTCCCTGCGTTCTCTCACCACCTGATCCCTCCTGTCACCATCCTAATCACCTTTTTCTGTCCCCTCCACCTGTCCACTGGAAATGGCCTGTCTATTTGCCCTTCACAGTGAGACTTATGTACCCTGCCTCACACTAATGTAGAATTCCTTGCTAGTTAGTTTCACTAGGTCTGTGGATTGTAGCATAGTTCTTTACAGTTAAAATCCACTTATGAGTGAGTACATATGATGTTTGTCCTCCTGGGTTTCTGTTATCTCACTCAGAATAATCTTTTTAGCTCCATCCTTTTGTCAGCAAATTTCATAAGGTAATTACTTTAAACAGCTGAGTAATACTCCTTTGTATAAATGTACCTCATTTTATCTTTCTTTTCTCTGGTTGATGGACAGCTAGGAGGTTCCTATTTCTGGTTATTATAAATAAGGCTGCTATGAACATAGTTGAGCAAGTGTTCTGGTGGTATGGTAGAATGTCTTTGGGTTCATGACTAAGAGCTGGGCCTTGAGATAGATCAATTGTCAATTTTCTGAGAAATTGCTAGATTTTCAAAACGACTGTACAAATTTCCACTCCCAAGAGCAGTGTAATAAGGTTCCCCTTGCTCCACATCTTCTCCATCATGAGCTGTCAATTGTGTTTTTGATCGTAGCCACTCTTAAAGTTGTATCTGAATTCTCAGTGTTGTTTTGACTTCCATTTCCCTGTTGACTAAGGATATAAAACATATGAAATTCCTCTGTGGAGAATAGTCTGTTCAGCTCTGTACCTCAGATTTAACTGGACTATTTGGTTTCCTAAGTCAAGTTTTTTTTTTCAGTTCTTTATATATTTTGTATATTTGTCCTCTTTCAGATGCGGATTTATTAAGATGTTTTGCCATTCAGCAGACTGATGTTTAGTCTTTTTGACAGTGTTCTTTGCCTTACAGAAACTATTTAATTTCATGAGGTCTCATTTGTTAATCGTTGATCTCAGTGCCTGCAGGATTGGTGTTCTCGTCAAGAAGCTATCTCCTGTTCCAATGAATTGAAGGCTATTACCCACTTAATCTCCTATCAGATTTGTTGTCTCTGGGCTTATGTTGAGGCCTTTGGTCCACTTCGACTTGAGTTTTAAGAAGGGTGATAGGTATGGATCTATTTTCATTCTCCTACATGCCAACTTACAGTTATACAAGCAGTATTTGTTGAAAATATTTTCCTTTTCCCGTTGTATAATTTTTGTTTATTTTTTTAAAAAATCTACTGTTCACAGGTGTGTAGATTTACTTACGGGTCTCCCTTTCAATTTTCTTGTTGTTATGCCATTTCCATGAAGTTTTTATTGCTTTTGCTCTGTAGTACCACTTGAAGTCAGGGACGGTAACACTTTTAGAATTTGTTTTGTTGTACAGGATTGGTTTTTTATAGTATTTTTTTTATTGATTTTTTATTGAGCCCGACATGTTTCTCGGCTCCCCTCCCTGCAACTCTCCTACCCTTCAACCCTCTCCCAAGGTCCCCATGCTCCCAGTTTACTCAGGAGATCTTGTTCTTTCCTACTTCCCATGTAGATTAGATCGATGTATGTCTCTCTTAGTGTCCTCATTGTTGTCGATGTTCTCTGGGATTGTGATTTGTGGGCTGTTTTTTGTTTGTTTGTTTGTTTTTTGTTTTCTGCTTTATGTTTAAAAACCCATTATGAGTAAGTACATGTGATAATTGTCTTTCTATGTCTGGGTTACCTCACTCAAAATGATGTTTTCTAGCTACATCCATTTTCCTGCAAAATTCAAGATTTTTTTTTTCTGCGATGTAGCACTCCAATGTATAAATGTACCACATTTTCCATATCCATGCTATGGTCAAGGGGATTTGAGGTTACTTCCAGGTTCTGGTACAAGATTGTTTTAGTTATCCTGGGGTTTTGTTTTTCCATATAAAGGTGAAAATTGATTTTTCAAGGTCTGTTATGAGTTGGTTTAGAACTTTATTGGGGATTGCCTTGAATCTATAGATTGTTTTTGGTCAAATGGCCATTTTAGATTTGTTAATCCTACTGATCCATGAGCATGGGAGATCTTTCCATCTTCTGATATCTTCCCCAATTTCTTTCTTCATGGACTTGAAGTTCTTGCTATATAGGACTTTGACTTGCTTGGTTAGAGTTACACTGAAATATTTTATATTACTTGTGACTGTTGTAAAGGATGTTGTTTCCTTGATTTGTTTTTCATCCAGCTTATTGTTAGTATAAATCTTGGTCACTCAATTAATTTTTAAAGTTAATTTTTTTATCTAGCCACTTCCCTGAAGGTGTTTGTCAGCTGTAAAATTCCCTGTTATAATTTTTGGGGGTTACATATGTAAAATATGCAAACAGTGAAAGCTGGGCTTCTTTCTTTCCAATGTGTGTTCTCTTGATCTCCTTTTGGTATCATATTGCACTAGCTAGAACTCTGAGTACTATATTGACTAGATATTGAAAGAGTGGATAGTATTTTCTTGCTTCTGATTTTAGTGAAATTGCTTCAAGTCTCTCTCCATTTAATATAATGTTTGACTACTAGCTTGTTGTATATTGTTTTTATTATATTTTTGTATATTTCTTGGATCCTTGATCTTTCCAAGTCTTTTTTCATGAAGGTGTGTTTTATTCTGTGAAAGGAATTTTTAGCATCTAGTGCGATTATCATGGGGTTAAAATGGATTTACCTAGTTGCTCATAAAGTGGATCATATTAACAGATTTTTATATGTTGAACCATTCCTGCATCGCAGGGATGAAGTCTACTTGATCTTGACAGATTATCTTTTCTATGTATCTTGGATTCAACTTAAGCACGTTATTGACTATATTTACATCTATGCTCATAAGGGAAATGAATATATAAGTCTCTTTTTTATTAAACTTTTGTGTTGATTGGGCATCAGTGTTACTGTAGCCTCATAAAAGGAATTTGACAATATTCCTTCTGTTTTTATTTTATGCAATACTTTGAGGAGTATTGGTATTTGCTCTTCTTTAAGATCTGCTGGAATTGTGAGCTAAAACATCTTCCCATGGGCTATTTTTGTTTGGGAAACTTTTAAAGACTACTTATATTTCTTTGAGTGATGTTGGTCTATTTAAATTTTTATCTTATTCTGATTTAAGTTGTAAGTGGCATTTCTGTTAGATTTTCCAGTTTTGTAGAGTATAGTTTTTGAAGTATGAACTAACAATTATTTGATTTCCTTGGTGTCCACTGTTATGACCCCTTTTTGTTTCTGATTTTGATAATTTTAATATTTTTTATTTTATAGTTAATTAGTTTGTGTAAGGGTTTGTCTTTCTTGTTAGTTTTTTTCAAAGGCAAAAAAACTCTTTGTTTCATTGATTCTTTTACATTATTCTCTTTGTTTCTATTTTAGCCCTGAGTTTGATTATTTCCTACCATCTACTCCTCTTTCTTTTTTTGTTTTATCAAGACAGGATTCCTCTGTAGCTTTGGAGCCTGTCCTGGAACTAGCTCTTGTGTACCAGGCTGACCTCGAACTCACAGAGATCTGCCTGCCTCTACCTCGTGAGTGCTGGGATTAAAGGTGTGTACTACCACCACCCGTGTATCTAATCCTCTTCATCTGTCTCCTTTTTGTTTAGGGATTTATGATGTGCTGTTAAGTCACTGGTGTGAGAATTCTCTAATTTTTTATTCAGGCACTTTGTGTTACGAACTTTCCTCCTAGCACTGCTTTCATTGTTTCCCATAAGCATGGGTATGTTGTAGATTCATTTTCATTGAATCTAGGAAGTCTTTCATTTTTTCTTTATGTCTTCCTGAACCCAAAGGTAATTCAGTTGAGAGTGTTCAGTTTCCATGAGTTTGTATTCTTTTTTTGTTGTTGTTGTTGAAATCTAATTTTAATCCCTGATTATTTTAATTTTCTTGTATCTATTGAAACATACTTTGTGACTAAGTACATGGTCAGTTTTCAAGAAGGCTCTATGAGGTACTTAGAAATAAATATATTCTTTTGTGTTTGGATTAAATGTAGAACATTTCTGCAGAACTTATCTTTCAATAACAGTGGATTTAATTCACCATAAAAAGGCACAGACTAACAAAATAAATACAAAAACAAGATCCAATTTTCTGCTCCATATAAGGGACACAACTCAACAACAAAATAGACATTACCTCAGAGCAAAGGTTTAGAAAACGATTTTCCAATCAAATAGATCTTACAAGCAAATGGATGTAGCTATCTTAATATGCAACAATATAGACTTCAAATCAAAATTACTTCAAAAGAAGCTGACATTAATTAATTAATTAATTAATGCGGGTAGATTTTTAAAATTCAATAAAGCAAAAATCCATCAGAATGGCCATCTCAGTTCTGAACATTTGTGCCCCAAATGAAAGGGTACCCACATTTGTAAAAGAAACTTTTCTAAATCTTTAATCATATATCAAAACCCACACAATAATAGAGGGAGACATCAACACCCCACTTTCTCCAATAAACAGATCATCCAGACAAAATCTTAACAGAAAAATAAGGGAACTAACATATGTTTTGAATCAAATGCACCAAAATTTATCTAGACATAAGTGAATTTTTATATGCAACTTAATAGAAACAATATATCAGGAATGTTTTTGTTTGACTAATTATGCAACCAACTATTCCCAAGTAGGAACAGCTTCACACATTGCGTCTTTTCAAAACTCAAGATGTCAAAGTCTCTTCAGTTCTCCCTCTCTTAAAGTTTTTTTTATCAATGTCTGCATAGACAGTCCTTAAAGTGTGGTATAGGCTTTTAGCACAGCTTCAGAAAAGGGTTTAAACACACACACACATGCACACACACACACACATGCACACACACACACACACAAACACAAGAACATGCACTTAAGTACAAAGGTTCATCCATAACATGGAAAGTTTAGAAAAACAAGCATCCATGTTCAAACATAAAATATCACTATTCAATGTTGAGCTTTGTCTTTAGGAACTTGATAGAACAAGGATTTTGTTCTGCTTTTTTTCTATTAGTGAAACAGAATCAGTAACACAAACTTCTTAGGTGCTATGAAGATTTGATACTATAGTGTAAGCTGAGCTCATAGCCACAGCCTTGGTTATCTGGATTTCCTTCTCTGCATGAGCTGCAATTAACTGTTATCTATGTTTACTTATTTAATGCAGAGACATTTGCTAAACAACATTCGAACCTAAGTTACTCTATGAGGTGCTAGGAAATAGGCTTTCTATTTCATACATTTAAATACTATTCTGCAACAGTGCAAGTTTTAGTAAAATTTTCTTTATATTTTAGGAATTTCTCAACAGATCTTGCTGTTTCTTTCCTTCGCAGGAGAAAATGTATAGACCTACATTACATAAAATATGTCCCTTCATTTGAAGTGAACATACAATGCCTGCATGTAAATACTGGTGCTTATAACAAACACAAGTCTTTTCTGTGCAACTACTCTATATTAGTCAAATACATATGTATTATAAATTTTGTATAATATACTATGCAATAACATACAATACCTATGATAACTATATGCATGTGGCAAACTCAATATGTTGCTATTATTTTATTAATTCTATCTGAAACTCAAAACCATGAAATTTTGATATAAACTCTATTAGTTATCATAAAATGTGAAATTGTGAAATACAATAAGGTATAACAAGAGATTGTTAATCCATTGCTAATTATTATTGAAGAGCAATTTATTCTACCATCTTTTACTCAGCCAGAAAATAAACATGTTTTGGTAAATTCCTTAAGTTTGATTGGAGATAACACATGTTCCATTGGGGTATGAAAGAATTAAACACAGAAAAATGGAAAGTGTATAGAAGTTCTAAGAGGAAAGTAGGCTCGGGAGCACACCTTTCTGTCTTATGTAGGGAGACATCCTGTTAAATCAAGACAAAAGAACTAGAGAATTTCTCATCAAATATACAATGTCAGAAGTAAATTCATCACTTTAGTTTTTAAGAATTTTATACAACATGTTTTGATCATATTCCTTTCTGCCCAACTCCTACAGATCTACTTGTCTTCTCTACCTATGTAATTTTGTGTCCTACGTTTTATTTCAAAATCAATTTGTTCTGTGCAAGTCATTGAGCTGTTGACAAATGTTCACTATGTGGCACCTGATTAATCAGCCAGTCTTCAGTGGAAAACCACACATTTGAGAATAATTGTGGCACCACTGTATTCATAAAAAAATTATATGACTAGGGAATGTGACTCAATTGTTGGAGTACTTGTTTTCCTAGAAAGAGGGAGACTTTGATCCTTAAAATGATATTAGCTTACTATTGCTTTCCATGACTGTGATTCCAGCACTCAGGAGGTGCGATGCGAAAAAATGAAAGTTCAAGGTTATCTGTTGTATGCAGGCATTTGAGACTAGCCTGAAAAGAATGAATCTCTGTTTTCAAAAATAAACAAATGCATAAATGTATACTTACATATGTGTTTGATTGATAGTAATTTTCATGCAATAATTTTATATTTATTTATTTATTATGTATACAATATTCTTTCTGCGTGTATGCCTGCAGGCTAGAAGAGGGCACCAGACTTCATTACAGATGATTGTGAGCCACCATATGGTTGCCGGAAATTGAACTCAGGACCTTTGGAAGAACAGGCAATGTTCTTATCCACTGAGCCATCTCTCCAGCCCATGCAATAATTTTAAAGTAGAAGTTATTTCATCAGACATTTTAGAACTTAGGCTTTACACAAATGTTTAAATTTATATTGTGGTCACTTTCTGTTTCAAATGATAATTAAATTGCCATTATTTTGAAATTCAGAGGTGATGCAATGAGAACATTAGCAAAATTTCTGGAAATAGAATCTGAAATCAGTGTGAGAAACTTAATTCTCTAGTGGCAAATCCACATGATGAGCCTGCCAAACTTGTGTTTCACCTAAGCACTTTTAAAATCATGGATTTGCCTGAAGATTTAAGGCAGCCTCTTTAATGAACCTTATGAGACACATCCCTTGACCAGCAAGCAGAAGCGACCATGAAATCGAGAATCCTTCCCAAATCACAACTTTATTGGAGCACTTGGTTGAAGGGGGAATGGGGGACGAGAGGGAAGGAGCAGGAGAAGACCAGAGGGAAAAGGTGAGAGAGCGAGAAGCCAAGCAGCCGCTTTTCTAGGGTGGAGAGGCTTGGATGCTGATTGGTTAATACCATTCTGCTGGTGTCTGGGGCCTAGGGAAAGGCCAGGGAACCAAGGCTCAGTTATGCAAAATACAAGCCCCAGGCACTCTGGGCCAGTGCTGCAGCATCAAAGGATCTGTTTACCTCCAAGCTGTAGGACTCCAGCACCATTTAACAATGGCGATGTTCTGATGGCTCCTTATAGAACCTAACTAGGTGTCAGAAGTCTATTTCTTATTTGTAAAACACATTTGCACTTCCTCTGCAAAACAGGAATGTAATGGTAATAGCATTTAAATTTAAACTTAAGGTATTAAATTTAATATTTAAAGTATTTAATTAAAAATAAAGAGAAAGGTGACATATTTAAATCTAAAGGTTAAAACACGCTGTCACAATAAATCTCTAGCACAGAACATTATGATCATGCTTCTTCTTATTTCTAAACTGACACCTGCTAAGATCATCCAATGTGTGTGTGTATGTGTGTGCATGTGTGTGAGCATATGAGTGTGTATGTATTGTTGGTTACACTATAGCTTGAAGTTACTCAACTAAGATAATTTTCATCAGAATTGCTATACAATTTTGAATCTAAACTATTAAACTATTAATTTTTTTAAAGGTAAGATTTTTCAGTTAGTTACACTGAGTGATAATAATTTATATTAATTTTTATGTGGGTGAAAAAGTTTTGAAATTCTATGATAGATGCTAGGCCTGTCATGAATTTCATTTTTAAAAATGAATCATAGCCACACAAACTTTAATTTTACATGAGATGAGAAGAATAATGGTTTATAGAATTTCTTTTATTTTCAAAGTCTTAAGTATATCCTAATAATTTCTAGATTCTTCTTCCTGTTTCTACTATTTCTTCATTTTCTCTCTGTATGTATTGGTCTATTATGGTAGACATTCATCTCAAAATATTAATTTATTTTTTTCTTCAAAAATCTAAGATCTTCAAAGACGTTTTAGTTGTTTTAACCAAAATTGGACTTAATGACGGAGTGGGCAAGGACCAAATAGATTAGAATGTGACTATGAATGTTAAAGACTGGTTTCATATAAACAACATTCCTCTACATCATAACAATCATAATTTACATGTAAACACATACTTGCAACACCTTATTTGTGCTTGCCACTGTCCTAGTATTTTGAATAGAATATCTGTGGTAAGTTAGTAACAGACTTATTTTATACATCTTCTATACTAGATAAATGATACCAAAGTTATATTATGATAACTTGGGTAAGCTATCAGATGTAGAGTTTAAACATCAGAAGAAACCTTGGCCATGTTCTATCTTAGGAAATCCTACAGCCAGTAGCCTTTAAGTTATCCACCCACTTGGGTGTGGCCTGTTATACTATATATGCCATGCAAAGTTCGTATTCTCTCTCTTTTCCATCTGTGGGATTCAATTACTGTTCCTTTCTCGAGCAGTGGACTCTGATCTGTGAGTCGACCCCTAAATAAATAACCCTTTATTATACTCAATTCTGAGCTAGTGTGAGATTTCGTTGTAGTGTCCATCTTCATCTAGTTCCCACATGGATCAGTTCTCTACACCAACCTGGTGGATCACCTTAAAGGCCTAACTAGTCCAGAGCCCAGAAAATATCCCACCCCTGCCCAATTTGCTCGCTTTTACCTACTAAGTGATTTTTTTAATGCAAAGCACAGTAGAGCTAACTGCCTGCAGTGATTGGAAATTTTCCCAGCCTGTGCACAACCCTCCCCACTCACTTGTTCCCTGCTGTGTGACAATTTGTACACCTTCTGGTTGGGCTCATTGCTCATGAGTTCTGGGCTTCTTTCTCTGTGTACAGAATTGATTTAATTGATTTTACTTTGTCAAGCACAGCATATTTTTCAGTATTTAACCAGCACCAAGGTGGAAAAACAAAGAGGTGCTAGACTGCTTGGTGCCACTGGTTGTACTGCAACTAATCGTGACTTGGCAACCATGACACCTGGTATGCAGTAAAGATTATTACACCTAAAACAATTTACCAGACCACATAAAAGGTAAATATTTTATTAATTGATAAATGAATAAACTTGAATGTTATATAACAACAGACAACATTACCACTAAGAATTTTAATAACTTTCTTGTAATACTATGAATTGTATTCTGCAAGACTTATATGTTTATTGTGATAAATCCATTTATTGAATATTGGGACTCAGTTTTTTCTTCATATTATATCCTTAAGAAAATGATTTGATAACAGAGACAGGAATGAGGTAGTTTTAGAAATGATACAGTCTTTATAGACTAATAATGAATAGCTATCTGAAAGGATTACTACCATTGAAAATCAAAAATTATCTGGAAAATTCATACTATTGTAAAGGGTAATATTACTTTGACAGACAAAATTAAATCAATATAAAAGGGTAATAAGAAATTATCTGAAAGAATTCATACTGTAAAATTTGACAATAAACTTGTTAAAAAGTTATGATTGGTTAGCAGATAGAGTTACTCTTCAGGAAGGCAATTGCATGCTATGCAAATACTATCCAAGGATGAGGTGTTATTTTTAAGAAAAAATATCAGACTTTGGAATCACATGTGCAGAATGGGACCAAAGGCAAAGTGCCTCAATGAAGTCACTAGAAATATATACAGGCCAAGAGATTCAGACTTGGCAAAATCTTTTTACAGTAGTAAAATGTTTTGAAACAATTGAGGAAATTATTGTTGCTGATGAACAGGGAAAGAAGTTACAAGTACAGGATTTAACATCAACAGTAGCTGTCAAAAATGACTTACCCAGGATTTTAGCTACCTACCCTGTAATCTACTCTGACAAAACACCAAGCTCTGAAGACCCAAAAGGATCCAAAGAAGAAAGATGGATATCTAAAATTTCTAAAAAATTAAACAAGCAGTAGTAACTTACGTCTTGCACTCCACATTTGTTAGGGAGATCGTAAAGTCATGGACTTCAAGCATTAAAGCCATGCGACATGATTAGCCTCAGATAGTTTCAGCTAAAGTGGAAAAATGAATTGGTGATTGTTGAGGAAGAATTACAGGATGTGCATGTGGATATATAATTCCCAAACTTAATTGCATTCTAGTCATATTGCCTTCCAGAAATTCCCCTAAAGAAATTTTAATGAAAAGGGAAAATACTTTCTTAGAATAAATCTTTTTACCACACAAACCAAGTATAAAACTAAAATCTTATGTGTAAAAAGTATCTGAAATAATTATAAAGGGAAAATTGAGAGTTGTCAAGAAACAGGTATTGACTCAGCAGATGTTATAGTGCCTTTCACTAGTATTAAAATTTTAAAAAAATGGGAAAACAATGAACTTAAGCAAAATCCCAGAAAGACTATTGTCACATGGACTCAATCATAAGTGGTTTTTAAAGAACCTCATAATATAGTTACTGATTCATAATATGCAGAAAGAGTTGTCTTACATTTTTAAACCACTGAATTTATACTAAATGATACAGAATTGAATTCATTATTCATACAGATTCAAGATATAATCAGAATAGGCTGTCTCTCATATACATAACACACATCAGATCCCTTACGGATCTACACAATGTAATGCAGAAATTGATTGATTACTGTTTGGAAGTGTGTTGAAGGCCATTGAATTCCATATGAAACATCATGTTAGTTGTAAGGTAGTAAAGAAAGAGTTTTCCATTACTTGTCAACAAGCTGAGGAGATTATAAAGAGTTGTCCTACTTGCTCTTTCTATAACCAAACACTGCTACGTGTAGGGAGTAACAGAAAGGATACTCAAAGGAATGAAATTTGTCAGATGGATATGTTCCACTTTGCAAAATTTGGAAAATTAAAATACGTACACAACACCATTGACACTTATTCAGGTTTTCAATGGGCAACTGCTTTGAGCTCAGAAAAGACTAATTCAGTAATCACATATTTATTAGTAGTTATGACAATCATGGACATACCTACATAAATAAAGACAGATAATGGACCAGTATTTGTCTATAAGAAAATGAAACAATTTTTTTGCTTATTATGATACAAAGCATATTGCAGGTATACCAAATTCCTACAAGTCAAGCAGTTATAGGAAAATCAAATTGAATCATAAAGTATATGCTAAATAAAAAGAAAGGGATGGAAAATTCACCCAGAAATAGATTACATAATGCTTTAGTAACCTTGAATTTTCTTAATGCAAATAAGACAGGAATCAACAGCAGCAGAGAGACACTGGAAAATAGAAATGTCTTCTGAATTAAATCAGTCAGTGTATTTCAAGGATATGTTGACCTCACAGTAGAAGCCAGGAAATATACTATGTTGGGAAAGGGATTTTGAATAAAGTTATGGATAACATCAAAATTAATAAAGATTTGGCTTGAAAAAGAGAAATCTCTTGAGAAAGAGAAAGGATGGTTCATCCTCAGAGGTGTCAACCAATCAGGTGGTAAGGAAATCTCATAACAGTTGTTGTAGGGTCATGTTCTTATCTTTGTAGGAAAATACTCATCTTTAAAAAGTTGAGGGACTCTGGACATCTGGATGCCTAAAGAAGAAAAGTACAGATAGGTTCACCAAGAAAAAGAATTATCACTTATGAGGACAAGTCATCTGAGGGTAAGAATTTCTGAGTACTAACTAAAATAATAGTCATGACTCACTTAAAAATCAAAACTGACTTTGGAGTTCTACAATGATTCTATCCTTCTCTAAATCCAGGCATGTTGCTAAAATAAAAATTCAGAGTTTCGGTCTCATGTCAGGAGCCATCTGGTACAGGACAGAAAGAAGAAATAATTTAGAAAACAATTTGCTCCTCTTCATCCTATTTTTGTCTCTATTGTACCTCTCATTGAATATGACTTTATAAATAAGGTTTAAGTTTTCCACAATGAGCAATAAATTTTCCTGAGTAATCTTTGAAGTTTCCAGGAAGAAGATGGGGCCCATAACAATGACTCTACCTAGTCTATATGACATCATGATGATAATAGTGCTAATATAAGACCTGTTTTGAGTACCAGCTACTCAAGATGATTCCAACTTGGTTAGGTGAAATGCTGCACTTTATTTAAAAAGCTCTGGCCAGAACTTTAAATAGGAACTTCATAAAAAAAACCTAACAAATACTCAGAGACTATTTGCAATTATATCAGACAGTAATCTTGAAACTTAACCATCAGTTTATTTCACTGGATCCAATAGAAAGAACATCGCTACCATGAGAGCTAGAGATAACTCCGGAAGACGATGTCCCCTCTCCCAGCAAAGTTTGTCCTCAGGGTTAGGGACATTATTTAGGGATTAATTATAATTGTTAAAGGTTTGATGTTGGGAGAAATTATGTAAGCCTGGGAATCTCTGAAAAAAAGGAAATTCTATTGAATAATAGATTAATGTGAGCTTACACACACTAATAATATTAGTTGGTAATGGAGTGAATAATTGTGAGCTATTATTTATAGGCAATTTACATTGGGATAGATTCTTTTATATTGATACAAACTTAAATTATATTGAATATGTTTCTCTTTTTGTCTACAATATTTGTATAGCTATTCAAAGTTATTTTGTTATATTATATGCATGCATGCTTCGACCTCTGCTTAAGACATTTTGTATATTGATACAAATTTAGAATGTATTTACCATATTACAATATATTTTTCTACCTCTGATCAAGATACTTATACATTATTTACATTTTGAGGTTATTGTCCTCATTTGTTGCACAATTGTTTAAAGATTGTTTAATATTCTAATATAAACTCTTCTTCTTTACGTTATATAGGGATTAAGAATTATAAGTCAATAGTCACCCATGTTTGTCATACTTATAGTTGGACTAATCAGTTTCTTTAGATACATAGAGATTTTATTCTGTATAGATAGGTAATCTTCAACCACTTCAAAGAGCTATAGAATATGGCATTTAAATAACTTAGGATTCTGTTGATGTGAGACATGATTGCTCCTGCTAGCACCCATCTATTCCCGAGAGAATGTTGATCATTGAAGACATTTCACTTAGAGCTTGTTTGTTTCTTGCCAAAATGGGCTTTGGGTAAGGAAGTGCCCATGCATCGACCACTGACAAAGTACAAAGTATCCGGAAATGGATAAGCAGGGCACAAAGAAAAAGACTGTTAAATCTTGCCAAGACAGAGTAAGATGGTTTTGAAAAATGTCCTGCCTCTGAATATGGTCTGTCAGATACTCAAGGTGTTAGCCAAATTTGATTGTTCTAACATTGCAAATGAGACTTTGGGTGATTGACCAGATAACCTGTTGTCTCTGTTATTTGTTGCACATTTTGGAAGTTGCTTTATTGCACTTTCTGATTACTCAAGTAATATTATTTCCCCTCTCAGGTCTTTGATGTGGTTGGAAACTAGAGAGTTGTAGTTAATTTCCTCCCATGACTTGGCCAAATTATTTATAAGACTTAAATTCCTTAGGATAAGATAATTATTAAAACATTTATCATGTGTTTCTTGCTTGATATTGTTTATGTTGGTTGTAATTTTAATTTTTATACTTGATATTTGTTGTTATTGTGTATTATTTTGCATTAGGCTTAGAACTCTCTTATTTAAACAAAAGGAAGAGGTGCTGTAGAATTTTCTACAGCCAATAGCCTTTAAGTTATCCATCCCTTTGCATGTGGCCTCTTATACTATATATGCCAATGTAAAGCGTGTGATCTCTCTCTCTTCTGGCTGCAGGATTTGGTTGGTGTTCCCCATTCAAGCAGAAGACTGATATGTGAGTCTTCCCCTAAATAGAAAACCCTTTATTATACTCAATTCTGAGCTAGTGTGGCATTTCTTTTTAACATCTGTCTTCAGTGTTCATCATCCATTATAATATAAGAACCCTGGAGAAAATAAAACATTAATGTTGGTGCTATTAGAACCCATTCAATTTCTGTCTCCCAAATAAGGATATGCAGTTTCCATTCTCCCAAATGAGGATATGCAGCTTCATGCAGTATAGGAGACTCACAAAATCAGGTAAAACTTATTCTAATCTACAAATTACAACCTCATCAAAATCAAGTCTCTCTTTAAATGTCTCAGCTAAATAAAAGGCTATTAGAAATACTGTGGGGTAGTAAATTTTGTTTTCTACTTTTACAATTGGTAAATTAAGGAAAATTCTTTAACATTTATTCTTTTTGTGAGTCTAAAGTTTTATATCTAAACCATCTTTCATCATAATTAAGGAAAACTATAGCTTAATTATGTTTAATTATCTGTCTTCAACTCCATCAAAGACCTCAAAAGGATATACTATTCTCTAAGTAAACAGGAAGTGCACTATAAGCAACTTTCAAAACTTTGAAAATGCCAGAGGCATCTCACAGTCTGGAGAGTCACCCAAAGTACTTTTGTAACATGGGGACATCCCTCTTCAGCCTATTGGCCTATAATATCTAGCAGACATTTCAGCAAAGCAGAAAATCTAAAGATCTGTTCTGCCTTGTATGGGCAAAGTTTATCAGCTGTTTTCTTCTGTGTCCTGCAGAATGTCTTGCAGTATCTTTTGTGAAGTAGGATCTCTGAAGGATGATTGTGTCTTTTGGAAAGTTCAACAGTCAGTTTTCTGTGGACCCTGCATGTCCAGTTCATATAGCACACCATGAAGCGGTTCAGGTGAGAGTAGTTTCTAGCCTTGTTTCACTGAAGGCAAATTCATAACGAATTTTTTCAATGCCAATCCACCCCTCTGATGTAATTGGTGCTGCCATAAGTAGACATTTCTCTCTCTTGAAAAAAGTCTAGCCAGGTGATGGCGGCTCACGCCTTTAATTCCAGCACTCAGGAGGCAGAGGCAGGCAGATTTCTGTGAGTTCATGACCAGTCTGATCTAAAAGAGCTAGTTCCAGGACAGGCACCAAAGCTACAGAGAAACCTTGTCTTAAAAAAACTAAAAAGAAAGTCTAAGTTTCAAGAATGTTTTAAATGCGATATTTCTTAGGGCTTTGAAGTTTTAAAGATTATCTATCTAACATATCTCTGTATATTAGAAAACCTAACTATTGTAATTAAAAGTTTAATTATTATAGCTGACTACTGACTACTTATTAGTGTATTTCTTTCTCTTTTTTTTCCATTTTTTTTAATTTGCTTTTTGAGACAGGGTTTCCCTTTGGCTTTGGTGCCTGTCCTGAAACTAATTCTTTTAGAACAGTCTGTCCTTGAACTCATAGAGATCTTCCTGTTTCTGCTTCCCAAGTGCTGGGATTAAAGGTTCATACCACCACTTGTTGGACTAGAAGTCCAAACATCATGGAGGAGTTGCTCCAGACACCACTCATATAACCTCAATTGATGCAAAAGCAAAAGGATTTTTATTCTGTCATGACAGGGCCCTTCAAGTTTGGGATATGAAGGACATCCGATAGCTGTTACAGGACATCTTATAAAACAAAAAGTCACAGACACAAGGGGGGGAACCTGTAGGTTGTTTTCCAACTTATTGGACAGGCTTATTTAAAAGGTCCCTAGCAGTGATTGGTCTATTCCAGGACAGGAAAATAGCTGCATGGTCAGGTGAGATAAGGGGAACATCTGTGGGCCATCCTGACCTTGTTCTAGTGACTAAATCAAACATCAGGAACTGAGTCAACATCTGTGGGTTGTCTTTGCCTTAATTCCCAGAATGGAGTTATGTTTGAAGATTATTCACAAGGACACAGGAGGATGAGCAGTTCAGCATGTGTGTGTATGGGCGACTGTCGTTTTCAAGAGAGAGTGAATGTAAGGTTTTAGAAAAATGTCTTAGGGTTGAGGGGGCTTACAAATGCATTTAGAGTCTTTCACACTGCCTGGTTAATCTGTATTTTTTAATTATACATTACTATTTTAAATGAGCTGCTTAAGCATAATACCTTAAACAGGTGTAGAAATATACATATACCATAATTGACCTTAAAACCATATCAATAAGACAAAGTTCATACCAATGTAAAATATTCGTTTCTATATCATACCCCCCCTTTTTAGAAATTTACTATAACCATTATATTTTATCAATATTCTTTAAACCAAAACAAACATTTATAAAAAATCATTTTGGGAATTTGGTCATAGTTTTCTACAGTCTCCTCCCTGCTCTTTGTTGGGCCGTATTTTAGGATTCATGCAGACTTTTCATGAGATCTTGTATCATCAAGCCACATTATACTGGAAGGAATATGCAAGTCCCCATTCTCCATGGAAACAAAAGCAGAGCCTCTTTTCCAAAGTACCATATCCTTAAACTCAAATTTTGAAGACAAGATACCTTTAAAATATATACGTCAGTTTTGTTTAGCAGTCCCATATTTAAATATCTCTCTGAAGTCAAAAAATTAAAAAAAAAAACACCGTAATATGCATAATCCAGACTCTTTTTGTATTTTCCATCTTTTCATGGCCCATTATAGTTTTTTATTCTAGTTTTCCTTTAAGAACCTTAGTTTAATATTCTTAACATTTTTTTTAATCTATGACTCCATTTGTCTTTATCCTCTCTCTTAAGTTCCTGCACATATATAAAACTTACTATGACATGTTTAGGGATCTCTTTTGTCTGAATCTGTCTTTGCTTTACATCTGTAATTAATTTCTGATCAGGAGAGCTTTGTATTTAAAAAAAAAATGCTAAGTCGGCATGGCTAGGACTAACATAGACTAGCTTTATCTTTTGAATCTGCCCTGTCCAACATGGCAGAGATATGTTCACTGTCCCTGTGATCCACAATCACTGCCCCAGCCTCAGGGATGTAATGTGTCTATGCAGACATTAAGCAATTTGTAGCACTCTGATCGTCAACACTAAGTGCTCTGTAGAAGGACCTCCGAAAAGAGACAGAGCCATTCATGCTGCAGGTACAAACCAGGAAGCAGTTTCTTAAAGGAGCTGTGCCTCTGCTTGTGGCCCGCAAACACACTATCGGGGGAAGGGGGGGTAGCAGCTACCAAGAAGCTCCAATTAACTCCCAGTTTTTTGGGTCTAGAAGCCTCCCTTATTTAAAGCTTTCTTAGGCTGGAGCCATGCCAGACAGTATCAATTTTGCATGCAGAGACTGACTTTTCATTTTCCAGGGACCCAGACCTGATTAATTACACAGAAACTATATTAATTATACCACTGTTGGTCTATTATCTCAGACATCTTATTAACTAACTCCTATATCTAAAATTGACCCATTTCTATTATTTTATGTTTTACCAAGAAGTTTGTCGTTTCTTACCTTACATCTTGTTTCTTGGGCAGCTACATGGTGTCTCCTCTACTCTGCCTACTCTCTATCTCTATATCTGCCGGAATTTCCCACCTTCCTATATTCTGCCCTGCCATAGACCAAAGCAGCTTCTTTAGTAACCAATGGTAATAAAACATATTCACAGCATACAGAGCATCTCATCAAGAATTTAGGGCAATTACCAAACACGGTGTAAAGAAGCTGTTTAGAAACTGATTTGAATAAATCAAATACATAAAAAATCCGAGTCAATATGATGAAATTAAAAATACTTTGTGTTAGATGATGCTTCATAATTAAGGTTAAATTTGAAATACAATGTCAGTTTGTTACTAAAAATGAGAAAGAAAAAAAGAAAGGTAAATATTCCTAGTCTAGGCCTATATGTGTATATAGGCCTTTATAAGAAAAGCAGTGTTAAAAATAAAAAGTGTCATGCCCTGAATGTTTAAAAATAACCTTTCATTTAACAAAATAGAATGTTTGGATGAGGAATACATGAATCAAGCAGATGAAAAGCGAGTTCTTGCTTAAGTTGAAATAAGGTATAGATTTCATTATGCTGATATTTCTATGCTATGTATTTTTACTAGTGTCATTTGCAATAAGACTTAAAGTCTCCAGAGAGATCTCACATACAACTGCTAATCATTCCAATTTAGAGAATCCTATGGTGAAAATTATTATTGTACCAATATTTCATATGAACAAGTATTTTCATGCCAATATTAAACTAAATCATATAATTTATATATCAGCAGTTTCTTGGAATTAACAGCAATATTTGCACCAACTGCCAAGATGAATATAAATTCATGTTCATAGCTGTATTTTTGAAAATTTGAATATATAAGCCTTGAATTGATTTGTAAATGTATTTTAATTATAAATAACCTCATATTTTATCATTGTTAAATTATGGGGTTTGACACAAATATGAACAGAAAGACATTGATATGTTCTATAGTTTTTTCAATGTAAAACTATCTAAAATACTTTCTTCAGCAAAAATAATGATTTAATTATGTTCTTTGCTTAAGATTTTTATTTGACAATGAAATACTTATTATGCTTTCTTGACAATGAAGTCTTATCTCTCTGAATAGGAAGGAGAATATATTCAGAAACATACATACACAAACTCACACATACAACCACACACACACAAGCATTTATTTATACATATATATGTGTACTTAAGACATACCCTATATATAAATATAGGAGGATAATACATAATTTTCAGAATTCTCAAATTATTACATAAATATAACAAAAACTAATAAACTAGGACTATTATTTGATACATCAATAAAATTCTTTCTTGTAAATTAGACTATCTTTATTTTTTCATAAGAAGAATTAAAGCAGAAGTTTTTTCCTTCAAGATTTAATTACAACTAGTGGAAAAAATTTTAATTAAGTTTTATGATTATGATATTCATGTGATGAGCATGTCCATATGTAAGTGAGAGACACATATAGCATGGAGGACCCTTATGCATGGTTGCCAGAAACTCTGGAGATTCTTTGTTATCTGCCTCAATCTCACTGTAGGAAGACTGAGATTATATGTAAGTGTATTGTACCCACTTTAATCAGGTCAGTGTGGATTTTAACTCACTTACAGATGCTCACAAAGCAGATAATTAACTCACTGAGCCATCTCCCCAAGGTGCATACTTCTTAATTTATTAATATATAAAAACAAACAAAGCATCGATCTATGAATATAGCAGAATATCACTAGGGATTATTTCATTTGTTGTAGCAAGCACTAAAACTGCATAATCTGCACCCGGTCCTCTGAATATATACTATGGTTTTTAGCTTGGTAATTTGTGGTACTCTTAAGAGTGAAAGTGGGTGTATGTCGGACTCTGTTGTCTGTTCTTGGAGCACTTTTCCTCCTATTGGGTTGCCATCAAGTCTCGATGGGAGTACTTTTGACTTGTTTTGTTGTATCTTCCTCTGTCCTGACTGACTGTTGCTTCTTGGAAGCCTGTTTTTAAGACTGAGGAAAGAGACACTGAGTGGATCTTGGATAAGGGAGTTGGGAGAAACTGGGAGGAAAGGAGCAAGGGGAAAATGTGGTTGGGATGTAATTTATGAGAGAATATATTTTCAATAAAATTTTACATATGCATGTGTATATATATATATACATCTATAAATAACTGATGGCACAATCTATGTTTACATGTTAGTGCTTCTTGTTTTATGATATTTATAATAACATGGAAATTGTTTTGGCAGTTACATTCTATTCTTACTCGGGTAATAGATTTAAATACCATCTAAGTATTCAACATAATATATACAAAAATAAAGAGGCATAAATATTTATAAGCAGAAAAGCGAAATAGGCAATGTAGTGAATGATAATCTACTCATTAAAATAGGAGTTGAGTAAGCACAGTTGAGTGCGGAGTAAGAAATAAGGGGACAGGAAAGTCTGCATGCAAATGGAAAATTCTTGAGCTCGTGTAATTGACTAGACTTTGAAAACGGAATATAACCAAAGTTCAGTTATTTCTAGTCTGGAAATAATACCAGAAACAAATATATTCCACCAATTTCTGTTATATGCAAGTACTGTAGAGTTCAATCAAATTTGTATGATTGAATAGTGAAAGCTACAGAGATTGAATCAACATTCAGTCACCTAATTCATCAATATTAAGCTCTGAAATATGTTAAGTTTATACTTTAAACAAAATATTTATTTTCTCAAAGTTTCAAATTCCTAAGATAAAAATGATTATCTATTACAGAAATATGTAGTTAATATTACATAGAATATCAAATATTCTAAACTGGAAATTAATATATTAATTTAAAATGTCCTGTCCATAATCATACATTTTATTCCTTATCTGCACATTTGGTTATGAAAGAATTTTAGAAACTTTTAGGTATCTAATCAAATAAGGAATTTGTTAATTCAAAAACATATTTTTAAAGTTTCATTATATATTTAGCTCTTCATTTCCTTGTGAAGGCACACATAAAGGTTTTTGCAGGTACCTACAAAGAGCAGAAAAGGGGGTCAGAGCCATTGCAGCTGGAAGTACAGTTTGTGAGCCACATGCTATGGATTCTGGGCATGATGACTATGCAAGACACTTTCTCCTAAGCATGATGACCTGTGCTCATTTCTTTAAGACCTACATGGTAAAAGGAGAGAACCAATTTCAGAAAGCTGTCATATCACACACACACACACACACACACACACACACACACACACACACACATACCCAGACAGACAGTACACAAACATGATTGAAAAAACAGAACACATACATGTTCTAAAAATAAAAAATAATGGAATTAAATATATCATTTTTGATCATATGGAATAAAGAATGAACAATGATACAATGATTAATATAGAGGATATGTTCAATATATAATTCACTGTCATCATCATGTATGCTCCAGCAATGCTTAAGCATGCATGGGCAGCCCAACGAAGGTGGTTCTTTAGTCGTTCCTATCCTGGGTAGTCCTAGATGCTTAGTTATTGTCCTATGCATTGTTCCACAGTTCTCCTTTATGCTATCTATCCAACATTTTATGTCCTTCTTCTTTGCCTAATCCCATGCACTCCTCCAAGCAGAGCTATCTTCAGGTTTTTGCTGTCATTTATTCTCATAACAAGGTCAAAGTATCTCAAGTGCCACTGCCATATCCTGCGGTTCATTTCCTTCAGTGGATGGAGATGTTTCTTAATATCATCATTGCACAGCCTATCTCTTGGTGTGATGCCTAGAATCCTCCTGAGATGTTTCATCTTAAACACATTCAGTCATTGTTCTGAGGAGCCTTTCATTGTTCAGGTTTTGGAGTTTGGACAAAAGAACTTTGGGGAAAAAAATGAGTTCTACAGGTACCCGAAAAAAAGTCATAAGAATATTAGAAAATACCTATAAAGATACCTTTGCATCAGTCAAAGCCTGTGGAGAACTCAGTGATGAGTTTAAGACAATGGTAGAAGTGTTGCATGGATGTGCCCTCTCTCCACTGCTCTTTAATATATTCCTGGAATTAATAATAGCAACGGCCTGCAGGATGAGGAGATAGACTTTCAAATATGAGGGGTGTGAATCAATAACCTGTATTTTGCTTACAATATAGCACTACTTTCTGACAGTCCAAATGAGCTGCAGACCTTGGAAAAAAGAGTGGTGGAAATAATTGAAAACTTTGGTATGAAAGTAAACATCGAGAAGACTGAGATACAACACTTGGGAAGGGCACACAAGGATTTTAACATTGTAGCAAAGAATGAGAGCCTCAAGCAAACAGTCAACCGTTGTCTATCTGGGAGGAAACCTCAGTTCAAAGAAACAAACTATTTCAGTCATCAAGAGGCAGATAGGGATAGCAGGGCTGAATTCCAGGCGCTTGGGAAGGTCTGGCCAGCAAGAGACATAATAATAACATTAAAATTACAGGTGTATGAGATTCTTCTCTTGAACTGCCAATATATAAACAACCTTTTATAAAATATTGCCTATGAATAATATTTATTCACCCACCATCCTCAGTGTTGTCCCCTCCAGCCTTCTTATCTCTTAAGGTTATTCATCTCATATAGTTATGCAAACAATCACAAATACAGACGATTTTTATGACGTGCGCCCTTTCAGAATGTACCACAAAGAGAATAAAATTTGGTGTTGATTTCTACGTCACTCTGTGGTTTGGATTGCAAATAGCAAGCTTCATGCAAACAATGCAAACACCATGCTCCATTTCTCAAATACTCATGAATCCCAATTAAAATGTAAGAACTATGCTAAAAACCCCACAAAATACTCGTACTATCAATTAAAACCTAGAAAATTTTGTTGTGTTATATTTTTATATATTGTTCCCTTGCTAAAGGAAAGGAAAGGCAATGGGTAGCAATTTTGTCTCACTTCCTATTTTTTCATCTCTATGTGGAATAAATAAGGGAAGAAAGAATCACCATCAATGTGATACAAAGCTTGACTTCAGAAAATTACTTTCAACCATACGGAACTGGTTTATTGAGCACTAAGGATCTATTACCTACTCTGTACATGATCACTTGTCTTCTGGAACATTGATCATTGCTCACTTTTACGCCAATGAGTTAGAATTACATTTTCGGCTGCTTCCTTGATTACACTGAATACTTTAATCTACCAATTTAATCCAAATGTTTATTAAACTCTTTCTGGGGAAAGAAAATTAAATTATTTTAGAAAAACAAGACTTTTATTAGTACAGCAGTAAGCATGTAATGTTTATTACAGCTCAGAGATTCAGCAAATGCCTTTTAACCGAACTTATTTTGTAGCTGTCTCCTAGTAATTACGTTAACTTCAGTAATAATTAACAATTAGGCATTTAGTTGAACTGAGATGAGCATCTGTGAGTGATAGGTGCATTAGCTGTTTATGAATATAAAACAAATGAAAGAAGGAAATAGGTTGATGGAAATGGCAGTCTCAGCTATGCCATTTTTAAAACATTAATTTGTATCGTCAATGAAGGCCAAATTTACATGGTTTGTGAAGTATTATTTTCCTGTGCTACTAGATGGTTGAAATATCTTTTTCACATCATATAAATATTTTAAGATTTACATAGAAAGGCAGCAATAAAACTTTCTTCAAAATGTAGTTCTTTTAAATAAATGAGAAGGATAGAATGAACATCATTCAAAGCATGTAACTGAAATCTTGTTAATTTCCCTTGATTTCTTTCTTTTCACTAAATGTCTAGTATATAATTAAGGACTACTGACTTAATAATGCAAGGATATCCTGGACATAGCATATTTCTTTTTCCTCTCTATATTACACACAGATATTGAAGTTAAGTGTGGTCTTTACAAAAACATAATAGCAGATACTATTGACAGTCACCAAGTTCAACCTCCCCAACTTAGAAAGAGCCTTGACTTATCGATGATAGAATTTAAGCTTTTGAAAGACTAGCCTTATGCTATACCATTATGCTTACATTTTATACATAGTTTCACTGCCCCTTATTGGAACTCAGATACATACAGTCTGTTCTGTACTCTGGCTGTCTAGCTTGGATGTCTTGAAATACTCTCCTTCAAGAGCACTTAAAGGGTGTTCCTTAATGTTGATCAGATGTTAAGTTTACTGTACTCATAAAGCTAAGATATCTCTGAATTCTCTCTAAAGTACTCACTCAGCCACTTCTTTTCTAGCATGTGGAGATTAGACTCTTCAGTATCTGATAATTATTCTCCCTCTTCACTTATTAGTATTCCTTTTCTCCTCTCCCACTGAGAAAAATAAAGAACTGAGCTGGGTTTGTTGACATACACTAGAAGTCAAGAAGCTGAGGCAGAAGCATTACTGTAAATCAGAGGTCATTTTGGGCTATGTAATATTTTTAAGTGTAGCTTAATAAAGTTCTGTCTTGAAAAAAACATAATTAAAAAAAAGGTATTCTGTTTCTCTATATGTACAAAGTGTTTTCAATATGCTCTGCTTAATCTGCATCATCTATATCAAAGTCAACATATACGAATTTCAAATAAATAGCCATAGCACTCTTGATAAAGCATTAACAAATACTGTTAAGTCTATTATCAAGTCTTTGAAATACACTTAATATGTATCATTTCCAGAGAGAGAATACTGATGCAGAACTACAAGATCATTAAAAGTACTTTTATGACATTCTTTCACAGTGTTATACACAAATGCATAATACATATAGAAAATATTCTGCATATCAAATGACAGTTTATTTCATGAAAAATTTCAGACCATTTAATCAAGTAAATATTCTAGAATTTGATTATTTCACACTAAGGAACTCACTCCAATCATAAGTCTTACTTGAGAGATCTATTTTGTTTACCACTAACATGTACTTCTCTCTAGGACAAACAGATAGTGTCATTCTATGCATTTACTGTGGCTTTGGGATTGAACAGAAAAAAAAGAGACAATATAATCTGTTGATGTGCAATAACAAGTAAATAAACAAAGAAAGAATTGCTTTCCTTTCATAGAAAAACAAAATGCAAAACTAGAAAAAAATATTTGTGAATATTACATAAGATTTCCATACAGAAATGAATAATTTTTTTAAAACTCAGAAATTAAATTTTTCAATTTATGGCATAGAACACAATAATTCAAATGGTAGTTTGATTCTCTCCAAGTTTCATTTTGATTCACTTGCAATGCATAAAAATAAAAAATTTTGGAGTCTAATATTTTATTTATCTCATTTTTATTTTATCTTATTTATTATAATTTCTATTTATTATTTTTATTATAACTGGTAGATTTATTAATTTTTCTTCAAGAGTAGTTGAAATTTATTATAGTTATGGTTTTTCTTATGCTATTTCTACAAATTACAGTGAGAAATTCAAATGCTCAATTTTTTTTTGAAAGTAATTTGATTAAATTATAAAAGTTTCCATTTACGCCCCTCTTCCCAACACCCTCCCACTCCCCCCAATCCCTCTCCTCCTCCCTCTTCGTCCCTAAGGGCAGTCAGGGTTTCCTGCCCCGTGGGAAATTCAAGTTCCTCCCCCCTCCCTGCAGGTCCAGGAAGGTGAGTATCCAAACAGACTGGATCCTCAAAATCTAGTATATGCAGAGGAAACAAGTCCCAGTGTCATTGTCAATGGCTTTTCAGAAAGACTTCGGGCCAGCCACATTCAGAGAATCTGGTTGGATCACTTCCTCGTTCAGTCGCAGTCCAACTGGCCTTGGTAAACTCTCATTAGATCCGTCCCCTTGTATCAGTGGGTGATAGCATCCCTCGCAGTCATTATTTCCTTTTTCATTTTCTTCGTCCTTCTGCTCCTCAATTGGACCTTAGGGGGCTCAGTCCGGTGCTCCAATGTGGGTCTCCGTCTGTATCGCCATCCATCGCCAGATGAAGGATCTATGGTGATAAGCAAAATATTCATCAGTATGGTTATGGGCCAAGGCCGGTTCAAACACCCTCTCCTCTGTCCAGAGAACAATCTGGGGATCTCTCCTTGGACCTGGGATCCATATATAATTAAGTCTCCTGTAAACCCTAAAGTGACTCCCTTAGTTGAAATATATTCTTCCCTGATCCCATATTCATCCTTCCTCCATCACCCCCATCCCAGTCAACCGAGCTTTCCCCATTCCTCCCCTACTCCCTTCTCTCTAACCCTCTCCCCTTCCAACAACCCTCCCACCCCCCCCCATACACCCGAGGTTACCTGGGACTCTTGACTATTTCCTGCCTCCTGGTGGATAGCTGAATAATCTTCATCAGGTTCATCTTCTTATTTAGCTTCTTTAGGATCACGAATAATAGGCTCAAAGACCTTTGATTATGGTTAGAATCCACTTATGAGTGAATACATACCGTGTTCCTCTTTTTGGGTCTGGCTTACCTCACTCAGTAAAGCGTTTTCTATTTCCATCCATTTGCATGCAAAATTCAAGATGTCATTGTTTTTTTACCACTGAGTAAAACTCTAATGTGTATACGTTCCACACCTTTCTTAACCATTCTTCTATTGAGGGGCACCAAGGCTGTTTTCAGGTTCTGGCTATTACAAATAGTGCTGCTATGAACATAGTTCAACAAATGCTTTTGTACTATGTTAGGGAATCTCTAGGTTATATTCCCAATAGTGGAATTGGTGGGTCCTGAGGGAGGTTGACTCCCAGGTTCCTGAGAAAGCGCCACACTGATTTCCACAGTGGCTGCACAAGTTTGCCTTCCCACCAACAATGGATGAGTGTTCCCCTCACTCCACATCCTCTCCAGCATAGGCTATCATTGGTGTTTTTGACATTAGCTATTCTGACAGGTGTAAGATGGTATCTCAAAGTGGTTTTGATTTGCATTTCCCTAATCGCTAAGGAGGTTGAGCACGACCTTAAGTGTCTTCTGGCCATTCGAAGTTCATCGGTTGTGAATTCTCTGTTCAGTTCAGTACCCCATTTTTTAATTGGGTTAATTAGAGTTTTAGTGTCTAGTTTCTTGAGTTCTTTGTATATTTTGGAGATCAGACCTTTGTCTGATGAGGGGTTGGTGAAGATCTTCACCAAGTCAGAAGGCAGCCTTTTTGTCTTACTGACAGTGTCCTTTGCTTTACAGAAGCTTCTCAGATTAAGTAGGTCCCATTTATTCATTGTTTCTCTTATTGTCTGTGCTACTGGGGTCCTATATAGGAAGAGGCCTCCTGTGCCTATATCTTGTAGATTACTTCCCAATTTCTCTTCTATCAGGGTTAAAGTGGATGGATTAATGTTGATGTCTTTAATCCATTTGGTCCTGAGTTTTGTGCATGGTGATAGATATGGATCTACTTTCATCCTTCTACAGGTTGACATCTAGTTAGGCCAGCACCATTTGTTAAAGATGCTTTTCTTCTTCCATTGTATACCTTTAGCTCCCTTGTCAAAAATTAGGTGCTCATAGGTTTGTGGGTTAATATCTGGGTCTTCTATTCGATTCCAAAGGTCGATTTCTCTGTTCTTATGCCAATACCAAGCTGTTTTCAATACTGTAGCTCAGTAATAGGGTTTGAAGTCAGGTATGGTAATGCCTCCTGAAGTTCCTTTATTGTATAAGATTGTTTTGGCTATCTTGGGTTTTTTCTTTTGCCATATAAACTTGATTATTGTTCTCTCAAGGTCTGTGAAAAAGTTTAATGGGATGTTGATGGGGATTGCATTGAATCTATAGATTGCTTTTGGTAGAATTGCCATTTTTACTATGTTGATTCTCCCAATCCAAGAGCAGGGAAGGTCTTTCCATTTTCTGGTATCCTCCTCAGTTTCTGTCTTCAAAGACTTAAAGTTTTTGTCAAATAGGTCTTTCACTTCCTTGGTTAGAGTAACCCCAAGATATTTTATGCTATTTGTGGCTATCGTGAAAGGTGATGTTTCTCTGATTTCCCTCTCTGCTTCTTTATCCTTTGTGTATAGGAGGACCACTGATTTTTTGGAGTTGATCTTGTACCCTGCCACATTACTAAAGTTATTTCTCAGCTGTAGGAGTTCTTTGGTAGAGTTTTTGGGGTCACTTATGTACACTATCATATCGTCAGCAAATAACGAAAGTTTAACTTCATCCTTTCCAATTTGAATCCCCTTGATCCCCTTATGTTGTCTTATTGCTATTGCTAGAACTTCAAGCACTATATTGAAGAGGTATGGAGAGAGTGGACAGCCTTGTCGTGTTCCTGATTTTAGTGGAAAGGCTTTGAGTTTCTCTCCATTCAATTTGATGTTAGCTGTCGGCTTGCTGTATATTGCTTTTATTATATTTAGGTATGATCCTTGTATTCCCAGTCTCTCCAACACCTTTATCATAAATGGGTGTTAAATTTTGTCAAATGCTTTTTCAGCATCCAATGAAATGATCATATGGTTTTTTCTTTCAGTTTATTTATATGATGGATTACATTGATAGATTTGCGTATTTTGAACCAGCCCTGCATCTCTGGGATGAAGCCTACTTGATCATAATGGATAATTTTTCTAACGTGTTCTTGAATTCGGTTTGCCAGGATTTTATTGAGAATTTTCGCATCGATGTTCATGAGTGAGATTGGCCTGTAATTCTCTTTCCTGGTTGTGTCTTTGTGTGGTTTTGGTATTAGGGTGACTGTAGCTTCATAAAAGGAGTTTGGCAGTGACTCTTCTTTTTCTATATTGCGGAATACATTAAGGAGTATAGGTATTAGCTCTTCCTGGAAGTTCTGGTAGAATTCTGCATTGAAACCATCTGGTCCTGGGCTTTCTTTGGTAGGGAGATTTCTGATAACAGCTTCTAATTCTTCACGACTAACAGGTCTATTTAGATTGTTCACCTGTTCTTGGTTCAACTTTGGTATATGGTACTTATCTAAAAAAATGTCCATTTCTTTTACATTTTCCAACTTTGTGGCATATAAACTTTCATAGTAAGATCTAATGATTCTCTGAATTTCCTCTGTGTCTGTGGTTATGTCCCCCTTTTCATTTCTGATCTTATTAATTTGCATGTTCACTCTCTGCCGTTTTATTAGTTTGGATAGGGGTTTGTCAATCTTGTTAATTTTCTCCAAGAACCAGCTTTTTGCTTCATTGATTCTTTGGATTGTTTTCTGTGTTTCTATTTTGTTGATTTCAGCCCTCAGTTTGATTATTTCCAGTCTTCTACTCCTCCTGGGTGAATCAGCTTCTTTTTTTTCTAGAGCTTTCAAGTGTGCTGTTAAGTCTCCCATGTGTGCTTTCTCCGTTTTCTTTATTTGGGCACCTATTGCTATGAACTTTCCTCTTAGCACTGCTTTCATAGTGTCCCATAGGTTTGAGTATGTTGTGTCTTTATTTTCATTAAATTCAAGGAAGACTTTAATTTCTTTCTTAATTTCTTCCTTGCCCCAGGGGTGATTTAGTAGTTGACTGTTCAACTTCCATGAGTTTGTTGACTTCCTGGGGGTAGCATTGTTGCTGAATTCTAATTTTAATCCATTGTGATCTGACAAGACACAGGTGGTAACTAATATTTTTTTGTACCTGTGGAAGTTTGCTTTGTTACCGAGTATGTGGTCAATCTTCGAGAAGGTTCCATGAACTGCAGAGAAGAAGGTATATTCTTTCCTATTTGGGTGGAGTGTTCTATAGATGTCTCTTAAGTCCATTTGATTCAATACCTCCAATAAATCTCTTAATTCTCTGTTTGGTTTCTGTCTGATTGACCTGTCCATTGGTGAGAGAGGAGTGTTGAAGTCTCCTACTATTAGCGTGTGTGGTTTGATGACTGCCTTGAGTTCTAGAAGAGTTTCTTTTACATATGTGGGTGCCTTTATATTAGGGGCATAGATATTCAAGATTGAGACTTCTTCCTGATGAGTTGTTCCTGTTATGAGTATGAAATGTCTATCCCCATCTCTTCTGATTGATTTTAGTTTGAAGTCGATTTTGTTAGATATTAGAATGGCCACACCCACTTGTTTCTTAGGTCCATTTGCTTGGAAAACCTTTTCCCAACCCTTTACTCTGAGTAGGTTTCTGTCTTTGTGGTTGAGGTGTGTTTCTTGTAAACAGCAGAATGTTGGATCCTGTTTTCGCATCCAATCTCTAAGTCTGTGCCTCTTTATAGGTAAATTGAGTCCATTGATATTAAGAGATATTAATGACCAGTGGTTGTTGAATCTGGTCATTTTTTGGGGGGGGTAGTGGAGTGTATGTGTTTTCCTTCTTTGGGTTGTGCTAGTGAAGGTTCGCTAGAAGTCTTAGTTATTGTAGGCAGTGTTGGCAATGTTGGATTCCTTGGGATGTAATTTTCCTTCTAATATTCTCTGTAAGGCTGGATTAGTAGTTATGTATTGTTTAAATTTGTTTTTATCCTGGAATATTTTGTTTTCTCAGTTGATAGTGAATGAAAGCTTGGCTGGGTATAGTAGTCTGGGCTTGCATCCATGGTCCCTTAGTTTCTGCAGCACCTCTATCCAGGACCTTCTGGCTTTCATGGTTTCCATAGAGAAGTCTGGTGTAAGTCTGATAGGTTTACCTTAATAGGTTACTTGACCTTTTTCCTTTGCCGCTCTTAATATCCTTTCTTTAATCTGAATGCTTTGTGTTTTGATTATTATATGGCAAGGGGATGTTTTTTTCTGATCCAGTCTATTCGGTGTTCTGTATGCTTCTTGAACCTTCATAGGAATATCACTCTTTAGGATGGGAAAGTTTTCTTCTATAATTTTGTTGAATATATTTTCTGGACCTTTGATCTACAATTCTTCTCCTTCTTCTACTCCTATTATTCTTAGATTTGTTTTTTTTATCATGTCCCATATTTTCTGAATATTTTGTGATGAGAATTTGTTGGATTTGCTGTTTTCTTTGGTCAGGGCGTTTATTTTCTCTATGGTGTCTTCATAATCTGAGATTCATTCTTCTATCTCTTGTATTCTATTGGTTATGCTTGTTCCTGAAGTCTTTGTTCGTTTACCTAGATTTTCCGTATCCAGCCGACCCTCGGTTTGTGTTTTCTTCACTGCTTCCATTTCAGTTTTCAATTCTTGAACTGATTTCATTACCTGTTTGATTGTTTTTTCTTGGTTTCCCAGGGTATCATTTACGAATTTACTCATTTCTTCAAACTTTTTGTTATATTTGTCTTCCATTTCTTTACTCATTTCTTCCATCTTTTTGTTATATTTGTCTTCTATTTCTTTAAGTGAGTTATTCATACCCTGTTTAAGAGACTCTATTGCTTTTATAATGATACTGTTTTCCACTTCTTCTGGAATAGGGTGCTCAAGTCCTTCTGTCGTAAGATCGCTGGGATCTGGTGTTTTCATGTTATTTTTCAGATTATTGGAGGAATTCTTGCCTTGGCGCCTGCCCATCTCTTCCTTCAGATGCTCTCCAATGGCTTTTCCCTCTGCTGGGTCTTCTTCTACTGGATTAGTGCCCCTTGCTATCCAGGAATCACTTTGCCTGCAGCCTTAGCTTGCTGCAGGCAGGCTATTAGAACAAAGGGACTCCCGTCCCTTTGCACTCACCGCCTGTCCGGCCCGCGGTGCCCACCCCGGCTGAGATGGAGGAATTTAAGCCCCGAAAAAGGGAGAGGGGAAGGGTAGAGGTTCCAGTCAGAAAGCTGTGATGGCGTAGCAGGGGAGAGGATTTAGCTGGGGGAATCTGCCCCTTTGGAGTAGCCAGGGAGATAAGGATGGCGGGAATATTGTGTGTTTCCTAACGGGACTTGTGTGGCGGTCAGGAACAACACACTTACCACTCCATTGTATCTTCTGGTACAGAATCAGAGCCCCTCGCTGGTCAGAAGTCTCCCTGCCTGCAGTCTTAGCTTGCTGCAGGCCGGCTATTAGAACAAAGGGCCAAATGCTCAATTTTAATGTGAGCTACTCAAATAAGAAAACACATGTACATCCACCCCCCAACCCCCCACCGCCCACCCCCTACCTCCATGCACCCAAGTTTGCCTGGCAATCTTGTCTATTTCCAATATCCAGGAGGATAACTATATGATTTCTTCAGGATCACTTTCTTATTTACCTTCTCTAGGATCATGAATTATAGACTCAAAGACCTTTAATTATGGCTAGAATCCACTTATGAGTGAGTACATACCATATTCCTCTTTTTGGGTCTGGGTTACCTCACTCAGTAAAGCGTTTTCTATTTCAATCCATTTGCATGCAAAACTCAAGATATTATTATTTTTTACAGCTGAGTAAAACTCTAATGTGTATATGTTCTTTAACCATTCTTCTATCGAGGGACACCTAGGTTGTTTCCAGATTCTGGCTATTACAGATAGTGCTGCTATGAGCATAGTTGAACAAATGCTTTTATAGTATGATAAGGCATCTCTTGGAAATATTCCCAAGAGTGGAATCGATGGGTCCTGAGGTAGTTTGACTCCCAGGGGGTGGATGTAAGTGGAGTTTGGTAGAGAGAAGGGAAAAGGGGAGGATTCGGGATAGTTTGGGGGAATGGGATGTGTGGGATGGAGGAAGGATGGATATGGGAGTAGGAAAGTAAATATCTCAACTAAGGGAGCCATTTTAGGGTTTGTAAGAGACTTGATTCTAGAGGGGTTCCCAGGTTCAAGGAGAGGCCCCCAAATTGTTCCCTGGGCAGTAGAGGAGAGGGTGCCTGAACTGGCCTCATACCATAACCATACTGATTAATATTTCACATATCAAAATAGAACCTTTATCTCGTGATGAATGGAGATAGAGACAGAGTCCCACATTGGAGCACTGGACTTAGCTCTCTAGGTCCAAATGAGGACCAAAGGACGGAGAACGTGAGCAAAGAAGTCAGGATCACAAGGGGTGAGTCCACCCACTGAGACAGTGGGACTGATCTAATGGGAGCTCACCAAGACCAGCTGGACTGGGAGCGATGGAGCATGTGATTAAAATGGACACTCTGAACATGGCTGGCAATGAAGGCTGACTGAAAAGTCAAGGACAATGGCATTGGGATTTTATTCTACTGCATGGACTAACTTTGTGGAAGCCTGGTTTGTTTGGATGCTCACCTTTAAAGACCTGTATGGATGGGAATGGACCTTATACTTCCCCCGGGGCAGGGAACCCTGACTGCTCTTAAGACTAGAGAGGGAGGGGGAGGTGGGGAGGGGGAGGGAAAAGGGAGGCAGGGAAGAGGTGGAAATTTCTAATAAATAAATAAATAAATAAGAAAAAAGAAAACACATGTATCCCACTTTTGGGTATATATATGCAAAGGAAGCTCAATCATACCACAAGGACATGTGTCAACTCTGTTATTGCAGCGTTTTTTTGTCATAGCCAGAACCAGAAAACAACCTAAATGCCCCTTGACCAAAAAATGAATAAGGAAAATATGGTACATTTATACAATGGAGTATTATACAGCAGAAAAAATAAATGACATCTTGAAATTTGTAGGCAAATGGATGAATCTAGAAAACATCATATTGAGTGAGGTAACCCAGACCCAGAGAGGCAAATATCATATGTACTCTCTCATAAGTGGTTTTTAAACATAAAAAAGACTACAATCTATAATCCCAGAAAACTTAGACAACAATGAGGCCCCGAAGAGAGATGTACATGGATCTAATCTACATGAACAGTAAAAAAAGACAAGATTTCCTGAGTAAATTGGGAGCATGGGGACCATGGGAGAGGGTTGAAAGGGGAGTGGAGATGAAGGGAGGAAGCAGAGACAAATGTATAGCTCAATAAAATAAATTTAAAAAGTGAAAAAAAGATGAAAAATATAAGTCACAAATTGAAATTTCCATATATATAGCTAAAAGTTCATGTTTATATTTCTATTTTATCTAAAATATGTACACAAAAAACCAATTACAATGAAAAAAATATGCAAAAAATGGATATTTTTTAAAATTTTTGGGGGGAGCAGGTTTTCTCTGTGTTGAAACCAGATAAAGTTTAAGCAGATATTTTATTTAAAAGTTGCCTATAGTTAATAGCTAGAAAAATAATATTTACAAAAGAAAATTGAAATAGCAAGAGTTTATTGGTTAAAAAAAGGATAAAATAGGCATTTTTTACAATATATCAAAGCAAAAAAAAATTAAAAATGAAAACATGAATTAGCCATAGGTTTCAATCATGCTGATAACCTAATAAACATTGTATAGTGAAGAATAAAGATGTAGGTTCCAAAATTAGAAAATCTAAGCAGGCATTCTTGAATAAGAGGCTCAAAATGATAATCTTGTACGGTATCTTGATTTTTTTTAATCTCTTCAACTTACTTCCAGTACAATTCAAAATAATTTGTTTCATTGACCGAGAATATTTAGTATCAGGAAAATAAATAATAAAATTAGAAAAGAAGACTCCTTTAAGGGTTTCTGTCTGCTGGTGATTCCTTGAGCAGTTAGAACGTTAAGTAAGAACAAAAATAAAAAATAAGAAAGTAAATATGCCTGCCAGCAGCAGTGAAAGCACTGGCATTTTAGAACTCGAGGAAGTTTGAATGCAGTTCTTGGTCACCTGCCTTCTGCAAGCTTTAGGGTTGCATGCTTTAGATTAGGCTTTTACAACCCCACCATGAAGTGGGCAGAGCCAGTTCGTGGTGTATCTAGGAGAATCCAGGTATAACTTAGCTTAGTAATCTAAAGCTTGCTCATGCAGTCAAAAAGACTAAAAGATACCCAGTAAAAGAAGTCCAAACAGAAAAAAATATTCTAAACATGTTCCAGTGTGTTTTACAATGTGCACAGGCATAGAAAGAAAGAAAGGGGATATAGACAGTCATAAAATGAAATAAATAGATTAAAAATGATGAAGTACTTAAGAGTCAGAAAAAATAACATAAAAAATGTAAGATGGGAAATACACAGGGAGTTTGGACCCTGTACACTATTGTGCTGATTTTGAATTTTTTGAATGTTAATAAGCAAACAACACTTGCTAAGAGACATGGAGTTTAAAAAGGGACTGATGAAATAAACCAGCCTATATACATTAGGAATCTCTTAACTTTAAAAAGTCAAAAATTTATTTTTCAAATGGAAGTTTAAACATGTTGTAATTTAGAAAAAGCAGCACGAGAGAGAGAGAAAGAGAGAGAGAGAGAGAGAGAGAGAGAGGGAGGGAGGGAGGGAGGGAGGGAGGAAGGGAGGGAGAGAGAGAGAGATGCCATGCCACAGAGCTCAGGTGGAGTGGTTTTTTTTTTTTTAATTGGGGAAAGTGAATGGGAAACGGGGCAAAGGGAGAGAAGAGAATGGTTTCTAGGGACAGGAGTGGCAAAGAAAAGAGAAAAGAGACAGACATACAGGCAGAGACAAATAAAGACAGAGAGAGGCAGAGAAAGAGAGAAAGAGAGAGAGAAGGAGAGAGAGAGAGAGAGAGAGAGAGAGAGAGAGAGAAAGAGAGAGAGAGAGAGAGATAGGAGATAGTCAGGACCCTTTTAAAGAGAAACATAGTTAATTTGCACAGAATGTGCTCTTGGTGGCTACAGCTGAGGATGTATACCTCACGGACAGGCCAGTACAGATGTCTGGTTACAAAAAACAACAACAAAAAATGTGTTGGAGAGGCAGCTTTGCTTTTGTTTCCACAGGAAACAAGAGACTATGGATTTCTTCCAGGTTGATATGAATCTGGAGGGGTTCCCAGTAAAAATTAAATAAAAAAATTAAAAAAAATAAAAAATTAAAAAAATAAAAAAGATAATTAAAAAGAAAAGAAAACTCTTTACTGAGTCAGGTAAGCCAGACCCCAAAAGAGGAATATGGTATGTATTCACTCATAAGTGGAGTCTAGCCATAATTAAAAGTCTTTGAGCCTATTATTCGTGATCCTAGAGAAGCTGGATAGGAGGGTGAACCTGAAGAAAATTCAGGTAGTTTTCCTCCTGGAGATTGGAAATAGACAAGAGTCCCAGGTAACCTTGGGTGCTTGGGGGGGGGAGGGTTGCTGGAAGGGGAGAGGGTTTGGGAGAATGGAGCAGGGGAGGAATGGGGAATGCTCGGGGGACTGGAAGGGGGGGGAGGGAGGAAGGATAGATATGGGATTAGGGAAGAATATACCTCAACTAAGGGAGTCAGTTTAGGGTTTACTAGAGACTTGACTATAAATGGGATCCCAGGTCCAAGGAGAGATCCTCAGATTGTTCTCTAGACAGAGGAGAGGATACCTGAACTGGCCTTGGCCCATAACCATACTGATGAATATTTTGCTTATCACCATAGATCCTTCGTCTGGTGATGGATGGAGTTGGAGACGGCGATCCGCATTGGAACACTGGACTTAACTCCCTAGGTCCAAACGAGAAGCAGAAGGAAAGAAAACGTGAGCAAGGAAGGCAAGATCAGAGGGAATTTTCATTCGACAAGGGATGGCGATACAGACGGAGACCCACATTGGAGTACTGGACTGAGTCCCCAAAGGTCCAAACGAGGAGCAGAAGGAGGAAGAACATGAAAAAGGAAATCAGGACTGCGAAGGGTGCGATCACCCACTGATACAAGGGGACTGATCTAATGAGAGTTTACCAAGGCCAGTTGTCTGGGACTGAGCGAGCATGTAATCCAGCAAGATTCTCTGAAGGAGGCGGGATTCTCTGAATGTGGCTGGCCTGGAGTCTTCCTGAAAAGCCATTGACAATGACATTGGGACTTGTTTCCTCTGCATATACTGGATTTTTGGGATCCAGTCTGTTTGGATGCTCACCTTCCTGGACCTGGAGGTAGGGGGGAGGAGCTTGAACTACCCAGAGGGCGGGAGACCCTGACTGTTATCGGGGATGGAGAGGGAGGAGGGGAGGGAGTGGGGGGAGTGGGAGGGTCTTGGGAGGAGGGGCGGAAGTGGAGATTTTTGTATTTTAATAAACTTTGGGAAAAAAAAAACGTTTTGCTAATTTAGGACTTTTCATGGCCATGAGACACATCTGTTACCAGACGTATCAATTTACTTCATAAAAGGATGATGGGCATCGAAGAAGCTCCATAGGAATTTTCTTTCTCTGTGGCAAGATTAGCTATCTGGGAAATAAACTGCTGTGACCTTGACTGCTTGAATATGTGCTGTACAGACTGGATGTGCAGGTCACAAAGGAAAAAGACTGTTGAACTTTGCCAAAACAAGGCAAGATGTCATTCACAATTTCTGTTACAGAAGATTCTGCCTGACATTCTGCAGGACACAGAGGAAAGCAGCAGATCAATTTTGCCAATACAAGGCAGGAAAGTTCTTCAAATTTCATGCTTTGCTGAAAAGTCTTCCAGATACTCTAGTTTTGTAGGCTGAAGGTGGATGCCCCAATGTTGCAGAAAAATTATGGGTGACTGTACAGGCAGCCAGATGTCTCTGTCATTTCTAGAAGTTGCTTGCAATGAACTTCCTTTTTAATTAAGCAATATTAATTTTTTCTGGGATCTTGGATGGAGTTGAAGACTAGGTAGTTATAGTTGCTGTTCTCTAAAATTGTGAAAGAAAGTAAGTTAGGTATAAAACTTTGGATTCACTAAGATAAGACAGATAATATAATATTTTCTCTGTATTTACTAAATGCATATTTTAAGTTAATTTTAATATTTTAAATTAATTCTTACTTGATAACTGTTTTTGATTTGTATAGATTTACTATTTAAAGTTAAAACCTCTCATTTTATTTAGATAAAAAGGGGGAAGTGTTATGATTTTTAAAAAAATGCTGCAAGATCCCCCGTGGCAGTGGGCAGCAGAAAGGCTGTAGGTCCCCAAATGGTGGTAGTGGTCAGGTCATGTGCCAGCAGACAGCAGGCCCTGGGAGCAGCCAGTTCCAGGCAGAGATGAGCTACAAGCGGTGTGTGGGCAGGCGGCAGGTAGGAGGCACAGACACATCGTACAGAATAGAATTGGATATTTATTAGTTGAGTTATAAAATGGGAAGGAAAAGGGAGAGAAGGGGGAAGAGAGGAGAGAGAGAGAGAGAGAGAGAGAGAGAAAGGGAAGAGAAAAAAAGGACAGCGAGAGAGACAGAGAGAGAAAAAGGGGGGAGCGTGGGGGACAAAGGAAATAGAGAGAATCAAGATGGCGAGGGGAGGGGGGGTCACAGGGAGTGGACATGGCTTATCTCTTAAAGTGACAATTGACCATAACATTCCCAGCTCTTTTTTATAATAAAAAGTGGGAGATTAGACACCACAGTTTAATGGAATTTGGGCAGCAGATTCTCAAGTCTGCTTCTGGATTTTTTGTGGGTGTCGTCTTTGGGGAGGGGGGACCTGAGAAGACTGGGTGCTGGCCACATCCTGGCATAGCTGGTCTCTTTGCTCCTGTCCGGTGTTTGTGGTATGGAAATGTCTGGTGTTTCTTATACCTGTTTAAGATATTGGCAGAATAAAGAACAAAGATAAATTAAGGAAAAAAAAAATTAGGACCAGGGAACTGAGGGGAATGTATCTGACCCGTTTAAGTGAATCCTTTAATTCGGCTCTCTGGAACTCATGAGAATTCCTTGAGTTTGTGAAAACAGAAGTTTTATACACACAATGACTGTGACATATTTTTGTACAATGAAAAGTATTTTTTAAGACTATGGAAGGCAGCATAAGAGAGAAATTTGATTTGAAATTTGTTTGGTGAGGTGGTTTTTTTTTTAACCTGGCAAAACCTTTCAGCTATCAAACTATATCAGAGATATTTGAGAAAGATAAGATTTTACTTGAGTTATTGATTAAAAATGACAGAGAACTTACTTGGTTGGCAACCAGAGCTACTCTTTTCAAGTCCTCCATTGTCGCTGAAGTTTGCATTTGCCTTTTGCTGTTTAGTGTTGGGCCTGCCAGCCTCCAGAAGATCCTGTGGGCTAAGAAATATGTTGGAAGACAGGCCTACATTGAACTGAGTAGCTAGGCTTTCGATTCCAGTGATTTTGTCCACGTTAGGATTTCTTTAGCTTAGATGAAAGACAATTTTGCCCAATGATCAGTGTTTGGAGTTGAAGTGAACTGAAAATGGACGTTGTTGTGTGCCCATTTGTCTTCTGTCTTCTTTGAAGGAAGCAGAGTGCTGCTGTTAGGAGCCAAACTGTCTCTTTTTGTTATGAAAAGTTTTTTAATAATTAAATATTTAAAAATCACATTTCTCAGATCTCTGAGCAGTTGAGGGCTGTTTATTAGGTATAACTACAATGTAGAATCCCCCTGGAGAGCTGGGTCTGAGCTTGACTGTACTGTCTCTTCACAGGTAAGATTTACACTCGTAAAAAGGCAGAAAGAAGAAAAACTGTTTGTAATATAAGGTTAATGACAGAACTGACAATGGTAGAGAACAGTTTAATATATTTTAAATGAGGGTTGGATTAAATATAAGGCATTTTGTGATAGAATTAAAAGTACATACCAGTTTAAAACATGAGAGATATTGATTTTGTAGTCTGAAATGAGATGTAATGAGCAATTATTATACATAGCATGCCACTGCGCAAAACACATGTAACAGAGTCAACAAGAGTAATTTAGTGAAAACAGGGGGACAAGGCAGGGTATACTTAAATAAAAATGGGAGAGCTTGGTCACTTGACCTGGCTGTTAGCCAAGGTGGTGGCAAAGTCATCTGACCCCAATCAAAATGGCAGCAGCCACGTGTTGTATGAAAAAAGCCATAATTTTTGAGATGTAAGGATTTTTAAGTTTAATAAGAGGGACCAAAAGGTGCAATCTGCCCTGTCGCTGGGTTGCAATGCCACACCACAAGTTGCAGAGGGGAGCAAAAGGCTGGAACTGAAAAAGCCGGCTGGAATTTAAAAAAGCCAGGGAGCCGCCATGGGTGGTTGCTATTCACAGCCCAAATCGTGAAAACCCATAAAACAGCAGCACCTCAAGGCCTATAAGGGAATGTCTTATATAAGGGTGCAAATTGGCACAAACACCCAGGACTCGTGGACAAACGTCCTCTGACCTCGAGTGGGGTGTTATGGCCTAGCTGGATCTGCTGAGATGACTCAAAAACCAAAGTGGCCTGGGGCCTCTACAAGTGGCGTTTTATGACGAGGAAAGAAAAAAGAAAAGAGAAGAAATGAAAAAAAAAAGATGAAGAAACTGGGGGACTCTGGGTTCCCAGTCGAATGCACTGTACGGGGTGTGTGCAGTGCTAACGTGGGCTGACTGACCATTGGGTCAATCCAAACACGATTCCAGTTAAGGGATGTAACCGTAGCAGAACAGGGGAGACTCACCCATTGAAGCCAGGAAGCTGATGTTGGTAGTAGAAAAAAAAAAAAAAAAAAAAAAAAAAAAAACCCTGGTTCAGGATCCTGACCCTGGGAAAGGAGCTCCAGGCAGGAGGGCCTATACGAGTCACGGCACCAATGTTATGATTTTTTAAAAAATGCTGCAAGATCCCTGTTGGCAGTAGGCAGCAGAATTCTGTAGGTCCCCAAATGGTGGTAGCGGACCATGTGGTGGCAGGCAGCAGGCCCGGGGAGCAGTCAGTCCCAGGCAGAGACGGCTATATAGTGGCAGGCTGGTCCCGGCGACAGTGAGGTAACCTGACCGGGAGAGCCATCAGCCCCGGGCAGGGCCCATCCTGGGCTGTTCCCAAGTTCCCAGAGATGAGCTGTGTGTGGGCAGGCGGCAGGTAGGAGGTACAGACACATAGTACAGAATATAATTGGATACTTATTAGTTGAATTATGTAATGAGAAAGAAAGAGGGGAGAAGGGGGGAAGAGAGAAGAAGGGGAGCACGGGGGCCAAAGAGAACAGAGCAAGAATCAAGATGGTGAGAGGAGGGAAGGGGCCACATGGAGTGGGCGTGGCTTGTCGCCTAAAGTGACAAATAATCATAACAGGAAGTATTGTTGAAATTTTATTTTAAGGTATGTTGTATTTATTTATACACTGGAACATTTGCTTAATGCTGTAAACATATGCTGCTTTTGTTTATGCTGCAGTTTTTAAACTCTGTGAAACTGTGATTATTTGCCTATATAAAACACCTGATGATCTAATAAAAAACTGAATGTCCAATAGCAAGATAAGGGAAAAGGATAGGTGGGGCTGACAGAGAGGATAAATAGAAAGAGAGGTCTGAGAGATAGGGGAAAAAGGAGCAAGAGAGCAAGGAGAGAGGACACTAGGCGCCAGCTAACCAGGCACACAGTCAACCACTGAGAAAGACTGAAAGTAAAATATACAGAAGTAAGAAAAGGAAAAACCCCAGACACAGAAGGCAGTGAGGAGAATTTAAGTTAAAAAAAGTTGGCAAGAAACAATCTACGCTAAGGACAGGCATTCATGAGAAAGAACTAACCCTCCACAAATGATTTATGGGAGCTGGTGGCAGGTTTTCCCAAAAAAGCCAAAAGAATAAAATGTAAAAAGAGTAAAGAAAAAAACAGCAACAGACTTCCATAGCACTGTTCATCATCTAGGGAAGTCAGAACAGGAACTCAAACAAGGTAAGAACCTGAAGACAGGATGAAGAGACCCTGGGGAAATATTATATACTGGCTTTCTTTTTTATTGCTTGCTCAATCTGTTTTCTTATAGAACCCAGGACCACTAGCCCAAGTATGGCACCACCCAAAATGGGCTGGGCTCTCCCTTATAAATTCCAAATTAAGAAAATGCCCTACATCTGGATCTTATGGAGGAATTTTCTCAGTTGAGTTTCCCTCCTTTCAGATAAATCTGGCTTGTGTCAAGTTGACATACAACTGTCCAGGACATACCATAAAAAGATTTTCCCTAAATTTCTACAGCCCATAGGTATATGCCACTGTTACGCTTCTTAATTATTCCAACAATAAACTGCTCTTACACTCCCCAAAACTGCCAAAATACAATTTGCAAACTTTAAAGTGTGATTAAATGTATATCAAAACTTTGAAAATTAATATTTGGTGAAGGATATTTTGGGGAACATTATTCATAATACATGTACTGAATCTATCATTAATAAACAATAAGGCTATTAAATTATCATTTTCTGATCTACATTTTCTATTGAAAATAAATTGTTTGTATTTCAGTTACATAGGTGTCCATGTTGACATGTGACTTCATTGTTCTATGTCTTTACATGATACAAAATTAAAGTATAAATCCCTTGAAAATATAAAAAATTTGTGTGTGATTTAAGCAGTTACTTAGTACAAAGGTCATGGATTTCACTTTTTACCTTTCATTTTCAACATTTAAGTAATTATTGTGATTTATAATTTGAACTAACACATACATATATGTGCACATAACACTGTATATACTCAAGCAATTACTAGAAAGTTGAAAATAACATTTTCATAAAATTTTGGGTCACATTATCAGTTATATGGTATAACTGATTTAGTGATACTTTTGAACTCAGAGTTAGAAGAAACTTTAAGCTCATATTAAATTAAAATGAGTATGGCAAAACCATAACAAAAATTCACAAGCATTTTAAAGAGTTGAATAATATGGTAAACACTGACAAAGGAGAGTTTATATTTGAGACTAATACAAATATACATAATTTCAGTCACCTGTTTGATAGCTTATGTGAAGGTACAAAGCAAGTTAGAACTACAAATTTAAATATTTTGACCCAATATACAAATGCATGAGCAACTGAAGCCTAATATAATTATTAAGATAAATTTTAATTTATTTATCTAATTTTCTCATGAATGATGTAAGTGCAGGCAGTAAAAGTGATCATGTCATTGTTTCATCATTATTCTTGTCACTTAGCACAGTCTGTGGTTGTAGGGAGTCACAGTGAGGAATTATTTAAATAAGATAGCTCTTTAGGCATGCTTGTAAGGGATTGTCTTATTTCGCTTATTTGAGGAGGTAAAAACCACTTTGAATGTTTTGGGGGATGTTTCCAAGACTAAATACAAAAGAGATGAAGGGAATAAGCACTAACATGAATGCCTTCATTTTCCTTTTTCATATTTTTGAGAAAGGGCTTCTTTGTGTAAACTTTTTTTTTTCATTTGTTCATAAAAAAAAAATTCACTTCCTCCCCTCTTCCCAATACGCTCCCATTCCCCCCACTCCCTCTCCTCCCTCTCCAGTCCCAAGAGCAGTCAGGGCTTCCTGCGCACTGGAAGTCCAAGTCCCTCCTCGCTCCCTCCAGGTCCAGGAAGGTGAGCATCCAAACAGACCAGGATCCCAAAGAGCCAGCACATGCAGACGAAACAAGACCCAGCGCCATTGTCAATGGCCTCCCAGTCAGCCCGCATGTCAGCCACATTCAGAGAATCCAGACCGATCACACGCTCGTTCAGACCCAGTCCAGCAGGCCCTGTTAGGCTCCCACCAGACCAGTCCCTTTGTATCAGTGGGTGAACGCACCCCTCGCGGTCTTGACTTCCTTTTTCATGTTCTCCCTCCTTCTGCTCCTCATTTGGACCTTGGGGGCTCAGTCGAGTGCTCCAATGTGGGTCTCAGTCTCCATCTCCATCCATCGCCAGATGAAGGTTCTATGGTGATATGCAAAATATTCATCAGTATGGTAATGGGCTAAAGCCAGTTGAGGCACCCTCTCCTCCGCAGCCCAGGGAACAATCTAGGAACCTCTCCTTGGACCTGGGAACCCCTCCAGAATCAAGTCTCTTGCAAACCCCAAAATGACACCCTTAGTTGAGATACACATCTCCCCGCTCCCACATCCATCCTTCCTCCATTCCCCCCATCCCATTCCCCCAAGCCATCCCCAATCCTCCCCCTCTCGCTTCTCTCCAACCATCTCCCCATATTTCCACCCACCCACGCCCCGTGCACCAAAGTTTGGATGGCAATCTTGTCTAATTCCAATATCAAGGAGGATAATTATGTAATTTTCTTCAGGTTCACCTTCTTATTTAGCTTCTCAAGGATCACGAATTATAGGCTCAAAGACTTTTAATTAAGGGTAGAATCCACTTATGAGTGAGTACATACCATATTCCTCTTTTTGGGTCTGGGTTACCTCACTCAGTAAAGCGTTTTCTATTTCCATCCATTTGAATGCAAAATTCAAGATGTCATTGTTTTTTACCACTGAGTAAAACTCTAATGTGTATATGTTCCACACCTTTTTAATCATTCTTCTATTGAGGGGCACCTAGGTTGTTTTCAGGTTCTGGCTATAACAAATAGTGCAGCTATGAACATAGTTGAACAAATGCTTTAGTAGTATGAGAGCGCATCTCTTGGGTATATTCCCAAGAGAGGAATTGCTGGGTCCTGACGGAGGTTGACTCCCAGTTTTCTGAAGAACCGCCACACTGATTTCCACAGTGGCTGCACAAGTTTGCCTTCCCACCAACAATGGATGAGTGTTCCCCTCATTCCACATCCTCTCCATCATAGGCTATCGTTGGTGTTTTTGACTTTAGCTATTCTGACAGGTGTAAGATGGTATCTCAAAGTGGTTTTGATTTGTATTTCCTGATTGCTAAGGAGGTTGAGCATGACCTTAAGTGTCTTTTGGCCATTCGAAGTTCATCTGTTGTTACTTCTCTGTTCAGATCAGTACCCCATTTTTTAATTGGGTTAATTAGAGTTTTAGTGTCTAGTTTCTTGAGTTGTTTATATATTTTGGAGATCAGACCTTTGTCTGATGAGGGGTTGGTGAAGATCTTCTCCCAGTCAGAAGGTAGCCTTTCTGTCTTACTGACAGTGTCCTTTGCTTTAAGAAGCTTCTCAGTTTCAGGAGGTCCCATTTATTCACTGATTCTCTTATTGTCTGTGCTACTGGGGTTCTACTTAGGAAGTGGTCTCCTGTGTCTATGTCTTGTAGACTACTTCCCATTTTCTCTTCTATCAGGTTCAAAGTGGTCAGATTAATATTGGTGTCTTTAATCGATTTGGACTTGAGTTTTGTGCATGGTGATAGATATGGATCTACTTTCATTCTTCTACAGGTTGACATCCAGTTATGCCAACACCATGTGTTAAAGATGCTTTCCTTCTTCCATTGTATACCTTTAGCTCCCTTGTCGAAAATTAGGTGTTCATAAGTTTGTGGGTTAATATCTGGGTCTTCTATTCGATTCCATAGGTCAACTTCTTTGTTCTCATGCCAATACCAAGCTGTTTTCAATACTGTAGCTCTGTAATAGAGTTTGAAGTCAGGGATGGTAATGCCTCCAGAAGTTCCTTTACTATATAAGATTGTTTTGGCTATCCTGGGTTTTTTGTTTTGCCATATAAACTTGATTATTGTTCTCTCAAGTTCAGTGAAGAAGTTTGATGGGATTTTGATGGGGATTGCATTGAATCTATAGATTGCTTTTGGTAGAATTGTCATTTTTACTATGTTGATCCTCCCAATTCAAGAGCAAGGGAGATCTTTCTATTTTCTGGTATCCTCCTCAATTTCTTTCTTCAACGAATTAAAGTTCTTGTCAAATAGGTCTTTCACTTCCTTGGTTAGAGTTACCCCAAGATATTTTATGCTATTTATGGCTATTGTGAAAGGTGATGTTTCTCTGATTTCCCTCTCTGCTTCTTTATCCTTTGTGTATAGGAGGGCAACCGATTTTTTGGAGTTGGTCTTGTATCCTGCCACATTACCAAAGGTGTTTATCAGCTGTAGGAGTTCTTTGGTAGAGTTTTTGGGGTCTCCTATGTACACTATCATATCATCTGCAAATAATGAAAGTTTAACTTCATTCTTTCCAATTTGAATCCCCTTGATCCCCTTATGTTGTCTTATTGCTATTGCTAGAACTTCAAGCACTATATTGAAGAGGTATAGAGAGAGTGGACAGCCTTGTCGTGTTCCTGATTTTAGTGGAATGGCTTTGAGTTTCTCTCCATTCAATTTGATATTAGTTCTCGACTTGCTGTATATAACTTTTATTATATTTAGGTATGATCCTTGTATCCCCAGTCTCTCCAACACCTTTATCATAAAGGGGTGTTGAATTTTGTCAAATACTTTTTCAGCATCCAAGGAAATGATCATATGATTTTTTTTCTGTCAGTTTATTTATATGATGGATTACATTGATAGATTTGCGTATGTTGAACCAGCCCTGCATCTCTGGGATGAAGCCTACTTGATCATAATGGATAATTTTTCTAATGTGTTCTTGAATTCGGTTTGCCAGGATTTTATTGAGAATTTTTGCGTCTATGTTCATGAGTAAGATTGGCCTGTAATTCTCTTTCTTGGTTGTGTCTTTGTGTGGTTTTGGTATCAGAGTAACTGTAGCTTCATAAAAGGAGTTCTGCAATGACTCTTCTGTTTCTATATTGTGAAATACATTAAGGAGTATAGGTATTAGCTCTTCCTGGAAGTTCTGGTAGAATTTTGCATTGAAACCATCTGGTCCTGGGCTTTTTGTGGTAGGGAGTTTTTTGATAACAGCTTCTAATTCTTCACGACTAACAGGTCTATTTAGATTGTTCACCTGTTCTTGGTTCAACTTTGGTATATGGTACTTATCTAAAAAATTGTCCATTTCTTTTACATTTTCCAATTTTGTGGCATACATGCTTTTGTAGTAAGATCTAATGATTCTATGAATTTCCACTGTGTCTGTGGTTATGTCCCCTTTTTCATTTCTGATCTTATTAATTTGCATGTTCTCTCTCTGCCGTTTGATTAGTTTGGATAGGGGTTTGTCAATCTTGTTGATTTTCTCCAAGAACCAGCTTTTTGTTGATTCTTTGGATTGTTTTCTGTGTTTCTATTTTGTTGTTTTCTGCCCTCATTCTAATTATTTCCAGTCTTCTACTCCTCCTGGGTGAATCTGCTTCTTTTTTTTCTAGAGCTTTCAGGTGTGCTCTTAAGTCTTCAATGTGTGCTTTCTCCATTTTCTTTAATTGGGCACTTAGTGCTATGAACTTTCCTCTTAGCACTGCTTTCATGGTGTCTCATAGGTTTGAGTATGTTGTGTCTTTGTTTTCATTAAATTCAAGGAAGACTTTAATTTCTTTCTTTATTTCTTCCTTGACCCAGGGGTGATTCAGTAGTTGACTGTTCAGCCTCCATGAGTTTGTTGGCTTTCTGGGGGTAGCATTGTTATTGAATTCTAACTTTAATCCATGGTAATCTGACAAGGCACACATGGCTACTAATATTTTTTTGTATCTGTGGAAGTTTGCTTTGTTACCGAGTATGTGGTCAATTTTTGAGAAGGTTCCATGAGCTGCAGAGAAGATGGTATATTCTTTCCTATTTGGGTGGAATATTCTATAGATGTCTGTTAAGTCCATTTGATTCAATACCTCCAATAATTCTCTTATTTCTCTGTTAGGTTTCTGTCTGATTGACCTGTCCAATGGTGAGAGAGGAGTGTTGAAGTCTCCTACTATTAGTGTGTGTGGTTTGATGACTGCCTTGAGTTCTAGAAGTGTTTCTTTTACATAAGTGGGTGCCTTTATATTAGGTGCATAGATATTCAGGATTGAGACTTCCTCCTGATGAATTGTTCCTGTTATGAGTATGAAATGTCCATCTCCATCTCTTCTGATTGATTTTAGTTTGAAGTCAATTTTGTTAGATATTAGAATGGCCACACCTGCTTGTTTCTTAGGTCTGTTTGCTTGGGAAACCTTTTCCCAACCCTTTACTCTGAGTAGGTGTCTGTCTTTCGGTTGATGGGTGTTTCTTATAACCAGCAGAATGTTGGATCCTGTTTTCATATCCAGTCTCTAAGTCTGTGCCTTTTTATAGGTTAATTGAATCCATTGATATTAAGTGATACCAATGACCAGTGGTTGTTTTCTCTGGGTATTTTCCTTTTTTGGGGGGGGGGGTGTAGTAGAGTGTGTTTTTCCCTTCTTTGAGATGTGCTTGTGAAGGGTCACTAGTTGTCTGAGTTATTGTAGGCAGTATTGGCAATGTTGGATTCCTTGGGTTGTGATTTTCCTTCTAATACTTTCTGTAAGGTTGGATTTTTGGCTACATATTATTTAAATTTGTTTTTATCCTGGAATATTTTGTTTTCTCCCCTGATAGTGAATGATAGCTTGGCTGGGTATAGTAGTCTGGGCTTGCATCCATGGTCTCTTAGTTTCTGCAGTACCTCAATCCAGGACCTTTTGTTTTTCATGGTTTCCATAGAGAAGTCCGGTGTAAGCCTGATAGGTTTACCTTTATAAGTTACTTGACCTTTTTCCTTTGCAGCTCTTAATATTCTTTCTTTAATCTGAATGTTTTGTGTTTTGATTATTATAGGGCGAGGGGATGCCTTTTTTGATCTAGTCTATTCGGTGTTCTGTATGCTTCTTGAACCTTCATAGTGATATCGTTCTTTAGGTTGCGAAGTTTTCTTCTATAGTTTTGTTGATTATATTTTCTGGGCTTTTTATCTGTAATTCTTCTCCTTCTTCTACCCCTATTATTCTTAGATTCGGTTTTTTTTTTTATTGTGTCCCACATTTTCTGAATGTTTTATGATGAGAATTTGTTGGATATGCTGTTTTCTTTGGTCAGAGGGTTTATTTTCTCTATGGTGTCTTCAGAGTCTGAGAGTCATTCTTCTATATCTTGTATTCTGTTGGTTATGCTTGTTTCTGAAGTCTCTGTTCATTTACCTAGGTTTTCTGTAGCCAGCCAGCCCTCGGTTTGTGTTTTCTTCATTGCCTCCATTTCAGTTTTCAAATCTGGGATGGTTTCCATTACCTGTTTGATTGTTTTTTCTTGGTTTCCCAGAATTTCTTTTACGGATTTGCTCATTTCTTCAAACTTTTTGTTATAATTCTCTTTCATTTCTTTACTCATTTCTTCAATCTTTTTGTTGTACTTATCTTCCATTTCTGTATGGCAGATTTTCACCTCCTGTTTAAGTTCCTCTATTATTTTCATAAAGCTCCGCTTAGAGTCGATTTCTTCTATTTCTTCTCGAGTAGGGTGTTCAATTCTTCTAGTTTCATGATCCCTGGATTCTGGTGATGTCATGTTGCCTTTCAGGTCGTTGGAGGAATTCTTGCATTGGTGCCTGCCCATCTCCTCCTCTCTGGATGGAACTCATCAGCGCTGAAGCAGGGACAGTCGGTACTCCAAGGACACAGGAGACCAAAGGACCACAGTGGGAGCAGGGAAGCGTCCCGTGGAACACCAAGGACCCTGCCGCAGAAGATGGGGGGGAGCTGTGCTCTCTTCTGGGAGAGACCACCCCAGCCAGCACCCACTCACCTCTCTGGATAGAACTCCTCAGCACTGAAACAGGGACAGCTGGTATTCCAAGGACACAGGAGACAGGAGAGCGGCACTGGGGGCAGGGAGGAGATCCGTGGAACACCAAAGACCCTGCCACAGAAGCTGGAGGTTGGGGGCTGTGCTCTCTTCCAGGACAGACCATCCCGGCTAGCACCCACTCACCTCTCTGGATAGAACTCCACAGCACTGAAACAGGGACATCTGGTATTCCAAGGACACAGGAGACAGAAGGGCTCTTTGTGTAATCTTGACTAACCTTGAACTAGCTCTGTAGATCAGGGTTACCTCAAATTCTCAGAGATATGCCTGCCTCTGGCTCCCAAGTGCTGGGATTAAAGGTATGTGCTACGCTGCTACAAGTGCCTTATTCTTATTTCATCTCTCTCTCTCTCTCTTAAAAATTTATTTTACATTCTAGCTGTACATTCCCTTCTCTCTTTCCTTCTCAGTTCACGACCTGCACACCACTAACCTTCAATCCACTACTCCCCCTTTCCTGTTCAAGAAAAGGGAGGTCTCCTATGGATATATATCCATATATGTACATGATATACCATGTTGCTGTAAGACTAAGCACCTCCACATGTAGTAAGGCTGAGCAAGGTGCACCAGTGTAAACAGTTTTCTTGTGTTCCAGTCTCTCTCACATACCTGACTACCACTTCCTCAAATTATTACACAGAGATTTACTCTTATTTATAAATGATTGGCAGGTAGCTCAAGCTTATTACTAACTTACTCATACTAAAATTAATGTATGATTTTCATCTCTTTAGCCACATGGCTTGGTACCTTTTCTCAGTACAACATTCTCATCTCTATTCCTCTGTAACTGGATGGGGACTCCCGACTCTGATCTCCTCACCATCACTCTCAGTTCTCAGTTTGCTCTCCAAGCCTATACTTCCTGCATGGCTATTGTCCAGTCATCAGTTTATTAAACCAGTTAAAGTGACAAATCTTTACACTGTACAAGAGTATTATTTTGTAGCAAACCAGTATGAGGAGTAGAGTCCCAAAGGCTAGGAAAAGAGTTAGAGATATTCCCTCTTCCCACTGTTGTGAGTTCCACAAGAGAACCAAGCTATACAACTGTAAAATACATGCAGATTCCCTTGTTGTCAGTTCAGTCTCTGTGAGCTCTAAGGAGTTGGTACTGTGTATTTTCTTCTGGTGTCCTTGACTTCTCTGGTTCCCACAGTCCTTCCTTCCTTTCTTCTGCAGGATGCCCCAAGCTCAACCTAATGTTTGACTGTTTTTTCATCTGTTTCCACAGGTTGTGAAATGAAGTCTTTCTGATGATAATTGGGTAGGCACCAATCTATAAATATAGCACAATATCGTTGGGCATCTTTATATAGCCATTTTTTCACATTGTTTTTGGTTCCATGCTAGGTGTCTGGGTCATGCAGCCTGTGTGTGCTAGTGCTGTAGGAAAAATCAGGTGTGGGCTTACTCTCCTGGTATGGATTTCAGGCTAGACAAGTCAATGCTTGGCCACTGGTTCAATCTCTAGGGCACCCTTACCCCAGCAAATCTCATATGCAAGACAGATTATAGGTCAAAGGTTATGTGAGTGGGTTGTTTTCCCACTTCCTCTTCTTTAAGTCATGCCTGGTCACAGGAGATGGCCAGTTCAGACTGTGTTTTAGCTAGTACCAGGACTCTTTGCTGGGGTATTTCTTCTAGATCCCTTGGAGATTCCTTTGGACCAGATCTTTACATTTCCTGAAATGCCCTCTCTTCTACTAGTCTCTTTCAGTACTCGCTCCCCTTGGCCTTGATAGCATGTTTCCATCACCACTCACCAGCAGTCCACTTAGGAAATCTCTTCTACTTCCCCTTCCCCAGTAGATCTGGGTGTCCTTTATTGAGACCTTTTTGATACCTAGTCTTTCTGAGTCTGTAGATTGTAGGATGGTTATCCTTTATTTTACAGCTACTATCCACTTATGAGAGAGTACATATCATATTTGTCTTTCAGGGTCTGTATTAACTTCCTCAGGATGATTTTTTTTTTCTGGTTACATTCATTTACTTTCAAATGTTGTGATATCATTGTTTTATTCCTATCATCTGATTTCCTTGCAAGGATGGGCTGTAACCAGGAATTGCAGGTCGAATAAACCTTTCTCCTTTAAGCTACTCTTGTCAGTTTTGTCTTTAATTTTTTTAATTTAGTTTTATTACACAATACATCTCAACTTCTTCTCTCCACTTCCCCCAGGACCTTGTCCATCACCCCCTCCCTCTGCTCTTCCTCCCTTTCCTCTTCAGAAAATAACAGGCCTTCAAAAGACAATAGCCAAAACAAGATACAGTAAGACAAATCACAGGCCCTCCTATTGAGGCTGGCCAAGGCAATCCAATAAGAAGAAAAGAATCTAATGAGCAGGCAAAAGGTAAGAGAAACACACACTCCCACTGTTAGGAGTTCACAGAAACACCAAGATAACAGCCACAACATATATTCAAAGGATATGTCAACGACTCAATCAGGTGCCTTGCTTGCCACTTCATTCTCTGTGAACCCATGTGATTTCTATAGTTGATTCAGTATTACTTGTTCTCTTGGAGTAATCTACCCCCTCTGACTTTCACAATCTTCCCCTTCTCCTTTTCCATGGGTTCAAGATCTCCTGGATCTCATAAGGGAGTCACCTAATGGAGAGCTCCAGTTTAGTCTCTTTCTACTTAATGTAAGTCTCTGGGTTCCTCTTGTGGTGTGTTTGGCCACTCCCTTAAGCTCTGTTCAACCATTGTCCTAGCAAATATGAAAGCAATAAAGATTGTAGGTGGAGGGTTTTGTGACTGGGTTTGTGTCCAGATTTCTCTTTCCTTAGCCTGTGGGGTACTTCCTGTGCAAAAGAGTTTAGAATGTATAAATGAAGTCTCAGTGTCCTTTTTTCTTTATCACAAGGTTGGGTTGTAAAACCAGGACAAATATTGGCAAAAGAAGAAAACAAAGTAAGTTTTCTAAGATGATTCTATTCCGGAACAAATAAAATAAAGGAAAGCCTGTCGAAGAGCTTCATATATTAACTCATGTCCAATGCTCGACAGTGATCATGTTCATCATTAATAATAATTAGTATATGTTATGTTCCCTAAATATGACATCAATGTTGAATATAACCACAGATCTAAAGGTTCATCTTTTCTCTGAGATTCTCTACCTAGTCATATTTTAACTTCTAAAACAGAAAATTGTCCTCTAGTTATTTTGTAGCTTTAAAAGGGGAGCATTAGTGGAGAAACAACTTATTTTCATAGTATTTTCTCTAATTTTCTCCCAGATTATCTCAAAAAAAATCTTGTATAAACAATAACCTGAATTCAATACCTAGCACCAAAGAAAAATTGTAGGAAGGGATAGGAGAAGAGAAACTGTGAATAAATGAAAAAAGTTATGTATAAATATTACAGCTTCTTAGAGAAACCAAATATTACATCTTGAAACAGACAAAATGATTTTAATTGAATGAAAAAGGTAAATCTTTCAGCAGAAGCTCTTTATTCAGCCCAACTCAAGAACTGTCTTATACTGAAGGTTCAAGATTTGAATACTTCATACTCTTGATGAGGCAAAAAGGCTGACTTTGTCACTCACATTATGTAGTTTATAATTACAACTCTAGGTGGATCATCATTCTTTTGGTGTTGACATGTCAAAAATTATGTTTAATATAGGAAAATAAAAGGTAAACTTTACTTGGGCAGGTGGTATGGTGCAGTGTGTAGAGGCATTTTTACACAGCTGGAGGACCTGAGTTTTATCCTTGGATCTAATAAGATGCAAGAGAGAAGAGGGGACTCCCATAGGCTGTCCTTCAAGCAGAACATAAGCTACTTGCTGTGTGTTTATGTGAGTTTTCTATTTTTTAAAATTTTAATTAAGAAATACTTCATTTTGTAAAAATTAAGAAAACTCGAAGATAGCCTAAAGCAGTAAAAAGACATTTCACACAATGGGATAAGACATCTACTTATATATTTTCTAATAGATATAGTTCTCAAACCATTTCAACACCTTCAGTAATGTGAGTACACAAAAGAGATATTGAATAATAGAGAATTTTTAAAAACATGTAAAAATGGTCAAATTTATATTAAATAGTGTTCTTATTCACCTAATTTCAAAATAATATACTTTAAAATATACTAAATCTCAGTATACAGAGAGCTAAATCTAAAAGTTTGGAAGCATACCAACAAATACCAGGAATCTTGGAATTCTGAAAATTTTCAATATGCATTCCTTGTAAACATTTTAATCACTTAAATTATCTTTGGAAATTATTTGGTAGTATAGGTCTAAGCTGATAGTAATACATCACTCACTCATTTCACAAAAAATAAGGCCAAAAGAGATGTACATTCATGTTCACTGAAAAATTTGCCCCAATGTTTTTGCTGCATCCAGGGTATGTTTGAGACAAAGGATGTGAACAAACACAAATGGAGTGGTAAATAGGGATCAATCAATAATAGCATTCATTTCTCATGTTCTTGTCTTTGGGTTAAGAGCCTCATTATACATTATGTTTCATCTTGCTGGTTTGTTTGTGCTTATGCTTAGCTTGAACTCAGCTTGCAAATGTCTGGTGAGCCATTATGATAGCTTCTGCTTTAAAATGTCTATGACATGGCCAACCAAGGTGGTCAATTTTCCCAGAATATTTACAGAAATTTTCTTCTTGAGACCTCAAAATTGAAACAACATCAATTCTTTTCAAGTCTTGAAATAATAAATATCTGGCAAAATGAATGTAACACAATGAAATATGACACAAAAAGATGGCATGACTTATAGTCGTCTGCAACATATAGAAGACTCATATTTCCTATGACTTTATTCATGTGACATGTGTAATAAAAGTAAAATTTAAATTTTTACCATTTTGGATAATAGCTAGACTTGAAAAGATACGGTTGGGTGCTCTCGGAACATTTGGGAAATTTAGTGATAATCTGTTCCTTTATGAGTGTGCCTATTAAACATGTCTCTTTTATGAAACCAACATAGTTATATTTTAATATTTTACTTTTTATAAATATGCTATATCTTAACAAGAAGAATACAAAAAGAATCTTCAACTTTTACTATGTCTTTCAATAATACTTTTCTAAAATTGCAGTAGCAATTTTAAAATTTTAAAACTGTAATAGCCAGCCAGTCTTCATTAACATCAATCTTGGTATATGGAGACTGAAGGTTACTTCCAACCAGGCAATTCATTGTGATTGAGCCTGTGATTGAGCATTGTGATTGAGCAATGTGATTGAGCATTGTGATTCATTGTGTGAGAATCTCTGACATTCTGCCTTTCTTTTCCTATTTAAGGTGATACTTGTAGCATTATTAATGGGCTTAACCAGTGATTTTCAGGCAGAGAAATAAATACACACATGCACATACACTCATACATAACTCTCATTCTCTCACATAATAGGTTCTTTATGAAAAAAATAATTGCTGTCATATTTGATATCTGTGTGTACTTTAATACTGAATGATTTTTTTTCTGAAGATACTAATCTGAAAGATATTACATTTTAGCAGTGAAAGAAAGCAATTTACCCATAGTGTTATACAAATCCACTTAAAACTTCTCTGTGGCTATATGGTTTTGCAAGATTATATTCAGAATATAATTGGCCATAACAGAATGTACCATTGTGATCCCCCTTTCTGAAATCCACTTCTGATTTGTAAATCATTCAAAACATACAAGAAGCTTACAGAAACACTGGTGGCTTTACATTTTTCTTGGAAAGATGGAAATAATTAGAAAAGTTTCACACACTAAGCTATTGTAAATATTTACCACTATTCCTTCAGCACCACAGCCTGACTTCCATGATTGGAATTCAACCAAAGGAAGACACACTTGTAGAGCTGTTTTTATAAGAAAGAAATAAACACAAATCTGGACCACTAGTTCAGTGGTTTATCATTTGCCTATGGTGCATGAGCCCATGCAATTGATTTCCAACATTTAAATGAATATATAAATAAGTATCTTTTAAGCATTTGCACTATGCTTATGCCTGGTCCCATTGTGTCCAGTGGAGGGAATGAGGTTATTGGGAACTAAAGTTCAGACAGTTTTGAGCTACCATATGTGTTCTTGTAAGGAAACCTGTGTGTCCTCTTCAAAAGCAGAAAGTGGTTTTAAATTTTGAGATGTCTCTCCAGCCCCAAACATCCTGAATCTTCAGGTTCTTCCTTCTAGTACTCTCGGAGTTTTAATGAGATTTGCTCCAGGAAGGAATATTTCAATTTTAAGGAAATTGCTAGGCAAAGCTGCAGCATTACAAATGAAAGAAAACATTCTGTTAAGATGGCATTCCTTTATAATGACTGAAAAATAAAAAATAATCAATACCAATTTTTATTTTCTATATCAACTTAAGCTATTCTCTCAAAATGTTAAATTAAAAATTAATAGTTTTGGAGGATAAAATCTATATAAATAAGCTACAAGATGATGAAATATCACAAGGGAAAATAGATGTTGTGATTGATGTGTTTAAGTAAACAATAAAACAGTTTTGAGATCTTAGAATAAATACAACAAATCACATAATCTGATTAAATTATTATAAAAATGAGATAGATGTTTAAGTGAATTAAGTTGAACAGCAATAACATAGAAATGTGTATTAGGTAAATACATTAAAGAATCATTTGCTTTAATTCTGATTCAGTTATTTAATATATCTTACCTGATATTAATTTTTTTCAAACAAGCATTGAATAATGCTAAACGTCTGGGAATTATTTTGAGAATCTTCACTAAGATAATGCAAATAAATTCATATTCTGTACCTGAACGACAGTCTTTCATCCATTATGAGGGAAACATAGAACAGTGACTTTGGTAAGAGTAATGTACTAAATAATCTCTATAAAAGGGAAATGTACATACATCAAGAAGCAAGGAATGTTTGTCGCATATGTTATAAAATATTTTTCATGAAATATATTTTAGTTTGAGGACTATTTGATGGAATATAGTGCTCAAGTAAGTATTTTGTAATAAGCAAAACATAAAGTAATATATGGGTAGATGGCAGAATACTGTCCATTTTATAGACATATATAAGAGATAATGAATCATTTGTCTTAGTACATTAATGTCTATAAATCTCACTATTTACCATCAGTTTTCTAGAAAAAAATGTGTTTGGTATGATAATCATAATCTCTAGGGGTAAGATTTTTATAACTTATTCTACCTCCTTTTGTATCATTTTATTGTCCAATATTTCTTAGGAAACACTTAACCCTTTTAAACTTAGAAGTTGTTTAGTTATTGTAATGGAACGATGTAGAGTGACTCTAATTTGTCTTAATAATAAAATCCCAGAGTCAGATATTAAGGAGTGAAAGCTGAAAGACCAGAAAAACAGAGCAGTCAGCCACTTTTTCTTATCCTCAGACCAAATGGTGTATCCTGTCTCCACAAGTCCTAAGACTGAATTGCTGAGCTTCGGTCTCCTCCCACATTATATTCCTCTCTCAATGCAATCATATCCCTTCCTGCCTCCACGTTCGTAGTGCTAGGATTAAAGGCATGTGACTCCCAAACCCTGGGATTATAGGTGTGAGTCATCACAACCTGACTTTGTTTCTCTTTTAGATTTGATCAATCTCGTGTAGCCCAGGGTGGCATAAGAACTCACAAAATTTCTTCTGTCTCTGAGAGTTCCTTCTGCCTCTGACTCCCCACTGCTGAGATTAAAGGTATTGCCATGACTGCCTGGCCTGTATGGCTAACTTGTTGCCAGCACTGTATCTTTAGATAAGCTTTATTTGTTAAAACACAAACAAAATATCACTACTGAGCTATATGTTTTCAACCCAATATTTTACACCTGTGCCCTCTGTCAGGCTTCAGTAGTCCTTATTCATCTTTGAAAAATGTAAAAAAGATCTAAGAAATAATCTAGAAAAGGTATGAGATCATAAAGTCAGTGGACTCTCTAGATTGTACTGGAGCTATCTCCCAATTACCAGCCACAAATTAAGTATGCCTTTGAAATTCTCACAATTCAAGAGTCTGATCTTTCAATGCCATTCTAACTGGCCAATCAGTTTCTCAAGCAATAAGAGTTTTACAGAGATTTTGATTGTTAAACTCTTAAAGTAAAACACAACAAGATTATGATTTATCTTATAGATGTGCAAGCAGCTAAAATGTTATTATTGCAAACAAATGTAAAGTAACTGAATGTTACTCATTAAAATCTTGGCAGTCAAAATTCAATGACATTTAAAAACATCATAAACTTGTGTTTAGATGCATTAAGTGATTTTTTTTTTGCTTTTGTTGGTAGTGTTTTTGGTTTTGACCTGAGATAAGAACTGAATTTTATTTTTTCTATGTATACATCAGGTGTACCAGGACACAATTTGAAATGGCACCAATGTATCCATTTAACAGTTTAAGAATGTTTATCAAAAATTCTGTCAAACCCGGTGGCGGTGGCACACGTCTTTAATCCAGGCACTTGGGAGGCAGACCCAGGCAGATCTCTGTGAGTTGAAGGTCAGCTTGTTCTACAGAGCAAGTTCCAGGACAGACTCCAACGCTACAGAGAAACCCTGTCTTGAAAAAAAAATCAGTCAAATAAACAACTGACTGACCCTGTCTACTAATTTCTCTATGCAATATCAGAGCTGCTTTATCCTTTTTATGCTAAATTTAGAAAAGAACATGACTCACTGATGCAACTATATTATATCTCTTAGTTGGTATCAATCCCTACTGAGTCCAAAATTATATTTAGGACAACTCCTAAGTTTGAAAGCAGGAAGTGGGGATTACATTAAGATGTTTCTATTTTAACTATGTGTTTTGATCCACAAAAAGCATGTTTTATAACTTCACAGTGTAAGCTTTCCTTCCCAAGAATCTCTTTCCCATGATGCTTTTAAGAGAATATGTTGTCAGACTTTTATGCAGTTTGCTTACTAGAAATATTTAGGAATATACTCACTTTTAAAATATGTTGAGCATGGTGCTGCAGACACTTTAATACTAGCACTTAACAGTCATAAGCACATGAATCTCTGTGAATACAAGATCAGTCTAGTCTGCACAGTGAGTTCCAGAAGAGCCAGGACTACATAGATGGACCTTGTCTCATAATAATAATGATAATAGTAACAAAAAGAAGATGAATGAAGATAAACAACAGTAATAAATTAAATTGTTTAATACCAAGAGTATGTTACACTACTGTTTAGTTTTAATGCATTTGTGTAGAAATTTTATGATCTTCTATGTATAAGATCCCATCACCTAAAATAATAATTTTTCTTGTGTTCATTCATGAGTGACTTTTTGATTACTTTGTATATGAAATGTCAGTACTGAATAGCTAAAATGAGAGTGGACCTAATTCTTCCATCCCTGATCTTAGAGATCTGACTTTTACTATTAAATATGTCTTTGCATGACTTTCATAGATGTCTTTAAATAAAGTAAACATAATTTTTATTGATTGTATTGAGTATTTTCAGAAGGAAAGGGTGTAAATTTTTATCCATACCGAGGCAGGATGGAAGATATGAAATTATGAAAACAAGGCACAAAATGATTCATTCACATATCTTGAAGTCGGTTTGATGCCTTTTGCAATCTAATGAACACTTGTTACAAAGGCTGCTCACATTGATACAATAATACTAGATATAATAATACTAGATAAAATAATGTTCAGATATGCTATAGAAACAATGGACCAGCCTCACTCTTTACCCTAGAAAACATCTGAGTATCTCAAATAAACATTGCTTTTGATTTTTGACTAATACAAAGGTATCCTATCATCCTATAATATTTATTTATTTATTTATTTATTTATTTATTTATTTATTTATTTATTTGGTTTTTCGAGACAGGGTTTCTCTGTAGCTTTGGAGCTTATTCTGGAACTAGCTCCCGTAGACCAGACTGCTTCCTGTAATCTTAAAATACACTTTTATTTTACCAATTGAAATACTGTCAAGTGGTCTTCAGTAACAAGCCAATAAAAATCTCTTTATGCTTCATGGCAACCTTTTCTAGATAGTCACATTAAATCATTCTAAGTCATATATAAAGCTATAGTTAAAAGCAAATCATAAACCACAATTACTTATGACTCCCCTTTGAGAAGCTGGATATACTGGAGTATACCTAGAAATCTTTGTCTGTGTCCAAGAGAAGCTGTGCCGTTCTCTTAGTGTCTCTTACTCAAGAATTGATTTACATATGTTCCAGGAAAATATTTCTTTGGGTATTTTCAAATTTTTGTCTGCACGTCACTGAAAGTTCGCTCCTACCTCCTCTGGATTCACTACATTAAATAAATTCAGATGAGACACAGAGCATAATGCATATGTGTTGTAGGACGAGCCAGCTGTGTCCCGCCACCAGGCTGGCTTACACCCATGCCAGTGGGCTGTTTGTCATCCTGGCCACCCGGCTATTTTATGCCCAAAATAATCACATGGAAATTGTATTAATTAAACACTGCCTGGCCCATGAGTTCTAGCCCCATCTTGGCTAACTCTCACATCTTGATTTGACCCATATCTAGTAATCTGTGTAGCACCACGTGATTGTGGTTTATCAGCAAGAGTCTAACCTACGTCCATCTCAGGCAGCAGAATCATGGCATCTGCCACACTTCCCTTCTTTCCAGTGTTCTGTTCTGTCTACTCCACCCACCTAAAGTCTGCCCTATCAAAAGGACAAGGGAGTTTCTTTATTCAACCAATGGAATCAACACAAATACAGAAGGATCTCCTATACCACATATGAAAGACACACTATCACTTAACAACATGAGGCACACTGAAGCATGAGAATAGGAAAGAACCAAGGGGGCATTGTGTGTAAAACAGTCACTGAGAGAACAGACGTACCACTGTGCCATCTACTATTTTCTAAAACAGAAACTTCTCTGTGGAGAATTCTTTAGTCCAGGTGTTTGGCAGACCTTCTCTTAAGGTAAGGGAAAGTGATTACTCTTTGTTCTTTAGAACAAAGTCTTCCACTACATAACAATCTTATATTCCTTCTGACAACTCAGGAAGATATAGTTCCACCAAGGGCCAGAGATGCAATGCAGATGCCATTGTACTGATCAAAAGTCATCTATCAGAGAAGACTGTTAAGAGTTGAAGAATGAAAACGGAATAGCCTGTAAAACCAACAATGATTTCCATGGAGGAAATAACTTTCCCTTAATGGACCTCAGTTAAGGTCTTGTGCCTCCATTCTGTCCCTTTTTCAAGAAACTTTATATCATTGGGAAAGGGGAGACAATTGTGATCTTTTTCTCTCCTTAAAATTAGTATATTAACACAGCTTTAGGATGTAGGATCTGAAGCCTGTTGTGAAGGATTGTCATCTGTGATGACCATCAGGTGTAATTTTTTGTATGGGTTTCAGAAGTGTATAGGGAAGCATAAATGTGTGTCTCTGTGTATGTGTGTGTGTGTGATATAGTGTAGTGTAGTTTGTAAACATAGGCCATAGAACATCCTCCAGTGTTGCTTCTTTGTTATTATCCAGAGAATCTCAAAGGAGGCTGGACTAGCTGGTCTCTGAGACTCAAGGATCAGTGTGTTTCTCTTTCCTCTAGGCTGCTAATTCAAGGTAATAACACCCACCTTTATTATCTCATAGGTTCTAGGTATTAAATATAGGCTCTTTTCCTTAAAAGGAAAGTATTTTTACTGACTGATATATCTTTCCAGTCCAAATTTGCAATGTCTTATCAGCAACCAAGTAAGATTAATAAAATCAATGTGCATAGTGTTTTTGGAAAATGTTTAATACTATAGCAATCATCTTCTTGGTAAAGATTTTCTTTTTCCTCTTGATTGTTAGTATGTTTGGCTTTCTCTGAATTACTTTATTTCAACAATGTCATCTAATTTGTTGATATGTAACTTTATTAATTTCCTGATGATCTCATAAGAGATGGTTATAATTTGAAGCCTAAAAATAACAGACATTCATTCTCATATAGTTCTTTAGGGCAGATATCTAAAATCCATTTGTCAGCAGGGCAATAATCGTGCTGGAATCTCTTAGGAGATTTGTGTTCCACTCCTCATTTCCATTGGCTCTTGACACTTTATGCCTTATCACAGGTCAAGTCATTCTTTGCAGTCCTCTTCTTGTGTCCATTTCTTTTTGGAGTCTTCATTATTGTTGTTTAAATTAATTATATTTTCTCTTGCTTCAAACTATATTATTTAATTCCATATGCAAATATACTCTTTTGAATATGAGGACATTTATAAGTTATGTTTTCAGAAATTGCCACTGAGGTCAATATACGTAGCTGGGGTTCTAATAATAATAGCAGTAACAGTGTTTTCTTTCCACTTCTAGTATTGTGAGTCTTATCTCATTTTTATTAAATGAGAAAACTGTCAATTTTCTCTCTGGTTTCAGAAAACAAATTTAGGGTTTGTTAATTTTATTTATTATACTTATTTACTTTATTTTATAAATCTCTTACTGTATTTGGCTTATTCTTCTAAATTTATATGTTATTTTCTGTTCTCACTGTCTCAAGTCTTATAATTTTTGTTGATGTCTTTTTTATAATATTAGCATTAGAAGAATAAATGTCTATTAGCAATATCCTATGACTTCTTCTGTCTGCATATGTTGTGGGAGAGTCATTAAGAGAGTGAGGTAAAAGGTAAAACAGTGATAGAAACCAGTGTCAGAGATGAAGACAGGAACCTAAGACAAATGGAAACCTCCACAGCTGTATGAAGTAAATTAAAGCATGTGCTAGTAAATCCCTACTATGTGAGTAATCCTAAAGTCTGCAATAGCAGGGTACAAAAGTTTCAGTGCTTTGTAGAACACTTGGCCATGCATTGCTAAAGTATTCTCCCAAATATGGTCAATTCCACTCTTCAAGCTCTCCCTTTCTTTAAAAAGTGTTTCTAAGCAATGAGGTGTAGATTTATATAGAGGGGGTGATGGGGAAAGGAGATATGATATAGCTATGAGATAATGTCAAAAAATAAAGAAAGAGGGGGAAAGGAACTTTAGTTTCTATCATTAACATGTCTCTATCTAATTCCTTCTCCTAGGACAAAAGAATATGTAAATCTTAGTGAGTACCCACTGGACTCGAATATCCACATGCAACACTACCTTTGTCTTTGTTTACTTCATAATATTTTATGACATTATAATTGTGTTTTGACACCTTTGGCAGTTTGAGTTTAGCATTTTTTCTCATGGATTTATAAAATTCTTAAACTTCTTTCATTGTTGATTTCTAATTCCTCTTAATCATGATCAGGAGACATTGTTTGTATAATTTCAAATCTTGCAAATGTACCAGGACTTTATTATGTTATGAACAAATGGTAGATTTGGGAGAATAATGTTTGTGTTTTTGATGACAATATAGATTTCGTAGCTGCCAGGCAGAGTTTCAACAGATGTTTTGTTAGGTTTATTTAGGTTTATTTGTATTCTAATTCTACTCAAATCTTTTCTTTCTTTTTTTATGCTATGCTTAGTTATATTTATTGTTGAAAATAGAATATTGGAGTTTTCATTATCATTCAAATTTCATATATATATGAATATCATTTCATATGTCTTGTGGAGACTGTTTCAGATGCATATATGCTTACAATGCTATCAAATTCCTTGGAGATTGATACATTTATCTTTAGGAAAGCCATGTTTTACTCTTAGTTATATTTGCAATCTTAAAGTCCATCTTGATTTTTCACACAGTTACTCTGGCCATCTTTTAGAATGATACAGTGTCCCTTTTCTTTGCTCCCATCCTGTGCAATTCTATGAAAGTAAAGGTGGTCTTCTATGACAACATAGAATTAGATTCTGCTTTTGCATAATATAGTGGTCATCACCTTTTGATGGGTCTCTTTTTTTCTTACTTTTCATAGTGTTTCTGGTGTCATTAAATGCATGATAATAGATTGGTGTTTGTGAGTCATTATTTATAGATGATTACATTGGCATAGATTCTTGTATATGGATACAAAGTTAAATTATATTAAATATTGTATGCATGCATGCTTCTACCTCTGTTTAAAACATATATATATATGTATATATATATATATATATAATATTGCAATGCACATTTCTACCTCTGATCAACATACTAGTACATTGCTTACATTTTGAAGTCATTGTCGTCATTTATTGCACAGTTATTTATTGTCTTAGTCTTTAAGTTAGATAGGTATTAAGAATTATAGATCAATAGTCATCTATGTTTGTCATATTTATAGTTAGACTAATCGGGTTCTATAGATACATAAAGACTATATGCTGTATAAATAGATAATCTTCAACCTCTTCAAAGAACTGCAAAAAATGACATTTAATCTAACTTATAGTTCAGTGGTAGAGAGACACAATTGCTCCTGGCAATAACAATCCATTTCTGAGAGATTGTTGAGCACCAAAGACACTCCACTTGGAGTTGTCTTTTTCTTGGAAAAACCGACCTCTGGGCAAGGAATAGCCCATACCTCAATTCTGAAAAGCCATTGACAATGACACTGGGACTTGTTTCCTCTGCATATACTGGATTTTGGGGATCCAGTCTGTTTGGATTCTCACCTTCCTGGACCTGGAGGGAGGGGGAGGAGCTTGAACTTCCCACAGGGCAGGAAACCCTGTCTGCCCTTAGGGACGAAGAGGGAGAAGGAGAGGGAGTGGGGGGAGTGGGAGGGTATTGGGAGGTGGGGCGGAAATGGAAACTTTTATAATTTAATAAAATTACTTTAAAAAAATACATAGTATCCAAAAATAGATAAACCAAACTGTGAAATCTTGCCAAGACAGGGTAAGACAGTTTTGAAAAATTTCTTGCCTTTTAAAATAATCTGTCAGTGATTCTAGGCCTTAGCCAAAGTTGGTTGCTTCAACACTACAAATGTGACTTTGAGTAATTGCCCAGGTATCTAGTTGTCTCTGTGATTTCTTGTATGTTTTGAAAGTTATTCGATTGTACTTCCTAATTACTCAGGTAACATAATTTCCCTTCTAGAATCTTCAATGGGGTTAAAGACTAGATAAATATGGGTACTTTCCTTTCATGACTTGACCAAGTTATTTATTATACAAGACTTAAGCGAGTGAGAATATGATCTTTGTCCTATTATATATAATATTGTAGTAGGTTTAAAACTCTCTTACTTAAACAAAATGGGGAGATGCTATGGGAGCTCCTTCTGCTCCTTCAGCCAATAGCCTTTAAGATACCAGTCCACTTGGGCATGGTCTCTTTGGCTTGATAAAGCAGTGGTAGCTGTGTGCTCTCTCTTTTGCTTTGGACTCTGCTTTCAGCTACCAGACACTTTTTCTGGTCATGTAGAAGACTGTTGTCTAAGATGGTGATCTGTAAGTTTTTTCCCTTTAAACAAATAATCCTTTTATTAATCATAATTCCGAACAGGTGTGGGATTGTTATGTGACTTACTCCTTTAATTGAATTTATTTATGCCATTTGAATTTTTATGTTGTGTATGTTTAAGAACATATAATTTACTTGTTCTTTTCTTCCTTTAATTTCTTTTGCAATATTTGTTATTATGTTAAAAATTTTAACATGTTTGAATGTATCCTTATTTTTATATTGTTATTGATATTCTGTGACTTACACAATATATTTTTATAACACTATAATTTAAAACACACCAACTTGAAAGTAGACATTTAATATGTGTATATTCTTATTCCTGCTCCTGTCTATGGTGCTATACAATACAAATTTAATTTGCATAAGATGGCCCTAATGATTTATTTTTTGGTTTCCTTGTCATGTATTGCTTAGCAGTAAGAATACAGTAGAAGATATGGTGTGTGAGGCAGTTTGATCAATGTGTTAACTCATGGAGTATATTTGAAAGGCTAAATTGGTTTTGCCCTCATTAAACAATGTATTCTTACAAGGCTATCACCTTATATATGATTCGTTATTTACCCAAATTCATCGAGCAGCTCATGAAATAATTATGAAGTTTCATATATTTCCATGAAGCTTAAAGAAGTGAGAGCAAATATTTCATAAAAATTTTCCACTAACATTTTATTTGATACTTTGGGGTCACTTTATTGGGTTCTTTGAATTGACTTAATATTTTGTCATTATTTAATTTTAAAACAATTACTCTTTTATTATTATTATATAACATATTGGTATAAGCTCAGAAATATGATTATATATACACCATCTTATATAAATCCTTTCTTATCAGAAGATAAAGGATATAAAACAATAATTCATATATTAATCATCGCAAAATTGCTCTTCCTGCTGCACTTTGTAAGCAATAGTATGTAGTCTCACTCTGTTCCTCTGAGAGCTTGTTTTTAGTTGCTACAGTTTGTTTTTCCAAAATAGTTCTACTGAAAATAAATCCCTGTGATCTTCTACTTACCTGGGATAGCTTTCTTTTCTCTCTTTTTCAAATACCTCATCCTATTGCTTCTATGTGCCTCTATATGAAGTCAGCTGCTACTCTTACTCTGTACATAATGAATCATTTTCTTTTTCCATGCATAAATGACTTTCATTTCATATGGACCTTTTCAATTTTTATTACAACTTATTATCTTTGCCTTGTCCAATTTGAAATTGTTTAGTGTAGGGCCTGGGTTTTCCCTTACTCTCTGGGGAGCATATGGAGGACTGTTTTGGTTAGCCAGCTAAGCTTCCTGTTAGTTTCTGTTATCTCTGCCCTAGCCTGGTGATTTAGCTGTAGGGCTTTGTTCTATCTTTGGTATGGTAATTTCCTACCTACCTGGGAGAATTACACTATGCCAATGTCTCTCTAGCTGCTGCTGTTGCTGCTCTCCACCCCCTGCCTGGGAAGGAATTCCCTATGGTCCCAGTTTCCCCTCTGGTTGGGAGGGAGTTCCCTTACTGGGGCCAAGGTATATTAGCCTTGCATTATGCTAAATAAAATGACATTCAGCTATCTCTTGATGAATGACCCAGGTCTCTTGTGTTTTGTGTCTTTTGTTCAATCTCCAGACCTTTGCCCAAACTCATGATTGATACAGAGGCACGCAAACTGTACCAAGAGACAGTGACACAGAACCGGATGGGACAGTTTAGGTTTCTTATACTTACGTGTTAATTTTTATTACAAAAATTATCACAGTTTTCAGTGCCTACTACTATCTATCTATCCATCTATCCATCTATCCATCTATCCATCTATCCATCTATCCATCTATCCATCTATCCATCTATCCATCTATCCATCTATCCATCTATCCATCTATCCATCTATCCATCTATCTATCTATCTATCTATCTATCTATCTATCTATCTATCTATCTATCTATCTTTCTATCTATCTGTGTGTCTGTCTATACATGTGTGTGTGTGTGTGTGTGTGTGTCTGTGTGTTGAGTAAAACAGTGCCTTCTTTTTGTCCCAGCTGCCCAGCTAGCTTAACCCCTGAAATATTCACACAAAAACTGTATTCATTTAAACACTGCCTGGTCCATTAGTTCTAGCCTCTTATTGGCTAACTCTCACATCTTGATTCAACTCATTTCTAATAATCTGTATGTCACCACAAGGTCGAGGCTTACCAGGAAACATTCAGCATTTCTGACCTGGTAGCTCCATGATGGCTCTCTCTCCCTGCCCTTCTTCCCAGCATTCAGTTCCCTTTTTTCCCGCCTACCTAAGTGCTGCCCTATCAAAAGGCCAAGACAGTTTCTTTATTCAACCAATGAAAGCAACACATAGACAGAAGAGCCTCCAACACAATATATATTATTTCTCAAGGATGTTTGTGCTGTAGGAATCCATACAGTTAGTTGCCTTTAAGTTACCCAGTTACTTGAGCATGGTCTCTAATACTACAAATGCCAATGTAAAGTGTGCATCCAGCCTCACTTCCAGCTGTGGGATTCGGTTGGTTGCTGTTCCCTGTTTGAGCATAGGACTGTGATCTGTGAGTCTACCCCTAAATAAATGATCCTTTAGTATACTCAATTCGGAGCTAGTGTGGAATTCCTTTTAGTGTCTGTCTGCATCTGGCACCACTTGGATCTGAACTCCACACTACCTGTTGAACCTGCTTAAAGATCTGAAAGGGTCCACAGTCCATAAAGTCTTCCACCCCTGCCCACCTGGCTTGCTTTTACCTACTTAGAGGGTTTTTTTTTTTTTATAAAACTCCTACCACAGCAGAACTAAGCACATGCGGCAAATTGGAAATTTCCCATGCTCGCACACATTCCCCGCCATACACACTGCCGCATTCCCTGCCATGTAGCAGCTTACTCAGCTTTTGTTTTGTGCTCCCTGCTCATGATTTCTGGGCTCCTTGTTCTTTGTATGGAATTGATTTAATTGCCTTTAGTTTGTCAAGCAAATCATGTTTCTCCATATTTAACCAGCACCAAGGCAGAAAACCAAAGCAATACTGGCCTGAGCTTGGTTCCACCAGTTACGTTGATGCTAGTCATGAATCTGCAACTACAAGCCCTCCTGGACAATAAAGATTACTACTCCTAAAACAATTTATGGAACACATAACAGGTAAATATTTTGTTAATTAACAAATCAATAAAATTGAAAATTATATAATAGCAGACAACATTACCATTGAGAATTTTGTGAATTTTTGCTAATACTGTGACTTGTATTCTACAAGGCTTATATGGTTATTGTGATACATCAATTTATTGGATATTGGAACTCAAATTTTTTCTTCATATTATATCCTTAAGAAAATGGTTTGAAAACAGAGTCAAAATTGAAGCACTTATAGAAATGATATAGTCTTTACAGACTAATAATGAACAACTAGTTTAAAGAATTAAGACTATCAAAACTCAAAGTTTACCTAAAAAATTAATACTATTGAAAAGGGTAACATTACTTTGACAGACAAAATTTAATTCATATCAAAGGGTACTGAGAAATTATGTGAACTAAATCATATTGTTAAATTTGACAATCAAAATTTGTTGAAATTTGATAATAGGTTTACAGATAGAATATCTCTCCAAGAAGGCAATCTGAACCCTATCAAAATAATTTCCAAGGATGAAATGTTATCTTTAAAGGAATAGCTTCAAGCCTTCAAATTATAGGTGCAGAATAAGGACCAGAGGCTAGGTACCTCAATGAAATAACTAGAAATATATACAGGCCTGGAGATTCAGGCTTCACAAATTTTATACAATAGTAAAACATTTTGAAATGATTGCAAAAATTATTGGAGCTGATGAGCAGGGAAAGAAGATACAAGGACAGAATTTAACATTGACAGTAGCTGTCAGAGATTAGTTACCCTGGGTTTTATCTTCCTACCCTGTAATCTATACTGACAAAGCATCAAGTTCTAAAGGCCCAAAAGGATCCAAAGAAAGAAAATTAATAGGAATGAATAATCTAAAAGAAATTAAGCAAGAAGTAGTAACTTATGTCTTGCATTCTGCATTTGTTAGGGAGATGGTTAGCACATGAACTTCTAGCATTAACCACAACATTTGACTGGCTTCAATTAGTTTCAGCAATGGTGAATGACAGGACTCAACTGATGTGAAAATGTTATTTCAGGTAAGAGGCTAACATTTTAGAACAACAGGGAAAAGCAAAAGAACTTGATATTTCCCAATATCAAATTCTTGGCGAGGGCACTTATGCTGACCTACAGGCTCAGGCTCTATATGATGAACAAATCTTGTCCCTATGCAACAAAGCAGCCTTAAATGCATGAGATCAGGGAAACAAATTGAATCATATACCAGGGTTAAATTGGACCAGAGAGAACCCTTTAGTGACTTTTTAAAAGATTTACTAAAGATGGACAAATGCAGTAACAGACCCAGATCCTAGGTGAGTACTTATTGAATCTCTGGTTTTTGAAAATGTCAGCTTAGAATGCAAAAAGATACTTGGGCCTTTAAAGGTTAGATCATCACCTATTGATGAATGAATCCTGCATACAATGATCATTGAGACATTTGACTGCAATACTGAATCTTGAGTGGGAGAAGCATTTTCCAAAGGTATGAGGATACATAAAAATACCAAATGTTTTAATGGTGGTAGAATAGAACATCTGAGAAAGGATTGTAGACAAGGAAATTCTAGAAATAATTTCTCTGCTGAAAATGGCAAAAATAAAAGATATCAACTTCTAGATTATGTAGAAAATGTAGCAAAGGCCAACATTAGACCAGTGAATGCAGATCATCAAAAGACAGACAAGGCAACCTGATTCCATCAAGAAAATTCTTGGGGGAGGGCTCTCACAGGCCACAGCTCAATGGTGATCTCGTTATTCTCAATCACTGTGGAGGATATGTCTCACCAGGAAAATTAAAAAATCCAGAGCCTTCTGTTAAAAAACCATACTATTCTGGATGATGTAATAAACAGAAAGAATAAATAAAATATTTCAATAGGAAGGAGGAAGCATACATTCTGGCAGACTTCTATAAATGATCAAAGACCAAAGCTAAGAGTATATATAATGGCATTGTAATTGTAGGTTTGCTAGACACAGGTACAGATGTGAGTATCATAACTCCAGAATCTTGGCATCCACGTTGGCCTCTTTAAGAGACAGATGTTCAATTCTTAGGACTTGTAAACCTATCTCATATGAAACTATGCATGAGATAGGTTGAATGCATAGGGCCAAAAGGACAGAGAGGAAACATGAAGCCATATGTAGCTAATATTGCAGTCATTTATGGGGATGTGACCTGCTGTAGCAATGGAATACCAAGATTAACATCCAAGCAGTCCCCAAAACTCATAATTCGTGGAAGGATATTACACTTTTGTATACTATACACAAAAGCCACCAGCCATTCAGGCTGTACAAGAACACAGAGCAACTAGCAAACATTTAGAGGTACCAACATCCCTACATTTAAAATGCTTAACTGAGAAACCAATATCGGTTAAAGAATAACCATTAACAGAAGATAAATTGCAGGCTTTAGAACAGCTGGTAGAGGGGAAACTGGATGCTTACCATATTGAAGAATCAACCAACCCTTGGAATTCTTCTGCATTTGTTGTTAAAAAATGTCTGGTAAATGGGGAATGGTGACAGATCCAAGAGCTGTCAATAAGGTAATTAAGCCTATGGGCCTTTTACAATCTGGAATTCCTCTGATTTCTCTCTTTTAAAAGATGACCAAGTCTTATAGCTCTTGATTTAAAAGGTTGTTTCTTCCCTATACCTTCACAAGAAAAGGACAGAGAAAAATCTGCCTTCACAGTGCCTATTTATAATAATTTTTAACCTACTAGGAGATGTCAATGAACCATCCTTCCACAGGGAATACTCAATAGCCCTATTCTATGCCAATAGTTTTTAAGTCAGCCATTGAACATAATATGTAAAAAAATTTCCTAAATCTGTAATTTACCAATACATGGATGACATTTTGTTATGTGATTCAAACTTAGATACTTTAAAAAGAATTTTTGAAAAATAAAGTTTTGACAAAATGGGGATTACAAATTGCTCCTGAAAAAATACAGAGATGAGATTCTGTCCATTACCTTGGTTATAAAATAGATCTATGGAAAATTTGAACACAGTAGGCATAAATTAGGAGAGACCAATAGTGAACTCTTAGTAATTTTCAAAGACTGTTATAGGACGTTTCCAGTCTATGACCAGCTTTTAGGATAGCACCAAATCTAATAGTTTATTTAAACAAACCTTAGATGGTGACAAAGAGTTAAATAGTCCAAGAGAATTAATAGCTGAAGCTGAAGAGGAATTGATTGTTGCTGAAAAAACTACAGGAGGTACATGTGGATAGAGTGGTTCTCATATCTTAATTGCATTCTAGTTATATTGCTTTGCAGAATTTCCCCTACAGAATATTTAATACAAAGTGAAATATTATCTTAGAGTGAATCTTTTCCCACATAAATTAAGTAAAAAGCTAAAAGCTTATGTAGAAAAGTCTCTGAATTAATTATAAAAGGAAAATTGAGACTTCATTAACTAGCAGGTATAGACCTAGCAGAGATTATAGTGCCTTTTATTACTGATGAAATTTGAAAATGTATGGGAAGACAATGAACTTTGGCAAAGAGCATGTGCTAATTTTTTAGGAGAGATATAGAAATTAACCTTACAAAAAGAAATACTTGGATCCTTATCTGCACCGTATGGACACGGTGCATACACACCAATACCTTGAGTCTGTACCTTCTATACTGATGCAAATAAATCAGAGAAGGCAGGTTACCGATCAACAAATATATGTAAGAGGGAACAAAGCTCTTATAATCCTGTCCTAAAGGCAGAATTACAATGTTGTTCTCATGGTAGTAAGGGATTTTAAGGAACCTTTTATAATAGTTACTGATTCACAACATGCAGAAAGAGTTGTTTTGCATATTTAAATCACTGAATTTAAACCAGACTATAAGGAATTGACTTGATTATTCATACAAGCTCAATATATAATCGGAACTAGGCTCTGTCCCATACACAAAATGCACATCTAATGGCAAATGGGTCTGCCAGGTTCTCTAGCACAATGTAATGTAGAAATTGAACAATTACTGATTTGAAGTGTGTTGATGGTTTCAAACATCATGTCAATAACAAAAAATTAAAGAAAGAGTTTTCTATTACCTGGCAAAAAGCTAAGGAGATTGATTATAAAGAGATGTCCTACTCTCTCTTTCTATAACCAAACACCACTACCTCCAGGGACTAACTCAAAGGGTACTGAAATGAATGAAATCTGGCAGATGGATGTGTTCCATTTTGCAGAATTTGGAAAATTAAAATATGTGCATCACACCATTGACACTTATTCAAGTTTTCAATGTGCAACTGCTTTGAGTTCAGAAAAGGCTGATTTAGTAATCACACATTTATTAGAAATTATGGCCATCATGGATATACATGAACAAATAAAGAAATATGTCTCAAAGAAAATGAAATAGGTTTTTGCTTATTATAATAAAAAACATATTACAAGTATACCAAAAAATTAAACAGTTCAGATAATTATAGAAAGATCATATCGGACTATGAAGAACATGTTAAATAAACAGAAAGGGATGGGAAATACCCCCGGCAATAGATTACATAATGTATTATTGACCTCGAATTTTCTTAATGCTAATGAGAACAGAACAACAGCAGCAGAGAGACATTGGTTATTGGAAAGGTTTTCTGAATTAAATCAGCCAATGTATTTCAAGGATGTGTTAACCTCAAAATGAAAACCAGGAGATGTGCTACATTGCGGGGAGGGATTTTGCTCTTGTTTTAACAGGAGAAAAAATATGGATAGCATCAAAATTAATAAAGATTTGGTCTGGAAGAAAAGAAATCTTTTGAAAAAGAGAAATGATGGCTCATCCACAGAGGTGATAACCAATCAAGTGGAAAGGAAACATCTTACGGGTTAGGGCAGGGTTCTGTTCTTCTCTTTTCAGGAAAGTACTCAACATTAGAAAGTCAAGAGACCTTGGACATCTAGATGCCTCAAGAGGAAAAGATAATTATCCAGATAGGATCACCAAGCAAAGAGAGTTATCACTTATGAGGACAGGTCATCTGAGCACAAGAATCTCTGAATATTATTTAAAATAATAGTTATGACTTAAAAATTAAAGCTGGCTTTGGAGTTGAACAATGGCTGGAGTAAATTATATTATCATGTTTAATATTTTCTTATACTTCTTTACAGTCAGTTATTTTACAAGAAAGTGGATCTGCAGAGTTCTGAACATAATTCCTGATGGTCTTTTTACTTTGAGTCTTAATATACTTAAAAACTGTCTTAGAAGAATGAAAACTAACAAGGCACATACCTTGTTTTAATTAAAATGGGTGAAAATGAATGAAAAGGTTATAGAAATGCAAAGGAGGGAGAGAGTAAAGTTTTTGTAATTTGTTTCTTTAAAATGGTGGATTTAATATTAAGGTTTAGAAATCTTTTCTGAAGAATCAATAGTGAAATGATTGATGGAGCACATGCCTACCACAGACAAGGATTTGCTTTGATCTACAATACCACAAGAGTAAAAGTTTAGTATCTGCCCCAGAAGGTAATTGTGAACATAGAATAATGCTGTCCTTCAGCATTTTAAGATAGAAATATCTATATTAGAATATTATATCTAATATTCAGATATAATATCTTCAGATCTTAAAAGCTTCCAAGTTATCCTGCTTAGATTTCTGTTCCCTGTAAGACACGTAGTTCTCTAGGAATACAGTAATTGTTTAATAAATCTTGGTAGGAAGATAAATGAACACTGTAGCACACACACAAAGGAAAACAAAAGGAAACAAACAAACCAAAAAACAATAACAACAACAATACCAACAATAAAAACAGGACGAGGACAGAAAGAGCATGGCAGTGTTCCCGGAATTTATGTTCCGAGTCAAAGGATTTTTTCTATATTAACACTTTGATATGACCATAAGTGTATAGATCACCATAGAATTGATCTACATAGAAAAGAATGAGTTTATAGACATTAAAAAAGTAGCAGTCCTTGTCCCAGTTTTAGTGATATTGGCCTGTAATTATTCTTCACAAGGTTGTAGCTAAGATCAGAAGTTCAAGGTTTGCCTGAGTTGCAGAGCAAGTTCAGGATGAGCTTGAGTGTCTTCATAAGACCCACTGTCAAAATCAATATGACCAAAATATGATTAACAATTTAGAACTCTGCTAGTCTGGCATAGTGACAGTATTGCATTTCTTTTCTTTTTTTCACTATCTTCAGGAAGCTGACTGAATTTCCAGAATCAAGCATGCTGATGTTTGTGGTTCATAGATTTCTCAGGAGGTTAGGACTGGTGAATTGCTGCCTTGCCTTGGCACTTGTATAGTATTTTGTGCCACCCTGAATATCAGACTAAAGAAAAGAAGCTTTCATATGAGATCCAGCTCAAAACATCCAAGTCCTGTGTCCTAAATGTGTCCTGGCATTAGCTATAGGGGCCTACCCTCAAGGCCTGAGAGGTAACCAAGGACTATATCAATAATGTATGTTATTTGGGAGAGTCATGTGGATTACCCTGATTTATAAATAAATAAATAAATGATTGTATGAATGAATAGATAAATAGATGATAGATAAGAAACAAATCAGATAACATAGAGTCCTGCCTAACATTAGACCCTCAATGATGAAAATGACAGAAAACGTTTCAAAAATGTAAAGGAATTTTCTATTCAAGGAAAAATAGTGTTTCAACATGTGGTTTTGATGTTGTGTAGGACTTTTTACTTTACCTTTGCAAAGAAAAAAAATAAAGCCACAGAATTCAACTTTGCAATCACTGCCTGCTGCTGCCTTTTTAATATTAATTTTGATGTGAACTTCAAGCCAAACTTTTATTTTAAAAAAGTCACCATCAGATGAGGAGAAATGCTTTAAATGTTTTGGAGGTGAGAAGTTCTGAGAGAAGATGTGATAGTATTAAATTAATCCAGGCTGAGCTAGCTTCAGGAAGACCATTTGGAGGTCAGTTTCATCTTGACACTGCCCTTTATCTCCATGAATAGTGGCCTTTAGAATCCCAGTGATGTTTAAGTTATTATCTAAAATGAGAAGCCTTTATCTTCCATACTGCTTACTCTACCTTTGCTCTTCACCACCCCCACACATGCAATCTGTCATCAGATTGGAAAGCTACTTAGAGTGGTTTCCAAAATCAGAGAGGTCCTGTGTGGGAAGACAGGGAAAGGTCATTGAAGGATATTCTCACATCCATATATATTTTATGTTTGAGAGGAGATACTTTTCAAAATTGCTAAGGTGCTCCCTTGTTTCCTCTCTCCCTCCCTCTCTACCCTCCTCCTTCCCTCTTCCCCCTTTGTAGATATGTATCTTTAAAAGAAAACACAATCACAAAAATGGCTTAAGATGGAAGACACAGTTTATATTTGTCATCTGCTTTCAAATGAACCTTTGGTATCCCCCTAAAATTCACATGCTGGAAACCAAAACTTCAAATTGCCAATATTAGATATGAGTTTGTCATGGTTTGATTCTAAAATGTCTTACACACCCTCATGTTGGAGTGTTTAGTCCCCTGCTGCTGGCATTATTCCAAAAGACCAGGGAGCTATGAGAACATGAGGCCTGGCCTTCAGAAGTCAGTCATTAAGGCTTCCCTTTGAAGATTCTCCTCCTGGTCCTGGTGGTCAGCAGCTTTCTGGTCTGCTAAAGTGTGAACATTCTGTGACCCAAGTTTCTTCTGTCAGGGAGGGTTTCTCTGCCATGCATCTCCTGCACTGAGAGACTTCAGTCCCCATAGAACCATGGGAAACAAAAAGGTGAAGCTCTCTATAAAGAAACCGTGAAAAATCAGTCACATCATGACTGATTCAAGGTAGTTCACACAAATGGTATCTATCCACTTTTAAGAGATAATCCTATACTTAGGGGTGTGTCTGAGTGACAAGCTGGGGCTTGCCTAGCTTGTCTGAGGCCATAAATGTAATCAAATGCCGTTTGCAGTAAACAAACAAACAAAAATATACAAAGGAGAGGTACAAAAAATTGCAATTTCCCTCTCTTTTCAAACGAAAGAGTCAAGACAGCCCTACATAATAAGAAAACACAGTACTTCTGAACAGTCAAATTACCCTCTGCTTGGTTTCAGATTCTGCTTCCAGGATTGTGGAAAATGCATTTCTGTTTTTTTTTTAGCACCCCATTCATGCTTATTTTCTTGTAAGAGCATTCTTTCCTGGGTGACAGAAAAGCATATAAGATTATGCCACAAAGAGTGTACAGCACTGAAACAGCGTGACATACCCAGAGATTATTATCTGTGAATAAATTAGGATCTACTCAATACAGATGAATTTCCTAACTTAAAAAAATGCTGACCTGGAAGATTAAAATACATTAATTAAGCTTCTATATAATTAAGACAAAATTACAGTTTTTTAGGACAAATGCCATTTATTAGTCTTATAAGAATGACACAAAGCACTAAGCAAAACAAAAATGACAAGCAGCTCAGTCATCAATAGGTGATTCATTTAATTAATGATACATTTTATTACGGCCAATCTTATAACTGCTAGAAAGAAAAACCACTACAGAGATAAGTAGGTCATCTTCAGAGGTCAAGCATAGATTTTACTGGATGGACT